>NC_046317.1:15772282-16128901 GCF_009819535.1 Lacerta agilis
CTTAGTGTATAAACAGCAGTATATAAATCTTAAGAATAAACAAACAAGCCTGGACCATTAAACCAAAACTAGGATCAGAATAGCTGAAATTGAACCCAGCCTTTGTTTAACCTTGAGAAAAACTATGGAGCACACTACTGGACAGGCACCATTCCTTGAATGGTGGTAATAACTAGCCTAATGAAGAAAAGCAAACACAGTAGAGTAGCCTCCAGCAGCTATGCATCATATCTTTCTTTCTTTTGTAAAGAATCTTAGTGGATATTGCTCAGCGGCTCTATTTTATAGTAGTTTATTGGAGCAGTGCAGAGAGGTCAATGTGGTGTAGTGGTTAAGAGTGTTAGACTCAGACCTGGGAGACCAGGGTTCAAACCACCAATCAGTCATGATGCTCACTTGGTGACCTTGGGCCAGTCACCATCTCTCAGCCTAAAGTACTGCACAAGTTTTTGTGTGAGGATAAAATGGGGAGGGGAAACCCAGGGCCAGCCCAAGACAAAATGGGCCCCGCTTCCTGTCAGGGAAGAAGGGGGGGGGGGAGTGAAGATCAACACCAGGAACAAGGAGAGAATAAAGATCTACATCAGGATCTGCTGCCCCTATGAATTCTGTCGCCTGAGGAGCTTGCCTCACCTTGCCCCATGGATGGGCTGGCCTTGGGGAAACCCATGTATGCCACCATGAGTTTGTTTGTTTTTTTGAGTAAAGGAGGTATATAACTGTAATGAATCTATTGCAGCATGATTTTACATAGGCAAGGACACTCTTTATGAGATGCATGAAGTGGCCAGTCAGTTTCAAATAAAGTGGAAGTGGAGAGATGGTTTAGCAAACTTGTGAAGGTAGGAGAGAGATAAAGGAAGACCACATTCTGACAGCAAGGAGGTCATAGACAGATCATTCAGTGGATTAACCAGACCATTTGGAGGCACAGGCCTATATATTTTGACAGGGGATGTGTTTCGGTGTAATAGCAAGCAGAAAAAGTGTGTGCTTGTTGTGTCTGTGTGCCCCTTGCTTAGAGTGGATGTTAGCAGTGAGGAAAGTTATCCCAAATGCTGAGGCAACTAAGTCATTGTTCTCTTTTTAGTACACTAGGCTGCAGCAAGTAACATCCGTCAGTGCTGCTTTACATTGCCCCATCTGATAGGCTGCATGACATTATGGCATCACCACACTCATACAGAATCCCTGATTGGCTGGGATCACATGGCGTAGAAGAATAAAGAATCCTTAAAACTGTATCCCAAGGAATGACAATTGGGGATTCTGAACATTCAGAAAAAATATGACCTGGAACAAAGGTTTCAGCTAATCGGGGACTCTCTTTTTTCACCCTTGAGGGCCCACTCTCTGCCCCCTGCTCTGGAAATATTCGCAGACGTTTAGTGCAATCTTGATCAGGCATACTCAGTCATTGCAGAAGGGCAGCATGTTCAGTTTCTGCTCTTGATGATGATGGTGATCTAATTTAGCTGACTTTATTCCACAATTTTAATAAGACTTGTCTTTAATTACTGATAGTCGCTTCTGAAAATTTCAGCTTTGCTAGAACTCTTTGACTTTGAGCCCAAGTTGCACAAAGCACTAGCAATTTTTGAATGGCCTTTAGAAAGAAAGCTTTTTTCAAAATCCACCAATAAAAATATGCAAAATACAGAGGGAAAATGCCATGGACAAGAACAGAAGCTGCCTGTGCAGAAGTAATTCCCCCCCTTCATTTCTAGGACATAATGGCTGTGTTCAGATGATCATATCTTGGCTTAACAAACTGAGATGTTGAACAAGCCTTTTGCCCGTTTATGACATGCCTGACTAAAATCATGAAATCTCCTATTAACAACAGTTTCCAATTTTATCCAAAATATGGTTACCAACTTTGGAGCAAGGGAGGGCCTTAAACCACATTTGGAACTTAGTTTGGACTTCTGGACCAAATTTCTGTCCTGAGAACATCACTGGTGAGGTGTGGGCCCTGGTGGGATTGGAATATCTCCTCTTGGGTTTGGGTTTGGTGGAGTGAGGTGAAGGGTCCTCCTGGACTAAAGATAATTTAGGGGAGGAATTGTGAGATTCAGAAGAAAGGGGCTACCTGAAGCACGGGGGCTGAATGCCTTATTGGGGCATGGATATCCTTAGTAGATCACTTGACTGTCTCCACTGGTAAAGGAACCTAGTCCTCTGAGTCTTTGGAGCTCTTCTCTAACAGGGCTGCGATTTGGGGACCTGGGTTCATACATGTTCATACATGGCCTGGGCATGTAGGTTATGCATATGCTGGACCCTCAGACTAGGCATATGTCTGTGAGAAGCTGCTGGTCATGTGATCAACCCACCCCTCTTTCGTGATAGATTGTCCAAATGGGACTTAATCACACAGACAGCTCAGGGTAGATAATACTAAGCTAGATGGGATAATAGCCTGGCTACCAGTTTCTGATATTCCTGGTGTTGGACAGTTAAGTCCTTAACACTGGATTTGAGTGGTGGTCAGCTGAGCATTATGGTTATTGACTCTGTGGCTTCTTACAGTTTCCCATACTCCTGCAATATCCTGCTTACAATATTCAAGAAAGCTGATGTAACATCTTTCTTTCTCTCCCTCTCCCTCAAGAGTTCTAATTGATTTATGTTTTCTTCTGATTGCCCTTGGCTTTGAAGTGAACCTTCCTGAACTCTTTTGATAGAAGATATGATGGCGTGTATTTCAATTTGCTGCAACTGTCTGCAAATACTAGATCCTACTCTTATTAGAAGTAATTTATCTAACTAAAACTCATGCAGATAACTTATGGTATTGTATTTGTGAATTTTGGGAGTAATTGTATTCCCCGCCCGCAACATGTGGGAGATTATCCTAATAGATGCGTTGAAGTGTAAAGTGAAACAAAAGAACAAGGAAGTTGCTCACACTTGTCAAACCCAAAGTCATTGTATACACAGAGTTGAATGCTAGTAAAATCTTGATGCTGCTATTAGTTTTATTTTTGGTCACATGTATTTTAAAATATGTTGTTTTCCTGCCATTTTTTACTTAAAACATCTTCTATCATGAAAAGGAAACATGTAAAGCATGTAAGTTCTTGTGACTGAATGCTCTTAGTGCAGCCATTTTAAAACTTGGTAGCAGAAAGTATTCTGAATCACAGAGCACACTTTTCTCCGTTTAAGCATGTTCATTTTCATAATTTTGTTCACATCCAAAATGGTTCCAAGTCTATTTACATTTCATTGCAACTAAGCCACACTGAAACCACCTGAACAAGTTAGTCAAGATAACTAATTTAAGTACCAATACTTTATAATAATAATAATAATAATAATAATAATAATAATAATAATCAGGTGCAACTAAATTCTGCTGCTTTGGGTTTCAAGTGTTAGGATGTACATTTTTATCCATAGGTAGATCAACTGACACTTTAGATTATTCATCTGTGGTGGCTCATTTCCATCACTTGAGTTTATTAATCACTAGAGTTTATTTATTTACCATTTAAAAGATTTATATACTGCCCCTCAGCAGAGCTGTGAGTAACGGGCATTCTCGTTTACTTTCTGAATAACTATTTGGTTTAGTTTTAATAAGCGTTTTGTTGTTGTTGTTTTTTTTAAAAAAGTCCTTTCCTTTTTATATATTGTAACTTAACTTTTATAAGTTGTAACTACGATACCCTCACACTTCCTTTACTATCTCCAAAAAGAACATATATTGTGGTTTTGTTAATTTGCAGATGTACTTGCACTTACTTGGTCAAAGTTCTTAATCAAACTGCAACCCTGATAATATAAAATCTGTGTGGTTTAATAGCTAAATTGGAACAACAAGATAATGTAATCAAATAGAAGGAAGCTGATGTTCTAAGCAACTGCTACACTGTGTGGGGTATTTTGTTGTTTTTAGTTATCATAATTGTTCTCCATACTTGCCTTCTTCAAACTTGAAACATCTGGACTATATTGGAGTAATCTACTCATGTGAGCAATGTAACATCAGAAGGGGTACTCTTGTAAAAATTACAGTGATTACTTCCGTGAAGAGGATGTGCTAGAAACCGGAAACCCCTTCCCACAGAGGCACTTTCTGTGATCTTTTGTGAATGTATTCTCTGATGTCACACTGCTCGCGTGAGGAGACGTCTGGCACAAGTTCTTATTTGTATGTTTCTTTCTGCACACGTACACATTTCTATATGAACTCAGTATGCATATGAATGCAAGAAAGAAAGTTCTCCCCCCCCCAAAAAAAAAGGCATAATGGAATTTACTGCCACTAGATGTGGTGGTGACGGCTGACTTAGGTAACTTAATACAAAGAGATTTGGACAAATTCACCAAAGATAGATCTATCAATAGTGATGCTTACTGTAGGAATCCTCTATATTCAGAGACAGTTTCTATAGAGCATCAGCAGATGGGGACGTAATGCTCTGCTTGACAGGCCAGCCCTACTACTAGGAAGAGTGAGATGGCAACTTCATGAAAATGCAGGGGGGCAGAAGGGGAAGTGGCCTGAGCAGAGGTTGCTATGTGCTGGAAAACTAGGGATGTCAGAGAATTCCAGTGAAAATGAAAAATACTAATGTTGGCTTATTATTCCATGTCCAGATTTGAAATCAATTAAGTAAATACAATTGGTTGTTCACTGTTATTTCTGCTTTCAGTCTGCAAACGAAATTTTATTGATGATGTGGTCGTCCCCCACCTTTGCGATGTTTTCCCTTTGCACTGAAATGAATGGTGTAAAATATTGTTGTGCTAATTAAAATAATTTAAATTATGCCACAGCAGACTGCAAGACAAATAATGTAGGGTTGTTGTTTTTTTTTCAGAAGTCAAACTGCAGCAGAATGGAAACAGTGCAATGACCATGGGTCAGAATAGAAGTCAATACCTTCTTACTTCCCTATGCAGCAGCACCCCCAGTAGAAGAGCGCGGTGGGTGCAGCCGGCCTGAGTGCACCCCCCTGGGACACACGCCAGCACCAGCACACACCCCCCGGTGGCAACTAGACCCGCCCCCGCGGGCCACTCTGGGTGCTGGCGCAGCTAGCTCCACCTCTGAGCACCCCTTTGCATCCTGCTCCGCCTCTGAGCACCTTTAGCATCCTGCTTTTACATGCCACAGAGGACACTTTCCCACTGCCAATGCTGCAGTGAGATCCATTAACATTCCTATAGGCTTTAGTACAAGAAATGTGGGGGATTGCTACATTTCAGGAACCAAAATGTATTTGACCATGCCTGTCTGCTTGTTGACTATCCCAGAGCCATCCAGTTGACTACTTCAGAAAGTAGGACCCTGGGCTAGATCAAGGCTGTTCTTACGTTCAAGACTTGGCCATTCAGCCCATACAGAAGTGAGTGGGCTTCCAAACCCAAAAGGCTTGTGGTACACAAGGCCTGTGGCTTATATGCTTGGTTCCACCTGCAATCATCAGTGGGAGCATGTGTTGGAAAATCGTAACTGTATGAACAACTCTTTGCATGTGGGTTGTCCTTCAAAAGCAACTGAAGTGGGGCTTGGACACTTGTGTACCAGAAATATCTAAACCCTAATGCACACAAAATGAATTTTACATGGAGGATGCTTTGCTTTTTCTTAAGGAGGTTTGTGGTGTCATGGAGAGAAATCCTTCCCCAAAACCCCCAGTTTGGCATCGCAATCCACTGCACACAAACAGTTTGCTGCATGGAGACAGTCACCACAGGGAGCAATTTAAAGTGGCCTCCAGGTGGAGGTTGCTTTCATGAGCTCCGGCCCCTAAGCTGTACAACTCAGCGCAGAATAAAAGATCACAATGGGGGAGCTGCGTTGGTGCGTCAATCAAGAGAAAGACTTTCGCTGTGCTTTAGGGAGAAAATGAATCCTGTGGTTGAAATCCACACGTCTGGATATCCTCAAATGAGACGTTTTCCCCACTAAAATATGTCCATAAATTTCAGGTTTCTCCTCCCTGGAAATTTTGCTTTTTCAGTTTGTAGTAGAATACACCGCCCTTTGATGAATACAAGCAACATGGGACACGTCTACCATGTCATAGAGGATGTTACATGTTTAAACTTGAAAAATGCAGCTATTATTTAATATTATGGCTCCCGTTTAATATTTTAATTAATACACATGATGATGGTGATATGTAATGGGATGCTTTTTTGCACTGGCTGTAATCACCCATTACAAGTCTTGCAAATAAAGTTGTGGCCTCTTCCTTTGAATATGCTTGTCTATGGCTGCAATCCACCTAACTGCACATAACACGATTCATTTATTTCAGCAGGACTTGTTTCTGAGTAGACACATGTAGGGCTGAACTGTAAATCTCTTCCAGTAGCTGAGCAGTGATTTGAAAACTGGTTAAAAGAGAAAAGTAATCTGTCCTCATTTAATTCTGTTTCTTTACAAAATCAGGGTGGTTTTCGGTTACTATATTTTATTTCAAATTTTTGCCCATCAGTGTTTGACGTCACATTCCTTATACTAATTACACTCTGCTTGAATTTTTGCCCCGGCCTTTTTTTTTTAAATCTGGAGGTAATGGTGGCTAACAAAATTATCAAAATTGAGGCAAGAGTTCTTACACTGAACATATTTTAAATAAATAAATAATTGATGCAACGCATTGCAAAATCTTCTAAAGTACAAGGAAAAGTCAGGCTATAACTCTCTCTGATATTGTTTTCACAGATGAAATTAGCAAATAGTTATTATACCTCTAAAGTTACAAAAAAATGGTTTGTAACAAAACCAGGGGGAAACCCAGTTGACTTACTAATTTAGCACAGGAACCACAGCTGCTACTTATGCAGTAGGTTTTCCAGATGTCTGTCTGTTCTGTGGAATAGTGGTGTAATTTCAGGAAGGAAGGGATACAATTATGCTATCAGATGATGTTGTCAAACACTCCACATTTCACTGCACTGATGTAGATTGAGTCTGTACTGCAAGTCTGTAGATAATGCATTATATACCGAGTCATAGTCTGCCTGCCTTCATTAACATTGTGTATCTTATTTTAAAAGCAAGGGCATATTCTCTCAAATCATTCCCATATCTGAACACACACACACACACACACACACACACACACACACACGAATGCCAACGTTCTGTTTTGGAGTCTTCTCTCACTGCATGTTCGAGGGCAGAACCAGATGTAGTGTTAAATACAGTGCTGCCAATGAAAAGTCAGCCCATGTTTACCTCCTCTCTCCCATTAGGCAGGCTTACTCATGTTGTTCCTCTGCCCCTGACAATGATGTGGTTATGAGGTCCAGAAATGCAAAATGTGAATGGAGACCCCACCCCATCCCACCCACCTCAGGTGGCAGGATTCACAGGGGCAGCAGATACGGCCTCCAGGGAATGTTTTTGTTATGGTGGCAGCGACAGCTGTGGTGTGCTCCTTGAAGGCCAGATCTGCTGCCTCTTCAGCATCCCTCCCAATGCCATCTCTACAGCAGCCTCTTGGTGAATAGGAGCTGCTGGTCCCCTCCCCCTTGTTCCCAATGCAGATATTAATTCTCCCCTTGTTCCTGATGTAGATCTTCACTCACCCCTTCCTCACTCACCCTGGCACAGAGGAGAAGTGCCATTTTGTGGTCTGCCTCAGGTGGCAAAATGGCGGCCCTGGATAGGAACACAAGAAAAAGCCCTGCTGCATTGCACAAAAGGCCCATTTAATCCAGCATCCTGTTTTCACCTACCTGATGGATGAATCTATTTCTAACCCATCTGACTTTCATCCACACCTTTTTTTTTTAATAATTCTGTTCCACTTCAGCATTAATCTATGCTTAAACAAAATTCCTCTCAAGATGTGATATATTTCAACGCTTACTTCCCTCCTCAAAATATGTATTTAAGCTGTTACTTTTCACCTGAAATACATATTTGAAGGTGGGCATCAATACATTTAGACCACTAAGAACTGTGCCACAGCATCTGGAGATGGGTGAAATTTGGTGTCTATCTAAATTCCAACCCGCATCAGAATTCCATAAGGGAATTATCTGTAGTTGCAGAAAACCCAGCCTGATGGGCGGAGTATAAATAATAATAATAATAACAATAATAGTTATTGTTACAGGTGGGTAGCCGTGTTGGTCTGCCATAGTCAAAACAAAATCGAAAATTCTTTCTAGTAGCACCTTAGAGACCAACTGAGTTTGTTCCTGGTATGAGCTTTCGTGTGCATGCACACTTCTTCGTGTGCATGCACACGAAAGCTCATACCAGGAACAAACTCAGTTGGTCTCTAAGGTGCTACTAGAAAGAATTTTCAATTTTGTTTTGAATAATAGTTATTATTATTATTTTCATGCAGAAGAGCTCAGGTTCAATCCTAAGCATTTCTACATTTGTTGGTGTGTTTTTTAAGGGTCAAGTGGCAGTGAATAGCAAAGGCCCCAGTCTGAGACCACAACACTGAGTTAGCTAGGCAAAGGGTCTTGGAACAAAAAATAACTTTACTAGGGATGAGAAGAACTCAAATGGAACTTGTGCTATTGGCAGCAATCTCAAGTTCAGCAGTGAGACCCCTCCAGCAAAGGTTTGTTTCCAAAGTTAGTTTCCTGTCTTTCTGTTCTCATAAGTATGCTTTGCTTTCATATCCCTGAGACTCAAGGGAGCATCCATGCCTCTCTTACAGTGTAATGTGAGAAAGCAATGTAGGGTACTTCTTTTTTATGTTTTTGAGTCACAGTCCTGTGTTTGAAAATATGCACAGTTAATCTTCCACACAGCAGCTGTTTCTATAGGATAATGCAACAACGTATGGTATGTAGCAAGGATAGGAATGTTTCCTCCACCCCCAAGAAAATCCTTAAGGTCAAACTTTTTAAGTTGATGAAAACCAACAAATTGAGGTCAAAAACTGCCTTTCTGAGCCTCATTTAATTGCCACAGAGTACTGGAGCATACAGGAAAAGCTTATGCAACAGGCAGAGATTTCAGCAATGCAGAAATTCAACAGACTGAATGGAGATTGTAATGGCAGATCGAGCCCTGGCTGTCCTTTCTGTTGTCAGACTATGTATTATTTTAGTACAGAAATAGGCCATGGTTGAATGATTTGATTAACTCCTACTCAAATCCCCCACATACATATCTGCACTATTTAACAACGGCTTCTTCTTAGATTCCCAACGCATCCGAACCATTTTAGTGATCGTGGCAGTAATGCAGAGTGTTGTGTTTGTTTTTTTTCCAAAGCCCATGATGTTCAAAATCAAGAGGGCAAGTGCTGCTAAAAGTGCTTTCAAGAACTTGGTCTATCTTTGGATCTGATCGTCTTTCCATATTTATTAGATTAAACCCTAGCCTGTCCTTGCCAATTAATGACAGTATAATTAAATTCCGTGGAGAATGAAAAGTGCAAATAATTTTGGCAACTGAGATTTTTATTTTGATCTGTGATTTGATCTGTGATGAGTCTGTGATGCCTTCCACTAGAGCTCCCTTCACACATTAGTCATCTGAAGTGGACATCATTCAAGAACCAGGGAACAGGAATCCACTCCCAGCACCAGACACACAGCCTAACCCTGCTAGCTAGCTCTGACTTTCCTCAGTTGCTGAGTGGAGAGAATGCTGTTGCACCCACATGCCCCACTTCCGGGCTTCCCAAAAAGCATTTTGTTGGACCTTTGGTTTGCATTTAAAAAGCTATTTTTATGCTCTTATGTTGACATCCATCTGTACACAAAAAAAAGCCTGTGCATGACCTGAATACGTTTTTGGATATGTTACAGCAAATGCCTGAAATGTGGTGAAAGTGATTGATTACTAGCAGTCTTGTGTTTTCAAAAAGTGAGAAAATGCATTTCAGGCATTTCAACACGAATGCCATCATTTGCCCAACTTCATATGGTCACGGAGCCTCATTCAGTGTTTCTCAAATTGGGGTCCCCAGCTGTTGTTGGACTACAACTCTCATCATCTCTAGCTAGCAGGCATCATGGGAGCTGTGGCCCAACAACAGCTGGGGACCCAAGTTTGAGAAACACTGGCCTAGTTCCTCTAACTACAGAAGCAGTTCATCAAGCATGACAAATTTAGGCTACCATTAAGAGGTAGAAAATTATCAGTGGTTTAGTTATTGCTATATTACTATTACTATTAGCTGATTCCCTGGTGGCCCACTGGAATGTGGAGTTAACCAGGGCTATTGACTGCCTGGCTCCGAAGCGCCCTCTCCGATTGCATGGAGCCCAGACAGCCCCGTGGTTTTCCCTGGAGCTGAGGGCGATGAAACGGTCGCTGAGACAGCTAGAGCGCCGGTGGCGGAAAACTCATTCTGAATCAGACCGGACACGGGCTAGAGCTCAACTTCGAGCCTACCAAGTGGCAATGGCGACGGCGAAGAGGACCTTCTTCACCGTTTCTATTGCATCTACAGAAAACAGCAGCAGGAGACTTTTCCAGGTGGTTCGTAATCTATCAGAACCACCTTCGTCATCGGGGCCTGGTAGGGACCCCAAGATCTCCTGCAATGCTTTTGCAAAGTTTTTTGCAGATAAAGTCGCTCAGATTTGGAAGGAGGTAAACTCCACCGTGGGAGCGGGGCCAGGGCGGGAGACTGCTAGAGCCCTGTCTAGTCATGTTTCATGGGATCAATTCCAATCTGTTACCTCTGAGGATGTGGACAGGCTGCTTGGACGAGTGAAACTAAACTGACCACCTGTCTCCATAACATCCTTCTGGACCGTCTAGAGGGGCTGGGAGCTGGGGGCACTGTTATACAGTGGTTCCGCTCCTTCCTCCTGGGCCGTGTTCAGAAAGTGGTGGTGGGGGATGAGTGTTCAGACCCCTGGGCTCTCACTTGTGGGGTGCCTCAGGGTTCTGTCCTCTCCCCCGTGCTTTTTAATATCTATATGAAGCCGCTGGGAGAGATCATCAGGGGGTTTGGGCTGGGTGTTCATCAATATGCAGATGACACCCAGCTCTACCTTTCGTTTAAATCAGAACCAGTGAAGGCAGTGAAGGTCCTGTGTGAGTGTCTGGAGGCGGTTGGAGGATGGATGACGGTTAACAGATTGAGGTTGAATCCTGACAAGACAGAAGTACTGTTTTTTGGGAGATAGGGGGCGGGTGGGAGTGGGGGACTCCCTGGTCCTGAATGGGGTAACTGTGCCCCTGAAGGACCAGGTGCGCAGCCTGGGAGTCATTTTGGACTCACAGCTGTCCATGGAGGCGCAAGTTAATTCTGTGTCCAGGGCGGCTGTCTACCAGCTCCATCTGGTACGCAGGCTGAGACCCTACCTGCCCGCAGACTGTCTCGCCAGAGTGGTGCATGCTCTGGTTATCTCCCGCTTGGATTACTGCAATGCGCTCTACCTGAGGCTACCTTTGAAGGTGACCCAGAAACTACAACTAATCCTGAATGCGGCAGCTAGACTGGTGACTGGGAGTTGCCGCCGGGACCACATAACACCGGTCGTGAGAGATCTACATTGGCTCCCAGTACGTTTCCGAGCACAATTCAAAGTGTTGGTGTTGACCTTTAAAGCCCTAAATGGCCTTGGTCCTGTATACCTGAAGGAGCGTCTCCACCCCCATCGTTCAGCCCGGACACTGAGATCCAGTGCCAAGGGCCTTCTGGCAGTTCCCTCATTGCGAGAGGTGAGGTTACAGGGAACCAGACAGAGGGCCTTTTCGGTAGTGGCGCCCTCCCTGTGGAACACCCATCAGATGTCAAGGAAATAAGCAGCTATCCTATTTTTAAGAGACATCTGAAGGCAGCCCTGTTTAGGGACGTTTTTAATATCTAATGCTGTATTGTTTTAACATTCATTTGGAGCCGCCCAGAGTGGCTGGGGAAGCTCAGCCAGATGGGCGGGGTACAAATAAATTATTATTATTATTATTATTATTATTATTATTATTATTATTATTATTGGGTGCCATTTTAATGCTCTGCCTTAGACTCCAAAATGTCTCAGGCCAAAGGAGGGGAACCTAAAGCCCATCAGTATTCTGTGCCTGGCTGCTGAGATGCTCCCAAGTCTACAACCCCTTCCCAGACCACACCCATTACCAGCCCTGCTCTGCATCCCCCTTGAGTGCTTTTGACTGGCTATAATGCATCCTCTTGCTTGCCTAGGTGGAGGATGAAGAGATGTATGTAGCAGTCGCTGATTTTTGCGTGGCTTCAATGCGTACTGTTCACAAAGGCAAGAGTAGCATCTGTTGTTCCTCTCACTTTTTGCCTCTGGCGCCACCCACCACTGGTATGCGGCCCTTGAAAGTTTTTCTATGAGGAATTGAGGTGTAGGGATGAAAAACATTTCCCACCTCTGTTTAAGGCTGTCTGCACCATTGGGTGTAACATATATTAATCTTCAGCAGAGTAACTCTTTCAGCTTTAAAGAGAACTTGCAAATTGCAGTCATGACTATTTCTGGTGAATATAATATTTTCATGCGTGAGAGAGATAGTAAGCTAAAAACATACCACCTTTACATAGCGATTTTGGTTTGCTCCTCTAAAAAAATCAACCCCCAAATTGTCTAGGGCAAAATGCAAATTAATGTTGCACGATATCCACCCTGTCTCTGATCCACATGCACTTCTCTGCTTTAGCTTAGTTAAATAGATCTGTAAATGTAAATGAGAGATCAACTGCACAGAGAAATGGAGAGAAAAGTCTAGATGCGGCATACATAAATATCAGAATTGATGGGTACATATATCAATAGCTGCACAGGTTTCCCACAAATTACAGCACCTATTTAAATATGCTACGAATGTTTTCAATTGCTTAACTCATGGGTAACATATTTCTAATAAATGAAAGGATAGCAAGTCACGGATTGCATTAGTCCATTGTAAATAAAACCAAAAGTAACTTGGGATTTTGAACTAGGAAAAAAACTACATTTTGTAATAGAAAAGCACATATTCCGCAGATGATTACAAAACTGTATATTTACTTAATTTGCACATTTTAGTTTGAAATTGTATTTACAGTCTGGAAGGCATCCTTCCACAGTCAGAAAATTGGACAGCAAATGCTGTGTAGAAACAGAGGGATGAGGTGGTGGCTGGGCTAGTGGACATCCCGTTCATACGTTCTAAATGTTCCTAAATGTGCACACATTTTTGAATTTTCAGTCATGAAGAAGAAGAGTTTGGATTTGATATCCCGCTTTTCACTACCCGAAGGAGTCTCAAAGCGGCTAACATTCTCCTTTCCCTTCCTCCCCCACAACAAACACTCTGTGAGGTGAGTGGGGCTGAGAGACTTCAGAGAAGTGTGACTAGCCCAAGGTCACCCAGCAGCTGCATGTGGAGGAGAGGAGATGCGAACCCGGTTCCCCAGATTACGAGTCTACCGCTCTTAACCACTACACCACACTGGCTTTCCATTTTATTATACACACATGCACCACATCAGTGGTCCATGTAGCTATCAGAATTATACTTCTTCATTCTGCTCTCTGAACACTGCTTACAGATTTCTATATTCTTCAAATAATATCTTATGTTAACCTATGGCAGATTTCTTTTTCTATCTGCAGGTTCCATCCATTTTGCCTTCTAAACACTGGAAGCTGCAATCCTGAAAACAGTGGGCTTTGCTTCTGAGCAAATATGCTTAGAATCATGGTTGCAATTCTGCATCCACTTACCTTGAAGTAAATCCCACTGGACTCAATGAGACTTCCATGCAGACTCGTATAAGATTCCACTCTGAGCCTACTAGAGCTAAAATCCTGGAGCATGGATGCAGAAAGAGACACATTGCTCATATGCAACTATTGTCTATATTGTGTAAGGCATAGTAATATCTAAGCCTGAATATCCAACTGTTTTTCAAGGAGGTGATTGATTGAGAAATCTAAGTATTCTAAAAATATGTTTACCCCTTCCACCGAAACACAATCTGCCTACAATTCTCTTTCTCAGCCACTGCTACTCTATCACCTACTGCACATGTCCCGTTTTCTAAAAAGAATAATCCAATAATGTGGTTTTTAAAAAGGTGGTATGGCTTACTGAAAAATGACACAAACCCAAAAGTCATATAACCTGGTGCGTGGGATCCATGGTGTGGGGGGAACTAGGGATCAAAACAAATGAATCACGCAATGTAAGAAATCTTATTTTTAAGGTTTTCAAGTAGCAATAAACCTAACAGCACAAAGTCCACTCAGAGGTAAGTCCCATGGAATTCAAAAGGACTTAGTCCCACATAAATGGCTATAGGATTGCAGTTTCAGGTTATCGTTTAGTAGTCTCTGAAGTGAGCATTATGGAGAAGCTTGTTTATACTTTAGATATGCAATGCTCTTTGAAGATTATGTTCTTCTGTCTCAGTTCAAATTATTGCTGTTGCTTCTACACAGACTTGCACATATTAAGGATGGTGTTCCAGCAGAAAAAACAAGGGATTCCATTCCATAGTATCTGCTGATGTTTATAAAGTTCATGCAGAGCAAGTGAGTCAACTGACCTATTTTTTAATAACAGTAGAAATACTTGCTGTAATATTTTTTTTAGCAAACTTAATGGATGGAGGGATATTTTACAGTTTTAAGATGGATGTTTCAAATGAATTCCATTTTAGGATTTGATGTAATTTTCTATTAACCTGGCTAATCCTCAAAAATTCAAACAATTAGTCTTTGTATCGTTGGTTAAATCTTTTGGGAAATTTGTGTATCCCCCACCCCCCATATACGCGCAACTAAGAAACAACAGCACAATCAATATAAAGTTAAGCCCTCTTTAGTTCAATTGATTTCAACGGGGAAAAAGTGCTCAACTTCCATCGATTGAAATCAATAGGACTTCAGCTGCATAACTCTGACCATATCATGCCCCAGGTGTGCAATAATTCTACATACTTTGATTCTAAAGCTTTGTAAGCTGCTGGCTGCCTGCTGGCTTACCAAACAATTCACACTCTTTTGATTGTGTTGCACAAAGTCGCTGCTCTCCTAGTAATGTGAACTCCCTTCTGTTCACATCTGGAAATCTTTAACAAAGCTAAACAAAAGAGCTTTGCCGCTGCAGCAGTGAATAAATGCTGAAGGACTGGTGACAATCACACCCCAAGTATGATTCATTACAGTCTTAGGACACTAATAAAAGCATTCTTAATGCACATTAAAAATGAACTGCTGATTAAAAAATGATTTTGAGATCGGTGGGTTGAACCCACTGAAGTCATTGCATAAGCAGAATAAGTTCCACTTAGGGAATGAAACTTCCCCTCCCTCTCCTGCCATGTGTGCATTCCCCATACCCACCCCCACAAACCCTATAACTTAGTATATAGAGTACATACTTTGCATTTAGAAGGGTTGATATTCAATTCCTGGCATTCTGTAAGACAGGCATAGGCAAACTCGGCCCTCCAGGTGTTTTGGGACTACAATTCCCATCATCCCCGACCACTGGTCCTGTTAGCTAGGGATCATGGGAGTTGTAGTCCCAAAACATCTGGAGGGCCGAGTTTGCCTATGCCTGTTGTAAGACCTATCCAAGTGGTTGCTCCACCCCCCTCATGAAATTAAAATCCATCAGTGCAAGGACTTCTCCTTGTTCAATGAACCGGTCTTCCCCATTCCTCCTCCCACTTGCTTCCTCAATCGATTCTGGGGGTTGCCCCTGCCCTCTGCTGCAGACTGGGGGGGGGCAGTGCAAGATGTAGGTGGGATGAGGGAAAGTCCTGCTACCCTGGTGCTAATCTTTGCACTAGTACAGTTATTTTGTTGGATATCTCCTCATGTGTTCATTTCTGTGATTTGATAAAGCTATGACTTGCGCTGGGTTCTCTGCCTTGCAGAAAGGCAGCCATGTGACATGCAGGATCAAATCTTTGATGTTTTCTTTCTGGCAGTGCGAAATAGAAATGTGGATGCGATTTAGCCTTTCTTCATGTTGGGGAGCACCATTTGCACATGTGCAAGACAGAGAGACAGAGCCAATCGGAGAATGTCAAGAGCAGTCACTAATCCACCCTTTGAAAATAGCATTTGATGAAGGCTGAAACTGAACATGACCAAGTATTTCAAAGTGCTACCTGTGTAAGTAACTAGTAGGCCTCTTGACATTAACCTATCTTCCTAAAACTTTCATCTGTCTCTAGCCTACCCATGGAGCTTATAGTTGTAAGCTCTTTCCAAATAAGATTTCTATATGAAATATCTTTTGAGATATAGCTTGCACAATATGAAGTTGCCAGATTGGGAATAAAAGAGTCAGCAAGCTATCACTTTCCACAAGCCACTCAGAACATCTGTCTGGCTTTCCTCATACATCATTGTTGTCATCATCTTCATGATGTGTTAAGATCAGCAAGAAGCAGCTCTCCTGGTAGTTCTACCGCCCTCAGAAGGTTGGGGTGGTGGAGAGGGAAATTCTCTGCGGCAGCACCTACGGTAAGTAGTGAGATTCCCTTCCCACATAGTTGTGTTTGGCATATCCACTATACAGCTTTTGGCGAATGCTGAAGATTCCTTTGTCACTTGAGATGTGTGTTTTGAAGACCCACCCTATTCTTGTGGCCACAATTTGTTTTAAATATTCTAAACTGTCCTCTAAATTGTGGTGAAGGGAAGGTAAGAAACCAAATAAATCATCTTCATCTGCACATCAAGGAATAATAAGCCACATGAATCATTGTTCCTCAGTTTCCCTATTCCAAACTGGGTGCATTTCTGAGTCTCTCTTAAGAGGAATTGGATATGCTTCCTGAAACGCTTTCAAAAGTCTTCTGAGATTTGTGTGTGTGTGTGTGTGTGTGTGTGGAGGGGGGCATAATTGAAGAGGCAAGCAATATCATGAAAGACAGCAACCACACACACACACACACACACACACAATCACGCAAGAGCAATGCTGTAATCCTGGCTCCTAGGCAACCCACCACTAGCAAATCTGGGTTGACGGATTTGTTTTGACTGCAGAACCACACGGACAAATGGAACAGACAGATGGTATGATGCACATTCATGATGCATACCCTTGTATCACTGTCTAGTCCATAGTGTGTGTGTGTTAAAAAATAATAATAATAAAAACCAGCCATAAATGGAGCCAGAGCTTAAATCTCAGCAGTCTGAAGGGGCTTTAATGCTACCCTAATCGGGGGGGGGGGGGCCTCTCTTTTTATTTGAAAGAATTCATAGAAGGATCTGTGCAAAAATGCCGACGCCGCTCGCCTCCTCCAGTAGTTCTCTTTTGTAAAGGTGGAGTGTAGAGCCTTTAACAAACTCACCACCAAATAATATATATGAGAAAACTGAAGAAGGCCAATGTTAGCATTCGCACCCAGCCTGGATTATGTGTAGACATGGCAAGAAGTGAGGGGTGGGTGGGTGGGATATAAACAGCAACAAAACTTTTACTAGAGATATTCAGCTCAGTCATTGCTTAAGCAATGGACAAGGCACAAATACTGTGGCTGTTTTGTCTCTCCTCACTGCAGGGGAAAGAAAACCCACCCCCCTCTTCTTTCCAAACTTCTTTTATCTGGAAGCCTGGTTGACTAAACAGAGAGAAAGCAATTGCTTGTCAGCGAATGTGGTAAGCATTGTTCAACATAAAAGCAGCTATTTATCCTCTAGTGTAGAAACAGCCGGCATACGAAGGGGGCAAACAAATCACCAACTCCCCACCCCACCCCCAGCGCTTGAACGAATATGTTTTTTTCTCTTTGTTTCACTTTCCCTGCTTTCTAAAACGTTCCTCACAATCTGCTAAAACGTACAAGCACGGAACAGTTAGCAATGCGTTGCATCGTGGTCCGCTACCATGCTGCTCATTTTGGACAAGGACGTTGTGGTGTTATGGCTAAGGATGGGAGCTGCGAGACAGAACCCCCACCATCCCATCGGTTCAAATCTCTCCTTGGCCATGAATGCACTAGGAGGGGGCCTTAGGAAAGTCATTATCTAGCCTTTACAACATGGGAATACTAACTGCTGCAAAGCCAGATTAGCCAGGTTAGCCAGCGCCAGGCATGTCCATGAATCTGCCTCATCTCATGGATGCTGCATCTGTGGGTGGAGGCAGATGTGCATATTCAAGACCCAACCCTAAAATCTCTCTCTGTGTGTTGCCATGTGTACTAAGTCCACAACTTTACCTGTGTTGAGCACAGGGGTTGAGTCTGTAGGGGTTGTTGTTGTTTTTTAATTCATGTTTGCTTGAATGTGAATAGACTACCTCACACATTGTTGGACTCTGTGCAGGTTTGCTCTGCACATAGGATTATATTCACGTTTGAGGGAGCAGGAGTAAAAACCCACTGCAGACCTTCCTAACTTGATATGGGAACAGTCAGGGATTGAACATGTGGGGTGCCACACATACAGATATCCCCCCCTTTATTCAGGCTTTTTTGACCCTTAATTTGAAGACCTCTTTTAGTTGGGCAGGAGCTGTCAAGCTATGTTTTTAGGTTTTTACTTGGTTGTTTTTAATTGCTTTCAGTTTAAGTCCCTTTAGGTCACTCTGTGAGAAAAGGGACTAATAAATATCGATATTGATAACGCACATACATGCTATAATATACTGTTCCATCCTGTTTTGATTGAAATGGTTTTACTGGTTATTGTTGGCTGGTTGTTTTTATACTACAATTATATATTAAGAATATTTATAGATTATATATACCAAGAGATTATGATGAAAGGTGGCTCAGAAATCTTATAAACAAACAAACAAATAAATAAATAACAATAATTGCATGGGGGAACACGGGGGGGGGGCAGCAGAGGCAAAGAGATTTTTGGGTGGACCAAGCTTTGCCCTACATGTCAGGAGTCTGATATAGAAATAGCAGTATATTTCCCTTTAATGTTGTAACCCTGAACATATTCCCTTTGGAGAAGTCCTGTTGATCTTGATGGAGTTTACTTTTAAGTATGCAGACCCGGGATTTCGGCTTTATACAGTTTCCAGTTTATGACGCAGTTACAATTTGTATGTAAAAAAAATCAAGTAACCTCAGTGGTTGCCCCCCCTCCCCCAAAAAGGGAATGCAGGTGCTTGTTAACCACCACAGAGACACCCCATAGTGCCACCTAGAAATGCTAAGGGTTATGCATGGGCACTTTGTATGTAAGCAGCCTGTCACATGCCATTGCAAAGTAGCTCAGTGAACTTTAAGATGGTGACAGCATTGGAGACCAAGCTTCTGCTTCTCATTGCTTCTTACTGGTTATCTCAGTAGTACTTGGGTGGAGTGGGGGGGGGGGAATAGTCTAGGGTTGCTATCTGCGGCCGTACATGGGGAGCATTGTAGCCAGAGGAACAGATGAGATGAGAAGAATACAAACCATTCAGGTCAAAAGATCCTGAAGTTTTTTTTTTTAGATAGGCACAAATTATTTGTTCTTCTCAGTAGTTTTCCGTTCCTGAGCTAGCTGTCCGAGGAAGCCTAAATCTTTAATTTGCCTGCCTCTAACAGCTGCTTCTGATGACACCACAAAAAGATAAATTATAGCTTTCAGGCCTTCATTTCATTCCTTTCACCTATAATTCTTGAGTTCCAGACTGCCTGTCTGACCACTCAGTGAGGCTTTTTGAAACGAGTAGATCCCTTCCTCCATTTTGATGGAGCAGGATGCTTTGTATATATGCAGAAAAAGTAGATAGCCTCAGAGACTTCTGATCACACAAAGCACAACCTGCTGGGAATATAAAATGGCACAAAGCAGCCTTCTCAAGGCTACAACTATCACCACCCCTGATTATTGACTATGCCGGCTGTGGGCTAATAGGACCTGTAGCTCAAAACATCTGAAGTGCAACAGGTTGGAGAAGGATGGCTCCTTATTAGAATAAGCAATGTACCAAAGATACAAAGTTCTTGTACCAGGCTACCTTCGGCTGCTCAGTGATGTAGTGCTCATGCTGTTCCTAGGTTTTGAGATAGCTGAAGAGGGGTTAAATGAAATATGTGTAACTAGAGACTGCAAACACATTGAAGAACATGGTTAGCCTGTTTGTTTTCAATCTCTTTTGCTAGTGCAACATTTATTGCTTTTTATTGTGAGGCTTTTAAACTTTGTTTTGGTGGCTTTTATCAAGTCCCTTTGAGGGTGTTTAAAAACAAACAGCTACTCCTGTATGTCCAAACAAACGGATCTCTGCAGCACCAAGGACTAGAAATGCCACTGTAAAAACAAAATCCTGAAATTGCAATATCAAATTCAGCATTAAAAAAAATCAAGCATGGTGTCTTTAGTAATGAATATTCCTCACCACTTGTGCATTTGGATACAGTTCACAGAAACAACTTACTTGTGCCTTTTTCTAAGAACGTAAAGGCAGAACAGGCCATTGCATTGCACCTTGAAGTTCTGATAATATGCCTCATCGGCTCCTTGTGAGCAGACACAGAAGATGCTGGACCAACTGCCTTGAGCCAACTTTGTCACTCATCTGCCTCTTCCAATTCATCTAGGGAAAAGAAAGAAAATGTAATTAATACACATCTCTCTGTGTATTAACAGAAGCAGCGTGGATAAAGGAACATCATAAAACAGTTATTTGTTATTTTTATGCTCTACCATTTATTGTGGAGCACAGGGTGGCTTCACATAATTTATTGTCAAAACAGCCATACACAGTAAGACATAAAACAGAAATATAAATTACTCCACTATAATAAAATACAGCAGAGCAGCAGTATAGTTAATTAAGGGACTACACCCCAGCACAAAATAATTAAGAACCAAACAACAGTGCGAACAAAAAAGTCTTCAAATTGCATTTAATTATATTGACAGTAGGGGCAAACTGAATAGTGTGGTAAACAAGGTAGGTTTGTGTAAATGTAGTTTGAGGCAGTGTGTTAGTGTTTCTGTGTGTGTGTGTGTGTGTGGGAGAGAGAGAGAGAGAGAGAGAGAGAGAGATGAGAAAGATGAGGATGATGATGCCCTGCATGTGACAGATTTAACCGTTCAGGGGTCCTTTTTTAAGAAACTTCACCCCCCCCCCCAAAAAAAAAACCTCAACACTTTTTACAGGCACTCCTGAAGCATCAAGCATTTGCAAATTGTGGGTCGTGCAGCTAAGCCACATTTTGTTCGTTCTTAATTCCGAACATTCTATCACACTTGAGTTGACAGAACTCCTGGTGGGGCCATTCAGAATAGAGCAGGCTTGATTCCCAAGGTGTTTGGTACCATGTTTCCCCTATTTTAAGACACCGTCTTACATTTTTTCCCCACCAAAAAAACACAGTATGTCTTATTTTCAGGGGATGTCTTATTTTTATTATGTCAGGAGCAACGGGTGAGTTGCCTGCTCTGTGCCTCGCAGCCAACTGGCCTCCAGCTCTCCCCTCACCAGGAGGGGAAGAGGACATTTTCCGGAGGGGCCTGGCGAGCACGGGGAGAGAAAGAGAGGATGCTGGGCAGCAGACTCTCCTTTGTTTTCAAAGCCCCTGTCGCCTCTGCCATCTCCACCGGCTCCGGGGGGCAGATGCTACTTGGTGCGGGGAGGGGGAGTCTCTGAGGGATCTGTGGGGGCTTTTAGCACCCTCCAGAACTATGGCTTATTTTCAGGGTATGGCTTATATTTTGCAAATGTGAAAAAATCCTGCTACGGCTTACTTTATGACTACGTCTTAAAATAGGGGAAACACGGTAGTTATATATTTTGTGCACCACTGTATTTTGTACATCACCTTAAGATTTATACATGGAAATTAATTCATTAATCATCATCTCACCATAGCAAGGAAGACTGCTAGCAGATGCATGAGAAAGTCATTGTAGGGATGCCCAACCCCAGCTTAATTCTTGGGACATCTTACAGCAAGAATAGCCAACGTGGTGCCCTCCAGATGTGGCAGGCTGCAACCTCCATCAGCTGCTGCCAGTGTTAAGGAGAGGAGCTGCATTTCACAACATCTGGGGGACACCACAGGAGTGCTTGCTTGAACATGCAACCTCTGTATCTGTCTCTATCCTATGCATTTATTTAGTTTGGATGATTTATATTCTGCTGTTTGAAGAAACCACAGGGCGATTTACAACAAAGTCAAATTAGATAAAAAGAATCCATAAACTCCATAAATAACACAGCCCTTAAGATACAAAACACAACTCACTAAAGGAGCACTTTACTAAAAAAAACCAACAGCAGCAATGAATTCATTTATCTAAACAAGTCTCTTCTTCTCCAAGTGCTTGCCCAAAAAGATACATCTTATCCAGCCACGCAAAACTACAAAGTGATGGGACCAGATGCACCTCAGCAGGGAGAAATTTCTACATGTGAGGAGCCTCTACTGAAAAGGCTGTTCCCCCTGGTTCCAACACTACATTCTTTGTCCTGTATAGGGACTACCCGGTGGGCCTGAACTTAAGAGCACATGCAAGTTGATGTGAAAGAAGGCATCTTTGCAGATATTTGGGTCCTGGACCACTTAAACATCAGAGCAAGTAGCTTGAACTGGACAATCTCAACCAGTATATGTGTATGAGGTCATCTTCAAGAGCAGCCCCACATACAGCACATTGCAGTAGTCCAGCTTGAAGGTCATAAGAGGATGAGTACCAAAATAGCCAGGCTATCCTTATCTAGAAATGGCCAAAGGTTGGCATAGGCACTTCCAGCCTCCAAGGCCACTTGGGCCTCGAGTGATAACAGTGGTTCCAGGAATACCTCTGAACTGCACACCTGCTCCTTGAAGGAGAGAGCAACCAACCCCATTAAGAGCTGGTAATATTTATTTATTTATTTAAACATTTAAAATATATATATATATGCTGCTTGATTGTAAAAGAACCTCAAAGTGGTTTACAAAAAAAAACCCACAGTAACATTTCCACTAAAAAGTAAAAAAAAAAACAAGCCATAGCTGTAATTTAAAACATTCAGAAGGTTAAAAATGTAGTAAGATAGTCTACCTGATATCAATAGGTAGGGAGGTCCAAAGTGTTGGTGATCATCACACCAAATGATCAAGTTTTTACAGATGCATTGCAGGTATTATGTGACTCATGTAAAAGTGCCAGTTCCACCAACTGAAGCAGTCTAGTTGGCACATTTGGGGTAAGGTGACCCAAGTTGTTAAAGGCTTTGTATACTGGCAGTAAGACCTTGAGGTCAGCCCAGTAATATAAAGGACTGTTCTCTGTAGAGAGGGCTCCATGGCCGCTCTAACAAAGAACAAACTTTGCCCACCTCATTCCAATGGTTTCCTCAAATGTACCTTTTCTTTATCTCATATCTGTGAATAATTCCCACTCCCTCCTATGGGGAAAAAATATAAACGTTTGGGGAGCCTGTAGTAAAAAAAAAGGCAAAACCTAGCCTTCACAGGAGGTGCAATAGGAGTGGAGTGATACTGCCTACACCTCCAGAGGAACTTGCAACACAGAAACCTGCTTTTTCTCCTTCACCTTGCATCAGATGTCATAATGATGACTATTTTCCTAGTTGTATGCTATAGCACAATAGCAGATTGAACATTTAATGCATTGTGATGCAAATTGGGATGCAAATAATCTGTCACGCCACAGTCATATTTCACCATATTATTTTACAGCTATCTTTTATTTTAACAATTGCAAAAGCAGGTTATTTATTTATTTTTAATTCAAAATAGAACTTGGCTTGTCAGGCATAGTATATCTACTTGCTTGCTTGCTTGCTATTGTAACCTTCTCCCCTTTCTTTGAAGTGTTTTTTTTTCTTCTTTTCTTTTAAGCACTGCTGTTGCTTGTTGGAAGTATGTTAAGCCACGATTTAGCATGATATGTAAATCCAGTGTGCACACATATCAGGGTTTGGTTGTTTACTCTTGTAATGGGTCAGTGTGTCTGGCTGTTAACCAGAAGGCTGGTGGTTCGAGCCTACCCAGGGAGCTGCAGTTGGCTTTGGAGTTGAACACCTCTCTCAGCATTGTGGCCAGGAGGAGGACTTTGTAAGCTTTTGCATTCATTTCCCCTTAAAGTCAGCTCATTGTTGCTGGGAGCAAAAGCTTCCAAGCTCCACCCAGCCACATGGGAAGAAGAGAAGGGAGTGAAAATTGTGTGAGCCTGGGAGTCACTGGAGCATTTTCCTGCTTGTATATTTCTTGCTTAAACATAGGTTAGCATGATGTGCGGCTGCGGCCAATGCCTCTGCCAAAGAGATTGGCCCATTATGAAATCCACTGGTATGCTCTTATAGAAAAAACAAGTGCCTGCAGGAACACACTGGCAAAGCATCATCTAGCAGGACTGAATATTCTGTGTCCCCCTGCCCATCAGCTGACATCACCCAGCAAACAGGTGGCTGTGGTTTGGAGGGAAATGACCTCAACTTCAACCACCCCTGGAAAGCCAAGATTGACCATAGTGCTGGATGTTCCTTATCCCTGATATAAAGCCTAGTTTGTAACTCCCGCCTGTGCTGCACATGGGTTGTGAGCTTTGCGTGTTTTGATGGGTTGCAAGTTGTATAGGCTAGCATTATGCCAACATTTCCAAATCTCCATCTGAGTGACAGGAAAGCAGCAGTGGATGTGTGACCTGGAGAGATGAGGACGTATGAAAACCCTGCAACATTTTATACATTACATTTTGAAATGTATGTTTATTTAAGCTCCTCAGTAACACAACTTAAAACTGTGAATGTAACCAACCTGCAACATTTTACACATTATATTTTTACATTGTATTTTCACTTTTATGCTTAAGATGTTCCGAAGTCCAACTAAAAACTGTGAATGTTATAAAGCTGTTTCAACGGATTGTTCTCATGGTTAATTTTAGCTGTACTGGAGCCACATGTTGAAAAAAATTAAATAAAAGTTTTCCTACTGATCCCACCCTTTAAGGCTGCAATTAAAATGCCTCAGTATGTATAAGAACATATACACTGGGGCTTACTTCAGAGTAGACACTTATATGATTGCACTAAAACAAATATTACTTGACATTAGAACATCAGGAGCAAAATATTCCATGTCATAATCTACATAGAAATTCAAAGAACTTCACACCAGATGTCAATCAAATTTGCAAATACTTAACAAAAGGGCCTCCTTTCAGAACCAAAGCTAGCACTATGTTCAACATGCTTACACCATTGACTTTATAAAATTATGTTATTTTTTATAAGTAACTGTTCATATCAAACATTATTCAATATGCCATTTTTACCAAGTCCATTGCATTGGATCAAGATATGATCCAAGATATGAGCTTGGGCTTCACAGTGTTAATCCATGACCTTAATTAGTTTTCAAGATTATACATACATACATACATACATACATCTATGTGAACTGCATGTGATTTTCTTAATCTGCAACAAAATCTGAGTTTATGATATGAAGGATCCAATTTGTTTTGAACCACGGCCTTAATCTGCAGCAGGGTAACATAGCATGGAAGCCCAGTGGAACATTTTCTGGGTAGCACTACAGCTTCTTTCTGAATTTCCATATTCCATATATATTTATATATATAATGGTTGCAGTCATCAAGGCCGCAATGCCTTCCATTTACAATGTGTAAGGAAGATTTCGGGCATCACATGACAGGACAGAGGCTGAAACAAAGATGTGTTCTTCCAAGCCCACATTCCCAGTATGTTCGCACTTCTGTCTCAGCGACGTCTACACTTGCTTGGTCATGTACATTGGGGGGGGGGGCAGGATCCCCCAAGACGTCCTTTACAGGGAGCTGTCCTCAGGCACCAGGCTTGTTGGCAGATCAACTCTGTGTTAAAAAGATGTCTGTAAATGTGACATGAAGGCTGTTTTGGCCAGTTATTTGTGGAATTTATGGCCACCCTCAGATTTGCCTTATTTGTATAACAAGTACCAATCTTCATCTTTTGATATTCCATTATGGAAGATCTGTAGTATCATACAGGAAGTGTTTTATGACATTCTCTCCCCCCCCCCCAGTCCCCATTGCCTCAGCTCTGTCCTCTGTGATCTTCCTTTCCAGCCCTGCTTTGCCATCTGAACTGCAGAAACCATCACAAATTCTAAGAGCCTAACAGTGCAATCCTAAGCATGTCTACTTAGAAGTAAATCTCACCGAGATCAATGAGATTTACCTAAGATTGTAAGTGTGTACAGGATTGCTTCCCTCCACCTCTGCTTTGTAAAGGAATCAACTGAGTTCTGGAAATATATGCAAAATTATTTTATCTGCATAATTCATATACTGTAGAGTTTCCTTCTTGCAGTGCTTGAAAAATATTTATTTGGCGAAGATCATGAACAGCCTGAAGTAAAAGGTTAAGAGTGTGCTCTATAAAACTCAGAATTTTCTATTCAGTCTTTCTTCGTGGAAGCTATCATGCCTGTAAAGTGTCCCTCTTTGCAGCTATTTTGTTGAGCTTAGTATATACAATTCTCATCTTCCTAAGAATGCTTTCCCCTGCATTTTGCCTCCGAAGCCTTGGACATCTTGCCAGCTCTGTATTCTTCTTGCTGCTGTTTTACACATGAAGTCTATTTTCCTCGAGCAAATGGGATCTTTGTCTCTTTGTCTCCTTCGCTAGCTTTCAGGCATGTTTTGGCAGAAGCTTTGACTGTTGAGGCACTGGAAAGGCAGGGAGGAGGAGGGACCATGCAGTCATTTGTCAGCTTTTCCCCGCATCTGTAATTTTTTGTCCACTCAGCACTATTAAGAGGGGCTTAGAAAAGGGGAACTCTCATAGCTGGAGAGAGTCGAAAGCTTTTAAAAAGAACTGCCAGACAGTAATAGTCAAAGTGGGGAGGGGGAGTGGGCTGGATTTAGGAGAAAATCCACTAAACGAACTGCAAGCTACAGGATAAGTCTTCACACACTTATTTGAATTCGAACAAATGCATGCTATATCTGCAGACTGCAGTGCACAAAGTTGCTGTAACCTTTTTTCACAAATATTTTTCTGAATCTTAGATTCCCATATCTTCTCCGCAGAAAGGACGGCTCTTCGGGGCATTAGAGGAAAGCTGCCTTTTTCTTTTTACTCAAATTATCTTCACCTACCATCCATGAATCTTTAGGAAAGCAATGGGTGACTTTAGAATGGTCACATGAAAGCAAAGAGTGCTCCGAACACTGCTCTTTCCTTTCTACATGGGGATCTATTCCAATATTTTATGAACCAGTAATGCTGATCTTTTACAATTTCTGTAGGTTGTTCAGTTATGAGCTCCTGCTGTGAGCCGTTAATTAATCAGTCTGACAAACTGAGGAAGTATCCAACTATGTAAGAAATTATTGCTTCAGTGACTAATAAGGAGGGTAGGAGTTGCGGTGATATATTTTTTTGGCAAGAAATAATGAGGCTTTACATTGTTTGCACTAAAACACATTGTTATCTCAATCTCTGGTTTAGCAGAAACATGAAAGGGCTCATCAATATTTCCCTTGAAAAGTCTAGACAGGAGTTAAAAGAGCTACTTCTCTAGCCTGAAAGGATCCTGTTCCCAATAATTAATAACAGGAAGCAAGTAAACAAGGTTTTAGTGACAAATGAAATGACAACAGTAACATGTGTCGAGTAATGTTAGATCCCAGTTGAGCAACACAGCTTAGTGTTAAGTGTATAGGAGCAGATTATGCTGCAGACATATTAAAATTCTGCCCGAGCCTAATGGAGGTAGGCGATAGCAGAAGACTTTGGGTTCAATGACAAAGATAATGCATGTTAATTACAGCATGAGATTCCTGACCTTTCAAAACTCTTAAACGGTTATAATCCAAGCACACTTCCTCCTTTGTAATTATTTAAAATACTGTGTCGTGCAAGGGAGTCTTTCATGTTTATTTAAAAGCAAACAGAAGGCATTCCTGACATTTCCTGGAACAAAAAATGTATATGTTGGAAGATAAGGAACAACAGGAATACACACACACACACACACACACGTATCGTTATTAAAATCAAACTACAAAAACCTATGGAGAGGGCCACTTGCACAACTCTTGTTTGTGTTCTGACCTTTTAAATCCAACAGATGTATACAGATGACTGGGCATCCAATGACACTGTGCATAGTGGTGCTTGAGGAATTATATCTCTGTGAACAGACCTGATCCATACCACCGGAACTAATGCGCAGCTTGGAATGCAATTGGACAGTTTAGATGTACCCAAAATGCATTAAAATTAATATTTTAGAATTAAAATTTGGGGGTTGGACTAGGTGACCCTCCTGATCCCTTCCAACCCTGCAATTCTATGATTCTATAGACTGATTCATCCAGTCCTAGCATACGGTGACTTTTCAATCAACCTTCAGGGTCTGTCTAGGTCCCTCATCACTCTGGTGCCTTAACACCAAGTCACAAGTATCAGATTCTGTGTTAAATCTGTTCTTGTACTGAATTACCGCAAAGCAGGCTATAGTTAGGGCTGCATGTTTGTGGGTTCCTCATTTGTGAAATGCTCTTCTTGGGGAAACTTGCCTGGTGCCTTCATTGCATATCCTAGCGACAGGCAAAAACATTCTGTTCACTCAGGCTATTGGCTAATTAAACAGCCTATGGCCCTTTAAACTAGGTGTGTGGGAGTATTGTTTCATTTGATACTATGTTATGCATTTTTGTGTTTTTATACTGTAAACCACCCTGTGATCCTCTTATGAAAGGTGGTGCATTCATTAAATGAATGAATGAATGAAGTTTGAAAGCTCCCACGTTTTTTAAAAAACAAACAAATCCTGCACCATAAAACTTGCATGCAAAGATGAAGGATAGTGTAGAACCCTGCTAACAGATATGATTTTAATTTTCTCTAGACAAGTCTTTTTATTATTTGGAGGAGAAAAGAGCATTCAATAATTTCACCCATCTGCAATCTTTAGTGCTACAGACCAGAAACCCTTTTACCCCACAAACTATTTTTTGTTTGGATTAATTTTAAGTACAAGTGACCAGGCAGCTGATTCACAACAGTTTCCGTCCACTGCCTGCTCAGAAATTGTGGTGCCTGCATTTTACCTTGGTGGAGGGGGGGGGAGCGGGGGGGGAGAAGGAAAATGAGCTCGAAGTGCACTCTTCTGATCTAAATGACACAAAGATAAATATGGAGGAACAATGTTTATTTCATTGCTGAAGAGTTCCCTCAGTAGAGTTCCCTTGGCTTGCGATAAGTGAGTTCAGAACTGGGGCCCAAACTATTTTCTTTCCTGCTTGCAGAAAGGCTGGTATTTATGGAAATTGAAGTCAAATGTATGAAAGCAAGCCACAGAAAAAAATATAGTTTGATATTAGTTGGTTGCATAGGACTTGGCTTACTGAATTATGGCTCCATCTGCTCCCATGCCTCCTATACAAATTACACTGTGTGCCACACACTGCATGTTGTTTTGGCAGTGACCTTGAAAAACAGAACAGCAGGGATGAGGTTTTTCTGTTGATTCGCAAGTGTACAAAGTTGTAAATGCGTAGATCTTTACAGGCTTGGGCATTTAATATATAGTTGCTAAATTATATGTCTGTTCTCCCACCTCTCTATACAAGAAGGAGATAGAGTTAACTCTGAGAAGACAGGTAAAAATATATACCTACATTCCTACTCAACCTCTCTCTCCCCCCACACCTGTTTTGTACATGGGAGATTAACAGCTACACTGTACATGGGTATTGAGATGAATGCTAAGTAAGAACTTCTGTGTATGGCAGGCTGGAATGAACTTGACTGATTTGAAAATATACATACCTGAGTATAGCATGAACTTGTATGTTTGTGCAGGGGGAGGTGCTAATATAATCTACCCTAATTTAAGCTAATAACAAAAAATGCTAAGTTAAAGTTTTTTGCTGCAAAATACTGGCAATTGCGGGGGGGGGGGGTTGTCCTTGTTGCTTTTTGAACATTTCACTAATAACTTATGAAAAATGAAATCTTTATTAAGCAATTTGCTCCACTTCAATCAACCATGTAACGTCCCCAGTCCATTCAATGTGGCCATCTGCCTTTGGCTGACACTGAAAAACCCTTGTGGGTGCTCGTGATTTGTGTTTGGGAGAGCAATAGTCGAACCACTTTCTCCCATTTCGTTGTCTGATCATATGCGACATTTAGAGAGTCTGCACCTGAGGGGGGTCCCGAAACAAAATGATGGGCCCCTATAGTGGACCATTGTGAGCTTAGCCGGCTGAAGTGGGTACATTTCAAGCAGCACCAGGTAGCTTGGTGTTAAACCCCTTTTTATTCCATACCACGCTCCAGAAAGACATGAGCTTGTAAGAAATGAAAGAGGTGGTAGAAATAGACTTCAGTATCACTCCCCAAGTGTGCAGCACCAACACAAACAAGGATTTCCAACAGCAACTTTGAACTTATCTCCCTTTGCATGGATTGCCGTTGCCAGCAAGAGCTTTCTGGCGGCAGCCTATGTGCAGGCTGAGCACCTGTTTAAACCCTCCCAGTTTGTGCCATGCAAGGCAATGGGATAACTGATGGATGCAACATTAAAGACTCCAAGAACACTGTTGAATTGGAAGTTGGAGCACTCTGAAATGATTACATGTATTTATTAAGAATTCGAGAAGGATAAACGATGCTAGTCTCTTGCAGCCAAAGAAACAATGAGTTCTATAGTAACGTAGAGCCGGACAAATGGATTGCAGCACGTGCTCTTGTACACAACACCCCACAACACAAGTTTGATAAAGCAGAATGCTGTTGACACAGCATGCCCCTGCATGGTCACTACTTTGATCCTGCAGTTCAAGCACACGCCAGAACGTTGTGCAGTTCAGAAAGTTGACAGGGAAATGCATTAAAAATGGTGGGATGGAGAAATGAGCAATGGGAAGATGTATAAAGATGAATGCAGGATCAAAACTCATCATCATATAACCACCCCACAAACAAATCAGAACAAATGGACAATACAGAGCAAATACAATCTAACTTCTGTGTAAGCTTTCTGCAAGCAAATCAGGATGAATGCTCAATACACAAGACCTCAAGAGGGGTCCCAAAGCTCACACCGCAATAAATTTGTTGGGCATTGAGGTGCCCTAGGAACAGCGCTGGCTTGCCCATGAAGTGGGGTGAAGCAGCCACCTTGGGTGGCAGAAACCCCCAAACTGGTGCCCCCATGAGTGCCCTGCCCACCCACTTCCAATTTTCATCAAGATCTCACCAAAATCTTGTGAAATCTTGCAAGAACCGACCACTGCCACTTTATACCACCAGTAAAGGATGCTTCAGAGGGGGGTGGCAGAGCAGGGTGGCACTTTCTGATTTTCCTCAAGCAGCGAAATGGGATGTACCACCCCTGCCCTAGGCAGTGCCTAGGACTTCACTATTGCTGTATCAGTTCTATTGCTTGCATTTCACAGCTCCAAATACAGGACAGACCCAAATAAACGTAGAGCTTGCCTAGTTTGAGAGCATTTAATAAGGCCCTGCTTAGTTTTTCCACCTTTTCTTATAATAGGAACAAAAGAACACAAAGCAGGTCTTTGATTTTACTATTATGGCAGCTACCCTTTGGAACTCGCTGCCAATGGAAGTTTGATTGGCTCTCCTACTTCACTGCCAGAAAAAAAACCATGTTTATTCTATCTAGCATCCACTGGCTCCTCCTTGAAATTATCTCCATAGCTTTCTGCTTTCTATTGTGGTTTTAATGTTCTAATTTAACCCTCTTATAAAAAAAAAGTATGTCACTATGAGTGATTGCCGAATCTTAAAAATGCAACTCAGACATTCTATAAATAAACAGACAAATACTACACGTTAACATCCTCTCCTATGCAAGGGAAGCCAGAGTTTCTCTCATCTCTCATCAGGAATGCTACTTTAGCTGCATGCAACCCCATAAATTTTAAGCACATTCATCCCCTCCCCAAAGAATCCCGAGAACGACATGCTATAGTTCCTAGCACCCTTAACAAACAACAGTTCCCAGGGTGGTTGGGGATGTGCTTTAAATGTATGGCATGTACACAGCCTCTTTGTGGAAGTCACATTTCTGTTGACATAACCTAGAGGGAAGCAACCTGAACCAACTGCCACCAAGGGGTGCCTTGGACGAATTTTCAGCTACCTGTGACCAGTCACAGCTGGTGTGGTGGGGCAGAACTATGGAGCAAGCGTCCACGCTGGAAGAGCATGCTGTATTCCTTACACAATTTAGAACTCTCAGAAACCACGGGGAGCCTACAAGAGGAAAGCAGGCTCACCTCTGCAGAAATTACACCTTGAATTCATGTGAGTGGGGGGAGGGAGTCATGGAGCCAAATTATGGGAATGCAAACCATGCCCCTACCTTCCCCCTCATGCAAATCTAATGGCTTGGGGAGTGTGGGGTGTGGGAAGAAGAAAGATTTAAACAAAAAGGATTTGTGTGCTTTGTCTTTGATGCCACTAAAATCAAATCAAGTACTCCTAGAGATCAAAAGGCTTAGTGATTAGTGAATACTTTTAAAACTACAACTTCTACCACAACTAACTGTTGTTGTTGTTGCTGCTGATGCAATTTTAATTTCTCATCACCAAACTGTACTTGCACTCTTCTATTGGTTTTGCTTTGTGCAAATGCTTCAAGGGCTGTGATTTCAGGAATGCAAAGGGGCGATTTTTTCTCCTTCTTTTTTTCCCACTCCTCTTTTGTTATGGCCAAGGGCCAATGTAAATAAATTTTACTACATTTGTTCTGCAGCTGCATGAGGCTTAAATCACTGCTCAGCCACAAATGGAAGCTGGACTCAGATGAGGTAGGGTCTTTACTGTTCTTTTCTTTTGCTCCTGACAGTGAGGTGTTCCCCCCACCCCCATGGTTACCACACGTATGTGTCAAGGTTGCTGGAATGGCGCAGCATGTCTTTCCTGGCTGCACTCCTCTTTCGCCTCCACGAATACACAGGAGGATGAGGAGGAAAACTCAAGGCACACAGACCCACTGCTGGGCAACAAGCTTTCCTAACAGCACAGGAGAGGATGGTCAATCACCCCTCCCCAAAGAGGATCTCCAAAAAAGCTAGCTGCTGACCATAGCTATCTGAAAACCAAGGGGATAATTCAAACTCAGATCTACCAGCATGATCAAGTTAGGATCTGGTAGATATCTGGTTCAGTCACAACTATGCTAGCGTAAGTTCCCTGTTCAGCTAGAGCATGGGTAGGCAAGCTAAGGCCCAGTGGCCAGGTCCGGCCCAATCGCCTTCTAAATCTGGCCCGCGGACGGTCCGGGAATCAGCGTATTTTTACATGAGTAGAATGTGTGCTTTTATTTTATGTTTGTTTTTATGCTGTTTTTTAGCTTTTTAAAAGTTGTTTTAATCATTGTCTTATATTTGTTGTTAGCCACCCTGAGCCCAGTCTTTGGACTGGGAAAGGTAGAAATTATTATTATTATTATTATTATTATTATTATTATTATTATTATTATTATTATTAACATGCATCTCTGGGTTATTTATGAGGCATAGGAATTCGTTCATCCCCCCCCCCCAAAAAAAATCTAGTCTGGCTCCACACAAGGTCTGAGGGACAGTGTTGTCTGAGGGACTGCTGAAAAAGTTTGCTGACCCCTGAGCTAGAGATATGCTGTAAGGCTAGTGTTAAGTCCCCCAAAAGGGGCATGACTGAGCAGGACGAAACTTACGCTGTGTTCTAACTCCATTCAGCTCACTCATGTAACCTGGCAACCTAGCAGAACTTGCACTGCCAACAAAAGTGGTGCAAGTCAAACACTATTTTAAAATTCTAGTCTTCTTTCTGCCCGGTTTTGGCTCGTTCAGCCAGCAATAGCCTTGCTCTGGAACGGGGGTCTGGATCTGGTGTGCTTTGCACTAGCTTAACTTAAACTGCTTATAAATCATGTTGTTTTCCTATAGTTAGGATTGCTGCCTAAGAGAATTTGTTCTGAATTATATAGCTCCTCCTGGTTTTCTTAGCAGAGAGGGCAAGGAACTACGCAGAGCAACGAAACCTCACTCAGCAGCCACACTGGAAATTCTGCTCTGCTCCAATGTAGCTGGACCTGCTGCCCACATGTTCTGTAGCTTATTTATCACTCCACCAGGAAACTGTTCTCTTGTAGAAAAGTATTCTTTTTTTATATAAAACTTTTATTGGTTTTTACATTAAACAAATCACAAATACAACATAAAAACACAATAGAAACACATCAAATACAACAACAAACTAAATATAAAAATTAAAAATTAAAAATAATAAAAACTTATACCTACCAAAACACGAACACTCAGATACTTATTGCTTAATGTTTTAATCTAGTTTAAATCTTAACTGGGGGACTTCCCCCATTCTCTCAACTGCGTTCAGTTCTAATTTACTTTAGTAACTTTGTAACTACTTTCGATCAATCATCATTATTCTTATTACAATTTCAGATAACTAACTTACTTCATATTACTTATTACAACATTTAATAACATACATCTTTCATCAACATTACTTCTAGTATACTATTTTAATCTGACATCTTATAACTAAAGCCATTTATATTCACTGATTCTGCTTCAAATATCTAATTTTTCACGATTTTTTAAATAATCTTTAAATTTCTTCCAATCTTCTTGCACCTTCTCCTCCCTCTGGTCTCGGAGCTTCACAGTCAGCTCAGCGAGTTCCATATAGTCCATTAACTTCATCTGCCATTCTTCTACTGTCGGGAGCTCTTCACCTTTCCAGCTCTTGTAGAAAAGTATTCTTGCACACTGCATGTCTTGCACCACACCCACGTAAAAATCAGGTGCTAGCACTCATACCTTGATAGAAGTGCTGTGGGTGCAAGCATACTATGGCTACCAGGGTAAGGGGTGACAGTACTCTGTACCATTGATTACCACCACACAAGAAAAGCACTCATGCTTCTCCTTCCCAGGATTGGTGGTGATGGTGTGGCAAAGATCACCTGTTGCATGTTGGGAGGTGCTGCAACAACAGGTCATAAAAACTGTCATATGGTATGATGTCAGACTCTCCCAGTGTCCCTATTTTCCAAGGACAGTCTTGGATTTAAAGAAGCCATCCTAGTTTCTGATTTGATCCCGGAATGTCCCGCTTTTCCTTAGGACATCCCTATTTTCATCAGATAAATGTTGGACAGTATGGAGTTACATGACCCCTGAGCCAAGGAGATAAGTAACTGTTCAATCTTTAGAAGACATCTGAAGGCAGCCCTGTATAGGGAAGTTTTTTAAGGGTTAATGTTTTAGTATGTTTTTATGTATGTTGGAAGCTGCCCAGAGTGGCTGGGGCAGCTCAGTCAGATGGGCAGAGTATAAATAAAATAATAATTATCATCATCATCATCATCATTATTGAATAGGACGTCCCTATTTTCATCGGAGAAATATTGGAGGGCACATGAAAGATCGTTTCCACTACTATAAAATGTAAACTTACCCTAAAATATAAAATATATTTATATATACACAGATATTCTATAAAAATAATAAATATTATGTTTACCACAAGTAAAACAACAGCAATTCCTCATACCGATGTAATGGAAACAGCAACACTGATAAACAAGCTCAATACTACAAGGAAGATGTTGATTCTTCCTTGTATGTATGCATGCGTGAATAATATATATGCACAAGACGCATTATAAGGTTGTGCCGGGGCGGGGTATTAAATCTACTTTTAGGGTCGTATGTAAACAACCTCCTGAGTCCCTCAGCCCCAATGACAAACTAGGTGCTGGGTATAATGTGGAAGACTGAGAATCTAAATCAGAAGAAAGGTTCCAGAAAAATGGGGAAGTGGAATTAAACATATCCATAAACCTCCCAGTCACAAAGAAGAATAAAAGACGGGTGAGCAGAGATGGTCTAATGAGGAAATGCATTGCCCTTGCCTGCAAGTAATTTAATAACAGCTAACCTCTATCTTTAAAGACTTGGTGAGTGTTTATTGACCCATCTGGGATCTATGAATAGATGTCAGTGAAGGAGGGCCAGAAGTTTTGTCAGGATCATTGCAGTGTCTTCCTTATACATTCTTATACAAGTAGTCAATTCTTTTATAAACAGTATACAGTTGTGCTCAAGCGGACTGAGCGGACGAGACCAGTAGTGGGTCCAACAATTGAAAAGCCAGTTTCTACACGTGCTGTGGAGGGAAGTGAGGGGCAGATGGGACTCCTCAACCTGGGAAAGTAGCCCATCTAGGAGAAGGAAAATTCAGATCCTAAACCTCCGCTGCCTTGTGGGGTATCTTCAGAAGAAGAAAGGGCTAAAGAGTAAACCCTACACAAATCCAGAGTGGAGTCTCTAAGATGGTTGGCTGGTGCTTTCTAGACCTCCTTCCAGCAACTCCTGCAGTTGGTGCCAAACTTATTGCCCTGCTTTCATTTGAACCACTTTTACCAAATTTATGTGATCCTTTTCACAGAACTGCACTTATCAGATCTCCTTAGGAAAAGAGAATGGCTATGAAACCAGTTTCAAGGATGGAGTAATAAGTAACACATTTATTGTGGTTTCGCTTTTCACCCCTTCTGCAGACACACAAATACCACCACCCCAAATCTGGTCTGAACCTTACAGCCCAGTACTATTTGAAAAAGCGTGTCCCTGTCCCCATATATAAGGTTTTAACTCATCCAAGGCCCAATCCATAGCAAGGCATTCCATTTGTGCCACTGAAAGTACTTATTTCCTCACACTGATAACTTCCAAGTAATGTTGCAATAGGGAATCTAGCCTGCGCCTCCAGGCTGTGCTGTCTTGCTGTCCTTCCCTCAACTCGTTCTGCTCTCTCAGCATCTAAGGGCTCTTTTATTATCTTCTTATTGCAATACCTGTCTCAGTCCTTTAACAATGAGGCCTTCTCACGAGAAGTCCTAAGCTATGTTGTGTGTAATAAGCTCTACTTCAGGCACGCCCAACTTTCAAGTGACTGCGATCTACTCCCAGTATTAAAAAAACTGGCAATGATCTACCCATTGTCATTGCCAAGAGTTGTCAAGCTTTTGGGGGGGGGCAGTGACCAAAAAGTTGTTGAGATTCAAGTGTTCTTTACTGTGCTTGCAAGAAAATATGTCTCTCCTCTAACAGTCTCTACAGCTTCAGCAGGCGCTGTAACACCCCAACAGTTTGACTTCATCCCCCAAAGGTGCACTCCTCCATTGTCTCCTGAGAAAGAAGCCTGGATAGCTGGATAGTTGGTTAGAGTGTGATGCTGATAACACCAGCTGCTTATTCCTGCATTGCTGCGGGGTTGGACTAGAGTATCCTTCGGGTCCCTTTCCAACTATACATTTCTGTGATTCTAGCCCACCCCCTGCAACCACCCATTGAAGGCCATTTTGTTAAAATAAATAGACTAGAACGTTGGCTATGATAACAGAAGAAAAGCAAAAAAATACTTTCACTGAAACAATCTGTTGGAATCTAGCAGTTTTTAGTGTTTGTTAAAAGAGCTCAGGGTAATCGATAATTAACGTGTGTGCGTGTGTGTGTGTGTGTGTGTGTGAATTGTCTTTCTGTCCGTCCATTTCTTCTCTACACATTCGGACGCCTCTTGAGATATCAGTCAAACGTAGTGTAAGTGTTCCTGGGGTTGGGGTCTTGGTTGATATTTGGGTGGCAGGTGCCATTTTTAATCATGATGACAGGCCCAAATGTGAATTTGACATGACTTCTCCCATTTTTTGGTGAGATGGGCCCAAACTCGCAAATTACAATTTTTGTTTAAAAAACATTTTTTGTTCTATAAAAAAAATACCAGGCAGCACCTGGCATTCCCTGCTAGTAAAGTTATATTGTGGCACAAGGTGTAAAATGTACATAAAGGTAGCATAGTAAACAGAAACTGTATGCCCCTCTCCATGAATTTTCAATTATTCTCCTCAAAGATTGAGTAATTAAACCAAGCAAATTGTGCTTGTGTTAAATTGGTTTAATGGATGGTGACATTTATGCAGCAATAAAGGAACACATTAAAATGGCCTTTATTGTTAATAGATTTCTTAGATGTGTTTTTACAGCTTGAAAATGAGTCATTCATAAACTGAGCATCTTGCGCACTTGTCCAGGACAGTGAGCACAAAGGCATTTATGTGTTAATAAACAGAGCAGCCAAATACTGTGTTACGTAAAATACCTCCTGACAGTAAAAACTTCCAACAATGCTTTGATGCTGGGAAATCTCAGGCTATTATTTATCTCCAAAGCTGGAAATTAATTTGCTTCTAAAAATTATCCTCAAAGCGAATTTGACCACCAATATGCACTGGATATACACCAATATACCTTGGCCACCTCATGAGAAGATAAGACTCCCTGGAAAAGACCCTGATGTTGGGAAAGATGGAGGGGACAAGGAGAGGGGGACGACAGAGGATGAGATGGTTGGACAGTGTTCTCGAAGTGACTGGCATGAGTTTGGCCAAACTGCGGGAGGCAGTGAAGGATAGGCGTGCCTGGCGTGCTCTGGTCCATGGGGTCACGAAGAGTCGGACACGACTGAATGACTGAACAACAACATACACTGGATATTTGCTAAATTTTCATATTTTATGTTAGCCATTGGTGTCTAGAGACATCTGATAATTTATTTTTATATATGATTTCAATTTTCCAGATTTTACAATTGACATTTAGAGATTATACACACACATACACACACACACATATATATATGCCATCTTTGTTGAGGAACAGATTCAAATTCTAATTGCTGCAGAATAGGATACATAAACTTGTCTATGCTACTTTGTGAGTTATTCCCTGACCTGCAACATGCAATCCTTTTAACTGGGAATGGTTGAGAACTGAGCATGGGTTCTCTGAGGGCAGAGTCCAAAATAACATGTACACAAATGTAGGATTAGGTGTGGACATCTTAGCTGAAAACATTCACTCATTGTTTTATGCATTTTGAGCTGAGAATTGCATCGCAAAATTTAGAAAACTGCATAACCCAAAAGATAAGATAAGCGTGGTGTAGTGGTTAAGAGCAGTGGACTTGTAATCTGGTGAACCGGGTTTGCTTCCCCACTCCTCCACATGCAGCTGCTGGGTGACCTTGGGCTAGTCACACTTCTTGAAGTCTTTCAGCCTCATTCACCTCACAGAGTGTTTGTTGTGGGGAAGGAAGGGAATGGAGATTGTTAGCCGCTTTGAGACTCCTTAAGGGGAGTGAAAGGTGGGATATCAAGTCCAAACTCTTCTTCTTCTTCTTCTTCTTCTTCTTCTTCTTCTTCTTCTTCTTCTAATCCATGTATTAGTTCAGCAAGTGTGAACTGGGCCAATTTGCTTCTGCGTAAGCTGAACAAATTCCTTGAACATCCTCATTCATACCATGGTATCAAAAGAAATGTGAAAATCAGACCTAACACTGTGTGGGAGATCACCATAACTCACTTTGCTAACAGATAGGCTGGAGCTGAGAAATAGTGACCTTACCCAGAATTCTCAGTGCCAAACTACATGTTGCCACCAACAGCACCTTCTCACACAACAGCAAATAGCTGCTCTGAGAAGAAATTGCTTTTGTCAGGATTGCAGCATGGGGAAAAGGTTAACACCACTCCTCATGTGTCATCATCCAGATCAACCTTCTCCCCAATAATTAAAACAAATAAAGGCTCAAATATATGTCTTAAATGTAATCACATAATTAACATAACACGCATCTTGGCCCACCAACTGAAGCCACAGTTTCCATGCAATAGACCACATTGCCTCTTAGCTTCAGTTGCTGTTTCTCTGAGCTTCCATTTGATCTTGCCAACAGATAGATCCTCCAAAACAGTCTTTGCCAACATGGTAGTATGTGACATAGCCATGCTCACTGGAGCTGAAGGGAGATCTAGTCCTGGGCATCTTGGGGGCACCAGTTTGGCAAAGGCTGCTCCAATGTTCTTGTCATTCTTCTGGTGGAGAATACAGACATGGACCAAGAAGGTCACTTGGACATCACTTGGGCCATCACAAAGGGGAACTGCACCCCAGTGTTTTTCAAGTGTTTTTCTATAAGCAGGTAGAAATGTGGTATGAATTGTGCGGACTTGTTATAACAGTTAATAAGATCTCTAATAATACTTACAATGACATTGTTATGATGAGAAGTCAAAGGTGGGAAGAAGTATATTCTTTCAGTTTCCGAAAAAGTCATTTAAGTCTATGAATTTGCAAAATATCCTATTTAGATTTAAGATGCCTGTGCAATCAAAGGTGATCAGCTGGAAGGAATGATGCCAAATTTGAACCTTTTGTGGGGGGAGTCAGGGTGCCCCCTCACTTTTTGAATGCTTTAGCAATTCAATCTTTCTGGATTCCTACATGAAATTACCTGAACCACATTTCTTGGATTAATGTGAAGATCGGGACTTTGAGATCTCTGTATGTTGAAATACGGTTATATCAAAATGCCAATTTTCAATAGGTTTTTTTAAAGAGAAAATACACATATGATGTGTTTCAAAATACATAATTAAATACACATTTTGGAAGGAATTTTTAAAATGCAGTTTTAATTCTGGAGATGGAACAAAATTGAATTATGGGTTAAAAAAAAAAACATTTAAAATGACCTAGGCCCTTTCAACTTTTTGGCTTCTAATCAGTAAAAAGGTAAAGGTAAAGGGACCCCTGACCATTAGGTCCAGTCGTGGACGACTCTGGGGTTGCGGCGCTCATCTCGCTTTATTGGCCGAGGGAGCCAGCGTGTGACTCTTTAATCTTTGCAAGAAATACTACAAATACAAGAAAATACCATGCCAATTTTTATAAAGGTTTAAATGTATTATTATTATTATTATTATTATTATCATCATCATCATCATAAACAGAAGTTGAAATCTACTAGTGCATTCAGTAAGCTGATTTCCAAGGCATAAACTGTTCTCCAAAACACACTGAGAAATTTTAATGGTGAAGATTGAATGATATTACCATGACACTAAAGAATTCAGTGTCGACTTCTTCTACATTTTGTATTAAACTTCCTGGAAACAGATGTGCTATTCATACATTTCATTCAGTCTTATCCAGTTGTTGTGCTCATTTAAAAAAAATGCAAAGGGGGAGAGAGAAAAATTGCTTTCATTGTCTCACTTGCTTACTTCTAAAGAAATGTTAAAATATCTCAGTGCTATCCAATTTGAGTAACGAATACGTGCAGAACATATTCCACTGTCACTTATCTTCATTTGGTTTAGCCCATGTAATTGCTGCTCCTAGTTCCAACATGCACATAAATCATAAACACATCATCCAACATTGCAATAAGTGCATCCTTCTGAGTTCAATGTCCCTCTCTGGTCATTATGATCTAATTGCATGGGCACATAAAACATAAATCAAACTGGAGGCTAAGTGATTGTTTTACCACACATATTTTGAGGAAGCAGAAACAAAGGGAGAACAATGGATTTGCTGGTGGCAGAGAACAAAATGGGAGAATCACAACATCTTTTGATGGGCAATGGCTTCCAAAGAAGAAGAAAAAGTTGTGGGAATAAATGAGATTTATTGAAAGTTCATATCTTTTCATTTTTTTTAACCTATCTTCTTTTAAAATGTGGCCACAAATTGCCACAAAAACATGATGTGTTGGGCTCACATTTACTGACAATGGCAAAAACAAACGTTCTGAGGAAGGGTTAGGTTCCCCAAGACAATGAGTAGGCTAGTCTCCGTGGGCAAGGAATAAGTGTCAGACTTCATAATTACATGGATATTCTTAATGAGCGACTGATTTGCATTTATTAATTACTGCATTACAAGAGTCAGGAAAAACAGAAGGTGAACTCTAAATATTAGAGCATGTTAACACTGGGAAGGGAAGATCATTTCGGCAAGTTTCCTTATATTTTATGTTGTTTGCCAGGAAGCATTTTTCTGTTAGAAATTGTAGTCTGCGGATGTGTTAGTCAAATAATAAAACAAACCCTATAAAGGCCACTCCGAGAGATACGCTGAAAGGAAAAGAGATGGTACAAGACCCAATCCACCACTCAAATATTAGGTTCAGTGGTCTCGGGGAATGTGGCTCGGCCCAGATCCCCCAGGGGAGGATCTTTAGCATGCCTGAGTAAACCCCTGTCCTGCCCCAGCAGGGCTGATGGTGCAGTCCCCCACCACTTCTGGGTGTTGTGGTCTGGCCTCGTGTCCCCTGACATGAGGCTGGGGAAGCCTTTCCCAGGGTGGATCGGGTGCAGGCAGCAAGCAGCTTGAACGCCTGATAAGATGTAAGAAGCAAAATTCAATAAAAAGGGGTGTGTGTGTGTGTGTGTGTGTGTATGAATGATAAGATGGAAGAGGCCAGATGACGTCCTGGTCTGCACTAAAGGCCCCGCATTTCTGTTACTAAAACCATCATTTGAGTATCTTCACAAGTGGCCTAAATAAAGTGCAGAAGTGTGTATTTTTTTCAAATTGCCACGTCAAGTTTAAAATGTGCTTTGGATTATTTGCTGGGCACAAGGAGAAGAAATGTCTTTCAGTATTATTATTATTATTTGTAAATTTCCAAAGCTCAGGACAGCTAAAAGAAATGCACAGTGGAATTGTGTGTATGGTAACTTAGAAGTTGTATCACTATGTTCAGTGGAGCTTACTCCCAAGTAAGATTTGTACAGGACTGCAGCCTTCTACTTCTGTGTATGTTTACTTGGAAGTAAAGCCTGCTGTTATAAAATTACTTTTAGTCTTTCTGCACACCCTTCGAAGAGCTGCCAGCGTTGGAGAAGATTTAGAAGGGGAGAATATAGTTGTTATTACTCTGATTTGTAAAAACGCTTTGTAAATGTCATATAAGCCTTAAATTAGAATATACATTGAGTAGTAAACTTGTAAGCATTTCAAAAATAGGAATGGAAATGTTCTCCCTGCTGCAGTCTTCCACTTTAAATGGAATTAAAATACATAAAATGTGTATTATTGTCTATAATAAAATTGTCATTGGGTTATACGGTGTGGCATGCTGCAGAGTAAGATGCACAAAACACATTGGCCTAAATATGTATAAATACTCCAGTAAGCATGATGCACCAACCGTGTTCTAAGCACTGTTCAAATAATAAAATCTGCAGCTCAAAATCTGATAGACAGGGACCAAAAGAAAAGAATGTTAACAAAATACAAACACAGGAGCAAATCCACCTTGGTTGGGAAACTGATGGACCTTGGTGGATATTGTCATGATGCTCTTGGACTCTTGGAAAGGTTGGAATGGACTTCCCTTGCAGTCCCTAATATAATTAGGAGTTGGGACCAAGTGGAAATTTCCCTTACCGCTATCAGAAATAGTGCAAATAATGTGTAGCTATGTTCTTTTTTCATATTCAGTAGATCCTGCAGTTAAACTTACTTTTGACCCTAAAGTGAAGTTCCAATTCAGCAGCACTGGGATGGAACACGGAGTGATTGAAAAATATGTTTGGACAGCTGGTACAGTCAGCAGCTTTCTTGGAGAAACAGTTTTCAGTCAAGAAAGTCTTCGTTCAAAAATGTGTCTGTGTAATGGGGCAGGAGTGAGGAAAGCTCCATTATCTTCGTAATGTTGGATAGCATTCTTTAGGAGTTGCGTGGCATGAAATAAAACATAGAACAGGCTTAATTATGGGAGGTGTTTGGGTTTTTTTTTTAAAGACTTTGGAGTATAAGGAGCTTCCTTTTTTGTTAAATCGGTCAGTGGGTACCCTTGCACAGTACTGCAAATCCTGACCATTTCTTTTGTGTCTGTGGGTTGATCTTCCAACGCCTACCCCCTTCCTTTCATAACTGTATGCAAGCTATCCTTTGCCAATATAATTTTGGTGTTGGTATCAGGCTCAAAGCTGGCACTCATGTTCAGAAGACAGCTCTACACTTCATGGACAAACCTAAGTTTGACCTCCCCAACTGTCCTCAAGAGAGCCAGCAGCAAGCAAGTTCTCTCAAACACTGAGGCTATTATATTTTAATCACCAAGGGAAATGAAATATGTTGTTTCTGTGTCAGGAGCCAACATGTACTGAGATGTCACTGAATCTAAATCTTCATTGCTGCTTGTTGGAGTATGGTTCTTTAAAAGAGGAAGTAAAAACAGCCCTCATTCGCTGCTAGTTGTCTGCATATTTGCCTGCAGCAGCATGTGAGGGGGTGGGATGGGGGCGGAGCAGCAGCTGTGCTTTTTGGGATGGAGATGGGGCAGGGCGAGGTGGTAGCAAGGTTGGGGGAGCTTGTGTTGGCCTTGTCCTTGCAGTGAATTTGATTTCCCGGGGTGCTTCCTTTCCTTTCTTGCACAACTCTAACCTGAGCCTCTAAATTTTGCGGAGGAGGCAATATTCAGTGTCTGATCTCTAAAAGGAGAGGTGTTGGGCCCCATGCCTCTCCAATGACAGAACCTTTTGACTCGATGTGAAAGTGGCTGAATATATTACTACTACTATTACTACTACTTTATTTGCTTATTAAATTTGTATACTGCCCTTCATCTGTAGATCTCAGGGTGGTTTACTGGCTACCAACAGTAATATGGGGCTTTGGAATCACCAGGTCACAGTATCCCCTATTCTGGTGAGTATATGGACATCATAGTCCTTATTTCAAATTTTACATCTATGCATATAAATTAGCACATGCAAATGTGTTCTCCTTTGCCCCCCCCCCATTTTTGGCAATGTGCAATGGTCACTTTAAACCTGGGGTCTTTCTCATAGGAAGCATTGTGCTCTATTAATGAGTGACTTTGGAGCCTTCCATATCAACTGCTCACTACTAGTAGTGAGGAAAGGCATTGGAAGCTTCTATTAGGTGACCAACAATGCAGAGAATAATATTTCTGCTTTTGTTCTTCCTTAAGAAGGATTTTTGAGAAGCTGGTGCAGGGCATTCTAACTCACAGTAATGGGTTAGAGAAATGTTGGTAGATGTCTTATGTCCTTGTAAATAGGCCTCTCCCTCCCTCAGCACAATTTGTGAATTACTCGGCTAGAATCACATCAGAAGTAGGTCTTCCGTGCAAGCCAATATAGCACCAACCACTAACAATGATTAAATATGTTTGAAACTGTGTCTTGGTGTATATTTTCAGCAGTTGTTTTCGCAGAGTTACTGTACAGTAGAGTTACTGGCTAATCAGTAAATAATCAATTTGGCAAGTTTGTGTCGTTTTAATTTCCCAGTTGGATGAATAATCATTTTTTGCTTCTAAAAGCTATAGATTTTTGCAGACAAGAGTTCTTTAACTTTACAATTCAGCTGGATTTTTGGGAAATGTTTGCTGTGTATTCCACTGTTGATGTCTGAAAAGCATCGGAACTGAACAATATTCATCTTCTGAATTCAGTCAATGGGGTTAATTAAAAGTAAGGCACCCCCTATGCTACAAAACTGGAAATATCACAGTGATGTGAAGGTCAGCAGCCTAAGCAGAACCCTGCACTGAAGCAATATTTATCCACGTGGCCAAATTATGGCCATGCAATCATCCCCTCCAAATTCTTAAAAACAAAAACAAAGAACTGATGCCCATCAAATATCTGATGGTCGTTCTCATGGTTCCCAATGCCTGGTGGGTGGCCTGTCTCCTGTTTACAGAGGACTATTTGAAGGGCTGTCCTCTGCTTCAAGGCTGAAAACCATTTCAAAAACCATTTCAAGGCTTGCCCAGCCAAAGTCCAGTTTAAAGAGAAAGAACCCTAAGAAGGGACGGCAGCTGGGGCCTTGAAGTTGCCCATCAGAACAGCAAGCGCCTCCACAGCAGATGGAGCGCACTTCGATCAGTTTTCCTGTGGTTGTGAGATGTACTATATCCCTATTAAAATTATAGCAATTGTTTCTAAATTTGCAGCTAACATATATAACATTTTATGTAAAACTGTGCCTTCCTCCCTCTCCCACGCCCCCTTTGGTGATTATGCATTTCCTATAACACCCATAATATGATACAGTACTTATTCTTCCACTCCAGATATGAAGCATAGTCCAGCTCACACAGAATGCAACACTCATAGAAGTAGGTATGCTCATCAAGATAATCATAGACCAAGCACATTCATAGAAATGAGGCAGAATAACAGTGAATTTTCAAGCAATATTTTCACCTTGGTGTACAATAACTTTTTTTCTTACAGTGGAACTGGCTTTCCAGGTGCTTGTGGAAGACATAACCCAATCAAGCATGGAAGATTTATCTAAGGGTAAGCAACCTGCTACTGTGCATCTGGATACACATCCCCCTTTTTCTGTTGCAATGTTCATCTGAGCTCTAATGAACTCGCTAGATATGTTGTTTGAAGCAAATAGGAAATCTTCATTCAAGGCCACCAGGTGTTACACGTCACTATTTTCCTATAATTACAGCTGGATCAGGACCAAGATGATAAAGGACATTCCACAAAAGCTTCAGTCATTCTTAGCTATTTACTTGTGGGGGAATTTTGGCAAAAATCAATTCACTGTAGTAGTCTGCCTCCTTTGATAACTGTAGGGCATGAGATCATGAGAGGGTATTCTGAACAGGGAAGTTCCTAAATCAGAAACAATTATACTGTATTGTTGTTGTTGTTTTTAAAGAAAGTAGGGGGAAATCACAGGAAAATATCACTAGATATCCATGACTGCCTCAATCCCTCTCCCACTCTGAACAGCGAAGGCTCTTTTCCACCACTGGTGAGGAAAATAGTAGAAGTTCAAACGGGAATCAAATAGAGGACTTCTGTTGCAAGACTAAAGTCAACCAGGATAAGGTACTCTGTAGTGGGGCAACTACAAAGATATCGTCGCTCTACAGTTTTTTATTCTGCACTCACTAGGATAGAAGATTCCTTTAAACAAGCAAAACATCAAATTGTTCTGTTGTTTTACAGGATATGGCATCATCATCATCATCATTTATACCCTGCCTATCTGGCTGGGTTTCCCCAGCCACTCCAGAGGCCCAGATCTGCTGCTTTTTAGAACTGTCCCAAACCTCTTGCTCTGGGGAAAGTGCTTCACCTCGGCCCTGATTCTGACAGATTTGACTATGGCAACAGAGCGTTTTCCTGGACTATCCTAATTCTGGCTACTAATGAATGGTTGCAGGTCTGATTGTTTACCCATAGAAAATAGCCCTCATGAACAGCAATCCCCCAACACAGAGAAAGACAAAGATTGTGCAGGGTTGAATTGATTGCAGACAAACACACACAAACCCGCACAGCAGCCTCAGTTGTTACTGTCAGGACAGGGTTGTTGTTTTTTCACCTTATTCTACAGATTGTAATACTCTGGGCCTCCGTTAACCTGGAGCAGAGAGAATAACTGGCTCTTATGTGTGTGACAGAAATACCACAATATCTGACCACAAGGTTCAGCAAAGTTGGGGTTGGCGGGAACTGCTGCTGCTTTGTTAGTTTGGTTTTTGTTAATTCAATAGGATTGTGGGAATGGAAACATTAAGCAAACAAATTTGGACATGCACTAAAAGACACACTTTGAGGAGGTCATGTTTGTGAAACAGGGTCTGTGCTGTGTTAAATAGCCTGTACTTTGTAAAATGCATGTGTAACAGGCACATACTAATTAGTTGTTGGGGGGAGTGTTGCACCTGGGGTAGGGAAGCATGACAAGGTGAAAGGTCAGCTTTAGGCATGAAGGCACTGACTAAACAGACTTTACACTCAGTTAAAAGTCCAGACAACCCCTGCAGTGTCACCTTATAGCTCTGAGGGTGTTTTCTTTTCAAAGCATAAGTAATCCATAAACAGAAATGAAATCACCAGTAGTTTAGCAATCCTTTTTTTTAAAAAAAAAAAATCTGATTTCCCTCACCTATACTTGCTCCTTAAGAATCAAAGCATTTAATCCTTATCCTTTTAATGTCAGAAGCTGTCCCCCCTCCATTATTGTTGTTGTTGTTGTTGTTGTTGTTACATTTCGATTTCAGATTGGTCAACACATTTTGGGAAACACACATCGCAATGGCGTGGGAGGAAAGGACGCCAGGCAACTGAGTGATTTTATTCAAGACCAATGTGCAAACTTTGCTTTTAGCATTCTCTTGGGAAATGCAACTTTAGGGAGGGGAGGGGATAGAAAACTGCCTTTATAGAATTGCCAACTTTTTTCTGGCAAGGCTCCTCTGCCTTCAACTGCTAGGGGACAAGTACAAATGCAGCAGGATGCTTTTCTAATGGAACAGACACACAGTAAAAGGGAAACTGCTAAATTTCTCCCTTTTCATGCAGTAATTAAAGGAAACAAGAGGCCACCAGGAGAGGAGGTGGCAGTGTTAATCCACCTGGAATGCATCTGGCTCCTCTTGGCTGATTGTGTGTAAGTGAGAGACGGGCAGACAGACAAGGAGAGACCTGCAGTGCTATGGCAAAGACACTAAGGACAGCACAGGAGCATCACAGCATCAGGGTCATAGAAGGCCCAACTTCTGTCACTCAGCCTCTCATCTGGGGCATAGCTGCTGAGCATGACTCCTCCCACTCTGCCTTCAGCCATTAAAAAGACCCTGAAGTACTGGGAAAGGGGAGAATCTGCTGCCCAGAGGGCAGCGGCACCATCAGGGAATGACTTTGGGACAGAAGTCCAGAGTTCAACTCAGCAGAGAGAGCAGGGGGACCCACAAATGCAGCAGGACAGGCTTACTGCGTTTTGAAGTAAGTGAAGCAATGCACATTACTATCTAAAGAGAGGATGAACTCAGACCATTAAGTCCAGAATCTCAAACTACCTGGATGAATGACTACTAGATGCAGTAGAAGTACCCACCCCATGTCATTGTATTGTTACAAGCCACTGTGGGGATTATTTTGGATCAAAATACATGAACATGTCAAAAAAAAATCACATAAAGCAATTATCTAATGCCAACTGTCCTAATTATAGCATTATACAAGATGGCGGAAACACTATGAAATACGTCTCTGAACTCATTGTACCATTTCCTCTGGATTGGGCAATGGCTGCAATCAGCTGTACGTAATTTCTCCATGCTGGCTAAGTATAATGAGCTCCAGAAACCCACGGGGTGCTTCCCATACCCCATCATCAATGGTACAGTGCAACCTATTTGCATGTCTGGGGCCAACACTGTGAGACTGAACCAAAGCACTTCTCAGGATTGGCTTTATGGGCCCAAATCAAATTTGAGGCAGTCCCATTGCCCCCATCCTATCTCAAAGGACCAGCTCAAATGTTAATACATTTGGGTGCCTTGTCATTAAAATTAAGCTGGCCAAAGTAAGCCCCAACCCTACTTACTTTGCAAGAAAACAATATCCTTTTCTCTCCCATTCTCCAACTTATGCATGGTTTGTGGCTGAGGTTTCACACAGGCACATCATAACATGTCTGTTTTCCCACCTCAACTATGCTAGAATGTGAAAGGAGAAAGAGGCATTTCACATTCTTAATGCACTTTTGTTCAAGCTCTGAAGCCAACAAGTAGGCAATGGGAAATGCCCAGTGGAACTTAACGCAACCTGCTTAGCAGTCAGAAGGAAGCTTTTCTTGTCCTATCCAGGGTGTAGGGATTAGGGAGAAATTTGATTATGTTAACATTTAAAGGCAAACTTACCTAATTCACACTTTCTGCAGCAATATGTGAACCAGAACACAACCAACTTTCAACATTTTCACTTCTCCGAATTTTGCAATGCAGCCAAGTAATGCGTTCAAAAATGCATATGCAGGGCTGGAGTGTTTGTTAAGTGTGCACTAAGATGCATATATTAGTGTAAATAAGATAGAGAAGTGCACTATATTGGGGGCAATTGCTTTGCAAAAACGTCTTTAGGCAAAACTGCATACCAAGGATGTGAAGAAATTCACACTAAAATGCTGGTGAATTTTCTTGTCTTTTTTTTAAAATGCAAACTGGTATGGAAATGAGAAGAACTCACCTTAAGACTGGGAAAATGAGAAACAGAGAAAGCTAAATTAACAGATTTGCTCATGCATAGCAGGGTGCCATTGTGTTTTCACTGAAGTGGGGGTGGGGTGGGGGAATAGCAAAAACCTAAAATGTTTTTTTCTTTTTCTTTTTTTGTTTCAGTCCCACATATGTGAGTCAGAAACCAATTTTCTGTCCCTACAAAATGGCAGGCACAGACACAAAATGTTATTTAAGACTTCAACCTCTGCCTATCCACTAAACTTCTGTTATGAATCCAGATGTTTTCTGTTATCTGGTCCTTGTCAAAAGCCAACTGAAAACATACCAACATATGCTTCTAGCCACACCTGTGCAACTGGGCTCCCCCCGCCCCACTCCTCTACCCCAGCAGCTATTTAGAAGGGTCTCTTACCCATGGTCAGGCTTGTGGCATCTCGGTCATGAGTCTTGTAGGATTTTTAAAGTTCAAACCAGCATTCCGAATTAGGCCAAGAAACAGACTGGGAGCCAGTGGAGCTCTTTGAAAATGGGTAAAATGTGTTCCACTTGCCTCTCTGCCATATTTTGTATTAACTGTGCAGAGACCTACCTAGGGTCCCTTGCACCCTCGGCAAGGAGCTGTATTGCTCCCTCCCCCCCCCCAAATCACTTTACCCAACAATAGCCACATTAGAAATTACTACATTTTATGTGACCCAAGTACTCAAAGAGTCCAGAGTGAGGGTGAGGGGAGGAAGACGGGTGGGGAAAAAATCACATGCCTTTGTGCTGCAGTGCGAGGACAATAAGTTCCTCCCCCTTTTGATCTTTCTGCGACACCGTCGCTACACTGATATATGTCCATGCGCTCCATAGTCTCCAATGGTCTACCTTCATACTGCCTTGCCATTTCTCCTACCGCTCAGCTCCCAGCTCCTGTCTAAACTCACAACCTTACACGGATAACTAGAGGCAAATTTCTGGGCTGATTATTTCAGTGCGGAGGAGGCCTGCACATCTGGCAGGGTCCAGTATCACCAACCCCTAGGTGTGCCTCTGTAACGGTGGGTTGTCACCAGCTAAGTTATATTCACAGTGGGCCCACTGGAATTAATTGGCCTATGTTAGTCATGTCCATTAATTTCAGTGGATATATTCTGAGTAGAACCAGCATTGGATAGAACTCAAGCATAGCTCCACCATTATTATTATTTTTTAAAAAGGATTACAATAGTCCAAAATGGGCAATACTTTCCTAGGTGCTAGTTCTCCTGCATGTCTGCAAATTCTCTCCTAACAGTGTATGCATAGATATTAAAAAGAAATGGGAAAGAGAACAGCATTAACAGCCTATCAAACCTCAAATATGCAAGAAGTGCACAGTGATGAACTGCACCAGTTGGTAAAGAAAATGTAGCTCCTACATGAAAGTGCACAAAGAGTACCTTTCCGATTGCACAGTGCAGCAAAAACATCTTGGCCCATTGCCTGACTGTAACTACATGGCTATTGCATAACCTGTTATCGGTCAAACTAGGCTACCTAATGATATTCACATGACAAACTTAAAAAAGTGTGAATTATGGTGCAGGGGGCTTTTGTGGACTGCACAATCAACTTTCGCAATTCCTGGCCATCAAACGTGACATTTGTTCAAGAGGAGAAATAAGTTTTCAGAAGGGCTAGGCAAATTAATGGAAGGTCTATTCCTCAAATAAAGAATGTTGTTGTTGTTGTTGTTGTTGTTGTTGTTGTTGTTGTTGTTGTTTCTATATCACCTTTCATCTGAGGATTACAGGGTGGTTTACAATATAGAAACAGAAAAATACATAAAATAGTAACAAACAAAACAATAATGCCCCCCACTCCCAGTTTAAAAGACCATAGATTGTTTAATTAGCCAAAGCCAAGAGAAAAGAGGAATGTTTTTGCCTGGTGCCTAAAGATATGTAACAAAGGTGCCAGGTGAGCCTCCCTGGGGAGAGCATTCCACAAATGGGAGTCACCACAGAAAAGGCCTGCTCTCGTCTTGCTGTCCTCTGGAACTCTTATGGAGAAGGCACACAAAGAAGGGCCTCAGATGATGATCTCAGGGTCATATAGGGAGTGGCAGTCCTTCAATTAATAAGGTATTGCTGTCCTGAGCTGTTTAAGGCTTTATAGGACAAAACCAGCACTTTTAATTGGGCCCAGAAACTAATTGGCAGCCAGTGCAATTGAGCCAGGATGGGTGTTATATGCTCAAACCACCTTACCCAGGTGAGCAACCTAGCGACCAAAGCAGTTTCTGTGCCAAAACCAAGCCTAGAGCATCAGTTTCCTCCATGAGCACCTGGATCTGGTCCACATTCCAATATTACCATCTACTGAAAGACAGAAGTACAGTACTACTCATGCTATTAAATCTCGGAAAGCCTTCAGACTGGGCCACTATGGGTCACTTAAGTTGATTCGTGATTTTCAAACTTTCTACCTTTCCACATCTACTCCTCCCTCATCTCCTGAGAAGCCGCTTCATATCTTCCATACAGCAACAATGAATTCCAGTGTGCAGACTCAATTCATGTGGGGCACTTCCCAAAGTTAGTGGGCCTGACCGTAGAAGAAGAAGAAGAAGAAGAAGAAGAAGAAGAAGAAGAAGAAGAAGAAGAGTTTGGATTTGATATCCCGCTTTATCACTACCCAAAGGAGTCTCAAAGCGGCTAACATTCTCCTTTCCCTTCCTCCCCCACAACAAATACTCTGTGAGGTGAGTGGGGCTGAGAGACTTCAAAGAAGTGTGACTGGCCCAAGGTCACCCAGCAGCTGCACGTGGAGGAGCGAAGACTCGAACCCGGTTCCCCAGATTACGAGTCTACCGCTCTTAACCACTACACCACAATGGCCCAACACAAACACAATGCGCAACCTAGACCTTGCACAACCCCAAACTTTCCTCTGGCAACAGATTGCAGGGAAGGTAATAGTGAGCATGCTCATTTTTTTGAGAAACCCGTGCATCATTACTAATCTAACTGAGGAATCCCTGAGAAGCTTCCAAGGAACCCCATGGTTTTCCTAGAAAATGGACTGAAAACCACTGGGCTAGATGTCTTAGAGTCTTTAATAACTTTTATACATCTCCATGGGATGGAAAACCACAGCCAGTTGTGGTTTTTCAGCACACGTACATACCGTGAAATGTACACACATGCAGCTTTGATTACTGTTGATGATGGTATGACCAGAGAATCAGAGGAATTTTCTGATTCAGACATTTGATTATCTACTTGTTTAACTCAAGCAATGCTCCTTTTAGATACAATGACTAAAGTAAAATTTCAGCATGTGGTGAGACTGAAGCAAGCGAGAACTCTATGAGTCTTATACTGTGATTTCAACTACATTTTGAGACTGTTTCAGTTCCTCCTGAAGCAAACAACATACCTTCATGACGAGCTTATAAAATTAAAAAAGGGGAACTATTAAAATGCATTGCATGATCCAGCAACATTTACAGCACACACTTCTGATGGACAGGTATGTTCAGAATACAGACAAATACCTCTCATTCAGATAATTGGGGCTTAACATCCGCTGGATTGTACTTGCAGTGTCAGTTCATGGTTAGCATTAAACACTGGTAATGATACTGCCATTTTAATAATTCCAGCTCTTTTACTCGATTTTTAGATGGCAGTGTTGTGGTGAAAACTATTTTAAAGTACTACGATTTGCATCTTCTAGTTATTTGTCACATCTAGAACATGCCTGTAGATTATTGCACAGCACAGCAAGAAAGTACTGCATACATTTCAGTGTATGCAGTTATAAATTACTGTACGTATCACAGCCACTTTTCTCCAGCCACACTCACCCTACAGTTAACAATGACAAGGAATCGCATGCTATAATTTGCTCCCTCCCTCCCTTATAATGCCTGTGGGGGGGGGGGTTCTCTCTCTCTCATATCCAGTGAGAATAAGCAGCGTTTGCCTGCGTGCAGGATGACACTAAGGATTCTTGAAGAACCCGATAGTTGTGAATTCTGATACCAACTGATTCACAACCTCCCAGAACCCAAGTTACCCGCGGCTTTCCACACTTCCCAAATGTTCTAACGCAGGGTGTTGGTGCAAAATAAAACTATCGAAATGTTTTGGAAGTGTGGGTTTTCAAATAAAGTACATTTAGTAATTTGTGATTTGGAAGGAAATGCATTTAGAAACACACATTTCGAGGGGAAGCAAATGTGTTAAAGTTTTGTGAATTTTCAAGCATGTTTTGTTTTAAATGCAGCTAATGTGAATGAACGCATGGCAGAGAGACCCTAGATAACATGCCTTCTTGGGCACCACCTCATTCTAGAAAAAGGACTCCACCTACATCCTCCACACACAGACACATAAAAACAGTTAACATAGCAATTCTAGTCCAACCCATATACATCAAATATTCCTAATTATTTCAGCTCTGGCTAGCAAGGATGCAAGACAAAGGCGAGATTGATGTAGTGTGTCTCACAATGGCTCTACTGATTTCTCCACTGGCCCTTCCTCTGCACATGGTCAATTAGAATTGAAAATCCTGTGCTGATTTCATTCTCTGGAATTTTTAAGCAGGTCAGGAAGAAAGATGTTATTGAAAGGAAAACTCTCATCTAAATAAGAAAAGAGCACGTGGCCATCTGGTTCAGTTCTACCGTACAGAAAAGTCGTTGAAACTCAGACTCTCTCTCTCTCCCCCCCCCCACCCCACCCCTCCACCCGCCTCTCTTTCTGTGCAACAGTTTGCCAAGGAATCAAAGAGGAGTATGTTTACATTTAGGTTCCCTTAACATATTTTTATCTCCAAAAATGCTCTGTGCAGCTCGTTTCCTTTCTATAGATGCATATGTTCACTTACTCATGTCCCGTGCTTAGCAAGATTTGTAGGCTCAGTTGCCAGCAACAGGCTTGATAAAGGTTGGGGCAATCCAAGCAGTCCTTTTAACGTTCTAAGAATGTCTCTGATATAATTTTTTCCTCAAGGCTGTAAGGATGGCTTCACATACTAAGCCTTTCCTACATGGAAAAGGCTACTGCATTGGAAACAGCATGAAATCTGGGTGTATACCATAACACATTTGACCTCAAGTAGGCACCCTGGAAAGCCACAACTCACGCTATGCTAAACTTTCATTTCTGACATGGGGAAGTTTATACCCCATTAAATGAGGTACAAACATTTCTGGGTTCCTGACAGATGTGCCGACCCATTTCTTTTTCCTTTCCACTGTCCTTCCTCCCCTTCTGCATTACCGGATGCTTTACAAAATGCATAATGTAGATTTCTACCTTTGCACTTATGTGCTGTCCATGTGTCAATTTATTTTTGGATGAACGAAACCAGGTTACTCCTGATCCACAGTCCAGCTATTTACAATATTTGGAATTCTATGCCTCCTCTGCTGCCACCGCCCTTTTTTGACTGCATGGGCACAATAACATAAATCTGGCAGTTCTCTAATTGGGGCGGGGGTTATTTATAGGTGGAGGAAGTTTTTTAAAAAACCAAACCTTCTGGAAATACAAGAGTAGTGATGGACAAAAGTGGACGGAAATTAAACAGAACAATGGTGCTGGCCAAAGTGTATACTTAATGTGCAAATTATTTTGGAAATGTGCACAAGCCATTTGTGTAAACGTTTTGAAATTTATCCCCAATTGTTACTGTTTCTTTTCTTTTACCAAATGCAGCCAGACAGGCTGCAAGCTACAGGGGAAGACTAGCTTAGGATGAGCTTTTTAACCCTTTTCTCCTTGGTGACTTTACCTTTAAGGTGATTTACACGAGAGAGAAAAAATACAGAGGGTATAGAATTAGTAAGCACCTTCCCTACCCCACACCCCCCATCAACTTATCCCAGCCACACAATATTCTCTCTGTAACTTTCATGGCTACAAATTAACTACACACAACTGAGCATCACGCGGCACTGGGCAGCATGTTTATCAATCAAAGTTTCGTAGCCATTTTTCCACTGCAATTTGGGGTGCTGGGATCAGACCATATCTCAAAGGCTTGCCAAATTATCTCCTCCACCACACTTTGGCATGCACACACCCACAAATGTGAATGGTTCCAAAACCTACAGATCTGCAGGGGGCTGGCCACAGACCATAGGTTTTGAGAGGAGGGAACAACCCCCATTACCACTAGTTGAGGCACAGGGAGCAAGCTCGCTACAGATACATCAGCTACAGTCCCAGTAAAATAGCAGCTGTAACATTGAAGCACCGAAATAAGAAGTGCTTCTTTAATGATCTGCATCCCCCTTGCTGGCTCCTACCACCAGGCTGAACACCTAGTAGAAGCATTGTTCAAATTCTAATTATTTCCAATAACCATGATTTCAACTCCAGCTTGTTACAAAAGCCGATCTGTTAAAAAAAAAAAAGGTGTTGTTGCTAGGTTCATTCAGAGGTGACAGTTATAGGGAAAGGGCGCGGTGCTGAGTGTATTTCTTGCATCAATTTACAGATGTTGTGGCAACGCTGGAAGCAGTGGGGGGGGGGGGGTTGAAGCAGGCATGCAGCAACAACCTTTGTTTCCTGCACGTGCAACCCTGTCCTTTTTGGAAGGCTCAGAATGGCTCCTGTCCTTAGGTTCTCCTTCTGGCACTTCTGGCATCTATTCTTTGCATGCAGTCACCTAAATGATGTACCCTGTTCGCTACAGTCTGGAAGTAAAGATGGAGATGAAGACATTCCGGTAGTGGAAGTGGGAGGACCTGCTTCAGCAATGGTTGCCTAATTGGCACCATGTGAGAATACCCAACACGTAATTTGAGAAGATGTGGGTAAGGGCCGATGCAAACTTCATGCAGTAATTACAGCAGTCTTGAATATATAAATCAGGACATGTATTTAAAGCAGTGCTGGATGCATGGTATTGAGTCATGCTGAATATGCTATTCCCAGTATAGGTCTACTGTGTGTTCCTGTGCAAAGGCAAATCTTAGAATTTGTGGTCCTGTTTCTGTGAACACCGGTTTCGTCCATAGAAGAAACAAGCTTGGTGCATAATGTCTGATTGGGTTCTTCTAGCCAAGGAATAGGAGAGGCTGATCAGTAGAGGGAAACTCAACTGCAGGTATGTAAGTGCGTGAACATGTTGTGCACCTAGATAGGCAGGACACAGGTGTACAACACTGGATTCTTCAGCAGAAGACAGTGAATATACATTTTCACAGTTATTTTGGAAAAACAGAAGAACCAGATTTCTGAATCAGGAGCATCACACCATAAATTTAAAGAACCATTCTGGGCTAGTGCTGCTCACAAATGAACTCTCAAAATTATCCACTCTGTCTGTGGACAGAGAAATTGGTGGTGGGTGGGTGTTTTCACCAAATTTCTTATGGGAGAGGAGAAATTATTCAACAGTTAGCATATAGGAATATAGGAAGGTGTTTTCTACCAAATCAGACCATTGGTCCATCTAGTTCCTTATTGTCTGACTGGCAACAGCTTGCAAGGGTTTCAGATGGGGGAATTCCCAACCTTATCAGGACCTGCCGGAGATTGAAGCTGGGATTTTCTACATGCAAATCATATGCTCCACCACTGAGTTACAGCTCTTCCCCTTTCTTGGGAAGACCATTTGCACTGGCTATAGCACAGCTTCCTTCTTTTCTTCCTAAGGTTTGTTGTTGTTGTTGCTGCTGCTGCTGCTGCTGCTGCCGTCTTGTTGCAACACAGGTGCGGAAACTGTGTAGGCAACTCAGCCACCATTTTGCATCCTCCACAATGCCCTAGACCAAGCACCATTCCAGGGCATGGTGTGTGTGTGTGTGTGTGTGTGGAGAATGACGACTGCCACACACAAACACAAAATGAATACAGTGGTACCTCGGGTTACAGGCGCTTCAGGTTACAGACGCATCAGGTTACAGACTCCGCTAACCCAGAAATAGTACCTCGGGTTAGGAACTTTGCTTCAGGATGAGAACAGAAATCGTGCGGTGGAGGCGCGACAGCAGCGGCAGGCCCCATTAGCTAAAGTGGTACCTCAGGTTAAGAACAGTTTCAGGTTGAGAACGGACCTCCAAAACAAATTAAGTTCTTAACTTGAGGTACCACTGTAATAGTAAGAGAGAATATATTGATTTTTGATACTCCTTCAGAATGAATTGACACAACTGTTCAACAAACTATTTATTAGATGTAACTAATGTTCAGAAGATTATACCAAGGAAAGTATCAGTATCGTAATGAATCCCACATAAAAAGTGGGCAGCACAGGTACTGGATAAACTGGATAAACTTAATTCAGTTGCAGGTTCCCATTTCCAAAGGCTAGAGCAGCAGTCCTGTAACTAAAGTAAGTTTAAAACTTTTTGTACTAATGAATGTATACTGACTCAGAAGTGGGGGTGAAGCTGTACATTGTGTACGTTTCTGACTGTGATTCTTTTCTTCTTCTTCTTTCTTCCCTTTTTACATATCTCTTTTGTTTTACAAAGCCACAAAGGCTGTGATCTGAAACACAAGTGGATGTTTGAGCCCTCTCCCTTTCCATCATTCACTGAAATAAACTGAAATCCAGCTGTTTTCGCCCCAATGGAGAAACTATATGGGTGACCATATAATTTTCATTGAGGAAGTCAAAACAGTGAACAGTCAGTTTTCAATCTTTCTCTTCACACTTTGAAGGAGACCGGTACTGTACATTTTTTAAAAATAAATAAATCACAAGATCACTTACCGCCATTGAAGGCTATTATTGCCCATTGTGGTGAAGTTCTGGTCAGTGATCATTTACAGGTAAGATTTGAAGTAACACACTGGGATTATGAAATCTCTTTAAGTAAGTATTGAATATAAGATGCATATTAACATCTGTTGGGGCATTAAATAGGTAGAAATTGGGGATAAATGCATCTTTGGAGATGCAGTAACCTCTCTTGTTATTTGAAGTAATTAAAAAAAACTGCTTTAAGAGGTAAGTAAACTGAATAAATGACAGTGGTAAGGAAAATAGAACACATTAAGAACACTAGAATGAATGTGTTTTCATGAACAACCTTTCAATTCCTTACCCACTCACATTGGAAAAAACCCTATTGGGCTTAATGGAACAATTTTAAGTACCTATATACTTGAGTATAAGCCTAGTTTTTCAGCACATTTTTGTGCTGAAAAAGCTGCCCTCGGCTTATACTCGAGTGAGGCAGGCGGTGGGGGTGGTGAGAAAGAAGCCCTTTCTCTCCACTCGTGCCGCTGTCGCCCACTCACCCCAGTCAACCATTCCTTAAGAAGCGTACAAGAATGGCAGTTCTTTACTCTCCCCAGGCAGCTTGTTCCATTCCTGAACTGCTCACATAAATGCAAACTTTAGACCCCAGAAGACAGAAAGCCTATCAGTTAAGGAAGTATTAAAACCCCACAGGTGCTCACTTTCCCTGGCTCCTGCTTAAACAGGACAGGATCCCAGCCTTCTCTGTATAACACAAGGGAACATTGCGCTGTGGGTTAAACCACAGAGCCCTAGGGCTTGCCGATCAAAAGAATGGCGGTTCGAATCCCCGCGACGGGGTGAGCTCCACAGCGGCAAAGGAGGAAGAGGAAGGAGCAGCCCGAAGGGCTGCTTTCGGGCTGCTTGTTCCTCCTCCTCCTCCACAGCAGCAAAGGTGAACTGGCTTATACACGAGTCAATAAACTTTCCCAGGTTTTTGTGGGAAAATTAGGTGCCTCGGCTTATATTCGGGTCGGCTTATACTCGAGTATATACGGTACTTCAATACACACTTACAAGGAAGTAAGTAAGTAAGTAAGTGCTGTTACATACTGAGCACTTAGACTGCTGGAATTCCACTACCCTATCAGAAGTAAGTAAGGAATTTTAAATGTCGCTTTGTTGTATTGATGGTATTTTCATACACATGCAATAGTCTGCATTACAATGCAGATGGACAACATTATAGGTCTCCTCTTTAAATAGAAATTTTAAGGAAATGTTTTGTTACACTGTATCAGTTAACATGTTACTCAAGTTACTTTGCCATATGTGTGCAGACAATGTTTCCATTGAAATTATTTAGAGAATGCCATTATTCCTGTGCCCTGCCCAACACACATACTTTCTCTCACAAAAAATGCCTTCAGTGGGTCAAGGAAACTTTTAGAAAGAAAAAACAAAATAATAAATAAATAAAATTCCTTCCAGTAGCACCTTAGAGACCAACTAAGTTTGTTCTTGGTATGAGCTTTCGTGTGCATGCACACTTCTTCAGATACACTGAAACAGAAGTCACCAGACCCTTATATATAGTGAGAGAAAGATACTAGTTGAATGCACCACTTGAAAACAAAAACAAATGAATAGAAAATCAATTTACTCATTGGAGTGAACCTGAAACAGTAAAGCTAAAGCACTTCACAAAATTACAGATGTATCTTTTTTTAAAAAAAAATAACAACACTTTATTTGCTTTCCTCCCTCGCTGCATAAGTTTCACTCTCAATAACAGTGCTTGCTATAACTGTATTATAATGGCCATATGCATTTCTATATTGCATGGCTGGGCACAGAATACAGGTTGGTATGTGAAACTAGCTTTGAATGAGAGATGCGTGACCTTCCCACACTTTCAACCCAAGAGATTTCACTAATATTATTTTAAAACGACTTCAACGTTCTCGTTAACTGGCCAAATTTCAGGCAAAAGTTGCTGTTGTTTTCAAACACCATTAGTGAAATTTATCAGGTGAAGAGGCAGCAAAGTCACAACACATCCCTATTCAAAGCCAGTTTCATTGCTTTTGCACCAGGTTTCCATAACCTGGCACATTTTAGGCTGGTAAAAGCAGTTCTACACCAACCAGTACTCTGCGCTAAGCTGTGCCATAAAAGAATCAACCCGCACATATATGGCCATTATAATGCATTTATAACAAACACTTACTGTGCAAAAGCCGCAGGAAATATTTTCCTAATCTTTATCAACATTTTGTTAACTTCCTGCAAAACTCATACCTATGCATCACCTGTTCAGGATCGTCCAAAACTGCTTTGAATTTGGTTTCAGGCAAAATTTCTTAGTGACTCAACTCTAAATATTTCTCGTCTTTAAGGCTACAGTCCTGTATTTACTTACCTGGGAGTAAGCCATTGAACTGCACATCATCTGACTTACTTCCAAGTAAACAAATGTAGAATTGCACAGTTACTCATCTCCTTTTAACCATTTCACAGGCCACATTGAAATTTTAAGTGCAGCTCTGGAGGCAGGAGCAGCTCAGTGTTTTACCCCAAAGTCCAACTTTATGAAAGTGTTGTTTCTCAAAACCATGCCATAGCTGCCTAACAAGGGGGATAACAGCAAAGTAAATGACTTGATGCTTCTTTCAAACAGGTTATTGAATTACCTTGGCATTTTCATGTATGATTGTCTAAACACAGTAAAAAAAAAATTAGAAGGGGGGGGGTAGGAGAAGCACCATGCAAGACACATGTGTGCAATGCCTTTCTATACACTCCACACTCTCTAAAAATAATACTTGTGGGAACTGTCACATAACTGCCATGGTATACGAAATGCACAGCACATGAATGCTAAAATAAACTGTGAGCTTGAGAAAACTGCAGTGAGGAGCAGATAGTGGTGCTTGCAAATGCATTGCGAGGGACAGAGAGAAAATACCGTGTCAAAACGGATCCTCGCCTGGCTAGAGAAAGAGGATATTGTTTGCTTGGGTCTTGCCACGGTGTGAGGAGCAAGACTCCCACCCTTCTTCTGCATGCAGTTGAAGAATAAGCCTGGCGTGCATTGCGTGCAGGCTCCTTGATTGGAGAATGGGGAAAGGGGGGGGGAACCTGGCTGGAATCCAGACAGGCTGGAGTAAAGCGCTCTGTTGATCATTATGTCTGGCCTTCAGGTGTCTCAGCTCACAGTGGGCGGTGGTTGGGGGAGGTGTAGATAACAGTACGGCAGACAAAGAAGAGGGGGAAAAAATAAAGAGTGTTGCTTTGTGTGTTTAAAAAAGGTTATGAGATATTTTCACGCCGAGTCCTCCTTTTAGAAAATGCATTCCTTGGGTTCCTTTCCCAACAAACCACAGCAAGCGTAGGCTCTGCCCGCGAAGATTTATTTCCAGCTGTAATTAGGAACGTCTGGAGTCTCACTAAACCATTTTCTTATTTTAATTGAAATTCATATTTCAAGGGGCGTTGTTTCGTTTCGTTGCGGGTGAACCTAGAAACCAGTTTGCATGTCTCTCTCTGTGTTAGGTTTTGCTCTACACTTTCTTACAGACCCTGCTTAGCTGGGTTTGAATCAGATTTCTATTGTCCTGCTCTCCCTCCCCTCCTCCCCTCCCCTCCGTCCCAAACCGCTCCCCTGTGAAGCTAGTTTCAGAATGCAACTTTCTCATAAAGGGTCGCATTTTTCTACTCTTTAGTGCCTGGTGAGAATTCTTTATGCGAGCATAAGCTGTAAATCAAAGTGCCTTGCTATACTCCGAGACTCTTGAATTCATTTTCCCCCCTTCTCGGGAAGAGGGGAGGAAAAGGGGGCAAAGAAGAAGAAGAAGAAGAAACTGAAACTACACCCCATTATGCTTTGTCTGTTGCTCCTGCTTGAGAACTCGTAAATCTCAGGCAGCAAAAGCAACTTGAATCTCTCGTGGTGTGTGTGTGTGTGTGTGTGTGTGTGTAGAAAGCACCAAAGGCTCCTTATTATGAATGTCTTCTGATAGCCTTGTCTTCTCTTCCCTCTGATCTCGTGCTATGAAGAGAGTCCCACACCCCTTTCCTTTTCTTCTTCTTCTTCTTCTTCTTCTTCTTCTTCTTCTTCTTCTTCTTCTTCTTTTCTTCTCCCAAGCCCGTTGGGAATTCAAGCAAATTCAAAATCAAAGGCGAGAGAGCGTGTCTATGTGTGTTGGGGTTTCTTTTGGGGGGGGGGGGAAGCAACCTCTCTGCCCTAGGTGCAATTAAATAAATAAATAAATCAGGCAAATAAATAAATAAATCGCTGAAAAGAGATTTATTTATTTATATGTCAGGAAAGAAAGAAAGAAAGAAAGAAAGAAAGAAAGAAAGAAATCCTACTCGAAGGGGAGGGTGAGAGTGGAGTGAGGGGGGGGGCTCTTCTTGCCCCACAGAACCTTGTCCAGAAGAACCTGCGAGGCGTTTTGTCCCCGAAGTGTCTCCGGGCGGCCTCATTATCATAACTGTCAGATGCCTGCAAAGTGTGGCGCGTCCTCCCTTCGCCAGCTGACTTGGCAAAGTTTGTCCCTCGCTTCCCCGACGCCCCACCCGGAGCGCCGCACCTCACTCAAGACCCCCCGAGAAAAGGAAGACGCGGAAAATCCATGAGCCGAGCGTCCTCGTCGCCCCCCCCCCCCCCCAACAGCCTCTTTCCTCGTCGTCGTCGCCGTTCCCCCTACCCACCCAGCCACCCCACCTTCCCCCTCCTCGTTTTCCCTCACGAACAAAGCAGGACACTGTCTGTGATAAGCAGCGGCGTGGCTTCGCAGACTTTTGCCCCGAGGGAATAACTCTGCACATTTTTTATATACTGTAGGCCTATATATAAAAAAGAATAAGTTGGGGGCTTTCTCAGAAAATCGGCAGGCGACCCTCTCTTCCCCCCCCCCAACCCCGCAAAGTCTTCTCCTCAGGAATGCCCCCACCTGCGCGCCAAAGGCGGGTCCGCCGAGAGTGAGGGGAAGCGTTTTTTGACACATGCCCGGGACCGAACCCGCCGCTCGGAGAAGAAAGAAGCGCGAGGAGAAAGGGGATTGAGGGGTGGGACTCACCGTTTCCCGCTGAGGCGAAGTCCCTCCGGCGTCGCCCGCGAGCTGGACGCGGCGTGAGAAGCATACCAAAGATGCAGAATTCCCAGGGGTTGGATGCGCGGGGGGCCGGGGCAGGGGCTGTGTCGGGCCGGGCCGAAGAAGAAGAAGAAGAAGAAACGGAAAGGAGGGCGGTGGTGGTGGGAAAGTCTCCCTTGTCCAGCAGCAGCTGCTGCAACCGCCGCCGCCGCGAACGGGGCGCTCCCCTTGGCGCGCGCAGAGACATCCCACCGCCGGCGCGAGCTCGCCGACCTGAATTGAAGAACTAAATAGCGCCCGTGTGAAGAGACAGGGTGATGGTGATTGTTGGAGGTGGGCGGGCGGGCAGGCGGGGTGGGGTGGGGAGGGGGGTAAGCATCGTCACGTGAGGCGCGACGGGCTCCCCCATTGGCGGCGAAAGCATAACTTGGGCACCCCTTCTCCTTTCTCCGACGCGTCGTTCGGCGAGAGTTGGGAGTGCGCGCGCCGAGGGAGAGCTCGTCTGTCTTGTCTGTCTGGGTCCTCCTCCTCCTCCTCGCCGTTGCCGCCGCCGCCGCCGCCACAGTCCGTGTGGAAGAATGACTGTAGGGTTTCCGAAAGGGACGGGATTAGTACAGGCGCGAGGAGGCGAGCGTGAAGTCATTCTCCGGCTGAGGCGGGAGGGTGGGTGGGGATTGGGAGGCGGCAGGCCACCGCCCCTACACGCACACGGGGACACACACACACACACACACACACACCCCACGCGTGTGTGTATATTGTGTGGTGAGGAAAGCGAGCCCCGTCGAGGCGCGTTCGTAGCGCGCGCTTTCCACACGGGGTCTGAGGGAACTGTTTGAAGAAGAAAGAAAGAAAGAAAGAAAGAAAGAAAGAAAGAAAGAAAGAAAGAAGCAAGCTTCATTTCAGGGTTCAGTTAAGGATTTGGGGTTTTTGGTCGACACACCATGAACAAGGGCTTCGCTTCACGCTGAGGAATTTCTCCCTCAGAAGAGCGTCTGCGCGTTTCATAGCCTCTTGAACAAAAGGAATGTGCTTCCGCACTGTTCATATTTTCTCACTCTCTTTTTTAAAAAAATCGTAGTGCAACTACGAATCGCTCAAACGTGTTTTATCCCCCTCCCAATGAATGGAAAGTACGTCCAACTTTGGGCTCCACTTTCTTTTAGGAAATCTGACGAACGTGGTCTCGACCTTATTAACCAACTCAAGTCTTTTGTCTTCCCTCTTTCCTCACACATGACCAGTTATCTTCCACATTTTCGCCCATATCTGCCTGGAATTTCACTTTGTCGCCTGTCTCTTTGTAGCACATCCGTTTCTGGCCACTACAATCATAGAAACTATTATTTACTTACCCTGAAAGAATTTCTTATACGTTTTGTATTGGCTGACAAGAAACAAGAAGAGTCTCGCTGAACTGCCTATGTATTATCAACCATGAATTTCCCCCCCAATATTCCTTTACACTTGGATAATAAACCACGAATTGATACTAGTTTTGACATGTGCTTCACATTTTCAATACACCAAAAGGTAGCACTGATTAATTTTGTCATTTGAAACTGTTTTCTCTCATATTTACACACATTCTTTTCAAAGGTGTTCCCAGACCTCAAAAGGGATTCATTTCTGGGGCTCCCTTTATCACTGAGTTTTCATTATGTCAGAGAAACAGCCTTGGTTTTACATTAACATGACATCCAGGAGACATAAATCCATCACATTAATTATGGTTTTGTATTAGCTACTGGCTAAAAACATTAGCCCCTTTTACTGGGTCACATACGAAAGAGTATGTGTCATCTGACTACCTATGTAAAATTCAACATCACCATTATTCTGTGTAGCACAAAAGTCTCATGGTTGGACAAACACAAATTCAATCCGCAAGAGGTTCGTAAAACATAATAATGGCATGGTTGCAATAACGAAGCATTTATTAAGATGTTAATTGGGGCTGCAAATGGTATTCAGCTCCAGTTCAAAATCTGCCTGTCTCAATTTCTTATGCTGGCATTGACCATAACTTGAAATAGCACATAGTCAACTGTGGCCGCCTCAGATTAACTCTCGCCATAAATGCCAATAACTGGAAACATTGAAGAGAGAGAGAGAAGGAATCTGCTGCTGGAGGTGTCTCTAAAGTGAGGCACTTTGTTTATGAGGTGAGAGGTTGGGGTGGAAAGACTAGCAAGTGTAAAAGGAGCCTCTGTGGGGGCTGGGAAAGCAGAATAGGACGGCCACAGAAATTTGTCTTACACCAAGTCAGGCCATTAGTTCATCCAGCTCAGTATTGCCTACACTGACAGGCAGCTCCCCCAGTCCTACTTGGGGGTTGAATCTGGAACCTTCTACATGCAAGGCAAGGGCTCTAGCACTGAGCGGATGTCCATCTCCATCTGCCTAAGCACCCACTTAATGCCCCCAAATACAGTCAGTAGAGTGGGGAACAGCAGGGAGGGTTGACAGCTATGCAGTAGACTGAATTCCTCAGGGAAAGGGAAATGTCCTGAGTTTAAGCCAGACCCAGGGGGAGAGCTAGTATTTTGTCCTTATGATAATCTGCTCTTTGGTCTGAAGTTGTTGTCTGTATTAATCTTGTCTTGGCATATTCCTATATTCATGGGCAGTCACGTGCTTTTAAATGACACACCTGTAGTATGGGGACAGGAAAACAAAAATGGATTTTTATTATAAACTTATACTTGAAGCCTGGGAGGATAAATTCTCACCATCTATAATGCAATGGTCTGAAGGCATCATTGCCCTTGCTACATCTGAACATACTTTCTATAAGCATCAACTTCATTTTGATAGCTACGTGAACATTTGGAAGGCTTACTTGTATGTCTAAATTAAGAAGGGTGTTTCTTGTACTGTGACTGTGAACTGATGGTTCTGTTTTGTTCTGTTGTTGTTGTTGTTGTTGTTGTTGTTGTTGTTGTTGTTGTTGTTGTTGTGTGTCTGTTTTCCATACTTTTGGGTTCCCCCCTTTCCCCTTTAATAAATTTGCAATAATAAATAAAAACCCAACCAGTAACTGTATTAGGTGGCCTTAGGCTGTTGTTTGCCCTGCACACAAATACACACATCTGCAGCATGGGGTTAATAATTCTGACCTACTTTACAAGGTTGCTGGAAGGTTTACTGGGATAATGTACTGAAGCAATCTAAACACTCTGAATCACTATGTATTATTTATATTATTATTAAGAGCCATAGAATGATAAAATTCCTCAGAAATGTGCATTGTTGTCCAGTGTGCAGATACTATACCACCTGCACATGAGCAGCTAGAAACATTATATGTAGCTTACATTGTGTATTTGGGGCCTCCCAGATGCCCTTAGAGGTATAGGTCACTTTTAGCTTTTGAGGCCCCTAGCCATAATAATAATATTTTTTTTAAAAAAAATAGCAACACAGAAAAGAAAAATAAGGCATGCAAAAAAGTGAATGGTTTATTTATACAATCAGCTCATTGGAGAGGACATGCTCGTCAAGGCATAATCTTGTGCCATCAGACCCAATATCTATTTCTTAGTACTTATTAACATCTTAAAGGGTAATGGTTGTTTGGATTTGGTTCTGATCTTTACATTCTTAACCTTGAAAAATGTACAGCTAATGGGTTTTCTTGCAGTTTTGAGTTTCTTTTCCATTCATTGTATGGAATAAAATATTTGTTGTTGTTTTTAAAATTTGCAACTCTGTGGACTACTGATAAATAGCAAAATTGAATATTGGAAGTTGGTTCTTCACTCTGAAGCTCCAGTTGAAAACAATAGGAAGTGACTATGTGGCTCTGTACAATGCAGTAGACTATATTATTGGAGGCTAGTTTCTACACACACACACACACACACACACACACACACACACCCTCTGTCTCTATCCTCCTCCTAGACAAGCAAGAGGAGTCATCAGAATTCTAAGAAACATTCCAGCTGAGCAAAAAACCTCAAGGAAGGTGTGGAGCAAGCCAGTGAGAGATAAGGCCCAGGGAGAGTCAGATAGAGAGGTGGAGGGTGGGTGGGTGTAAATTTGGTCCTTGGACCTGAAGTCCACCACCACTCTGGTGAAAATGGATTCAAAGTGCTGGTGTTGACCTATAAAACCTTACATGGCTCAGAACCTCAATACGTTAAGGATAGCCTCCCCCATACAAATCGACCCGGACCCTGCACTTGTCACCTGAGGAACTTCTCAATGTCCCCCATCCCGGAGAGATTAGACGGGCCTTTTCTGTGCTGGCTCCCCAATTGTAGAATGCTCTCCCCGAGAGGGGCTTGCCTGGCACCATCGTTACATGTGTTTAGGCACCAGGCAAAAGCATTCCTCTTTACCCAGGTCTATGGCTATTAAATAATTTATGACCTGTGAAAGTGTCAGGGGAGACAACTGTTATTATGATGACTATTTTATTATTAGGCTGTCTGCCAGTATACTTTTTATTATGCTTTTTATTATGTTTTTTATCATTGATGTTCAGTAATGTGTTTTAAATGTTGTACACTGCCCTGGGATCTTCTGATAAAGATTGGTATAATAATAATAATAATAATAATAATAATAATAATAATAATAATAATAATAATAATGGATTCCACCAATCCCATCCAATAGCCACTCACTGCCTCAGGCATATATGAACCGTGCTTGTGACTGTTTTAGTGATATTCACTTAAAACATGCTCTTAAAGAGCCTTAGAGAGCCAGTGTGGTGTAGTGGTTAAGAGTGGTAGACTCGTAATCTGGGGAACCGGGTTCGTGTCTCAGCTCCTCCACATGCAGCTGCTGGGTGACCTTGGGCTAGTCACACTTCTTTGAAGTCTCTCAGCCCCACTCACCTCACAGAGTGTCTGTTGTGGGGGAGGAAGGGAAAGGAGAATGTTAGCCGCTTTGAGACTCCTTCGGGTAGTGAAAAGTGGGATATCAAATCCAAACTCTTAAAAAGAAAAGAAAAAACTCCTCCCTATCATGACTTGCTAAGACTGATTGTACTGGTTTTGACAGTTTCCCTCCCTCCTTGATGTTTACCTCTGAAAGTATTTATAGACTTTATCCTCTGTGCTCTTGTCATCACTTCAGCTGGGCATAGTTTTCCAGGTATAATTGCACAAGAGGCACATTGCAGAGCTTTTATGTTCTTAGCTAGTGACCTAATGCCTCTGCAGCTAATTGCTTAGTTCACTATGCCTTTGCATGGACAGTTGGTCCAATTATATATATATATATATATATATATATATATATATATATATATACACACACACACACACACACACACACACACACACATATATTCTTTATTGCTTTACATGGAGAAGTTATGTTCTTATTCAAAATATGTAAGGAAAACATTAAAAACTGTCAACCTGGTACTACCCAGTTCTCACTCCTTATAACCCCTCAATCCTGTACTTGTTGTCCAGTTTCTATAATCAACCTCAACAAATATAATTTTTAAAGAGAAGGTAGCAAACATTAAAACCCTCATCCTACAGGCCCATTTCTGAATGAAAGCTACATGACTGATGGATTTGAGGGGCAATAAAAGGGAAACCAGATTAATGACTGCTGTAATTCATAGCAAACTTTTCATCCATTTCCTCTCTCAGAATGCCTGCTTGTCTCAAGGACTTAGCTGGAAGTATGCCTTTATTAACAGTAGATGTATAATGTGATTTCTGATTGATTAACAGTAATATTGCTAGTCCGTGTGTGACACCATGGTAGGTGTTATGTCCTGGATAACGTAACATTGGGCAGGTATCACCAGCTCGGACACAACGGCAGCATTTATTGTGGGGAATTATTTCCTTTGGCTATTTTAGCCTTCCAGCAACAGGGCTGAATAATGGAATTCCACATTTCTGTGCCTTCAGCAAGAGTACCAGGAGAAGGAGGATGGGATGGAGGAAAGCAAGTGAAGATCCCGGGTGGGTCATCTGCAGAAGCCATGCAAGACTGGCCAGCCTGTGTAAGAGAAGCAGGAGACAAACAAAGGCAGCCATCTGCTTCCAACTCATGGAACACTTCATGGCCGGCCATTTTGTTGCTTCCCTTCCTCATGTTCACCTGAATAGAAGTTTTCCCATGTGTCTTCCCCTCTTCTCTTTCACTCTCTCTCCCACCCCTCTAACAATCTTTCCACCTGGATCCATTTCTGCCATGGTTTTAATTTTTTAAGTAAAGGATTTGTTATATAACTTATTTGCCATTGTGACTGGGATCAAAAGGTGGAATACATTTCTAATCAATAAATATTATGCATTCACACATACACATTGGTAGCTTTTAGGCATTTGGGAAGTGGGGCTGCTGTTGCTTTTTCCTAGAAGACTAGGATTGTTTTTTTTAAAAAAAATGATTTTTTTTTTTTGCTATTTAAAATTTAATATCAAATCTCTCCCACCAATTCCACGAACATATATGTGGAGAGCCTACATTGACCATCAATGTTTTAAGATTATGTAAAATGGCACTAAACACTCAATGTTATGTTTTTGTTTGTTTATTTGTTTATTGCAGAGACTGAAGACTAGGATTCTGATATTACTTCATGTTATGACGACTTACATGTAGGAATGGGAGAAATACAGTAGTTCCACATTAAAATGCAATCTCCAGGAGGGCATCAGGTTGGTGAATTTTTGCTTTCATAGAATCATAGACTCGTAGTGATTGCTTTGGGCTGCTCCATTTTTCAGCTTGCAGCTCCAAAGCCCAAGTCCCAAATTCTCAGCCTGCACCTCTTCCACCATACTATAGCTTTTGGATCTGGAAAACTCGTCCTCTTCCTACATGTGTGTGTGTGTGTCTGTGTGTGTGTGTGTGTGTGTGTGTGTGTGTGTGTGTGTGGTGGTTGCACTCTCTGCCACTCTAGCAACATACTTGTGGCTCCATATGGAAAACAAAGCTGCCCTTCCCACTGTTTCTCTTCACTTTGCCAGGAGAGCAGCTTAGAACAGCAATTTGAGGCAATCACCATGTGCCTCTCTGAGCTTTTGGTGGAGGGGAAAGAGGGAGAACGTAAGGGGGTGGGCATGGGAAGCATGTCACTTTTTTTTTTTTAGCTTTGGTAGGGGATGGAAATTGCTTCTGTTATTAATTATGATAAAATGAACACGGGGGGGGGGGGCAGTGAATCAATTGATTCTGTGATACCTTATTAAGAAGCTGGTGGCGGCAAGAAGAATGGATGAAGCAGTCCAGGATGGCTGTTGATGGAATTTATTTGTTTTCAGTGAGTTTTGTGGTGGAGGGCAGAACAGATTACTTCCAAAATATATTGAGGGGTTGAAAAGCAAGAGAATTACAGAATCACAGGGAGGCAGGTTCCCAGCACCTAAAAGGTTGGAAACTGGCAGCTCTCATTTTCCCCCTCCAAAAATAAAAATAAAAAATTTGGCACGGGTAGGCAACCTAAGGCCCGTGGGCCGGATGCAGCCCAATCACCTTCTCAATCCGGCCTGTGGATGATCCGGGAATCAGCGTGTTTTTACATGAGTAGAATGTGTCCTTTTATTTAAAATGCATCTCTGGGTTATTTGTGGGGCCTGCCTGGTGTTTTTACATGAGTAGAATGTGTGCTTTTATTTAACATGCATCTCTGGGTTATTTATGGGGCATAGGAATTCGTTCATTCCCCCCCCCCAAAAAAAAATTAGTTCAGCCCACCACATGCTCTGAAGGACAGTGGACCAGCCCACGGCTGAAAAAGCTTGGTGACCCCTGGTTTAGGGAATCCTGGGGTGTGTGGGTGGGAATGGAATGGAGCCTGTCTATCAATGACCCACAGAAGCCCCACCACCTGCAACTCTGGTGGGGTCAGTTAAAAAAAAAAGTTAAGAAAGAAAAAAGTGCCACTGTCAAAATGAATGGCATCTGATTAACTGCCCACGGACCTCTCTTAGCTTTTTGCCCCATTCTCTCCTCTCCTTTCTAATTTCAAGCCCAGAGTTCTCAGGTGAAAGTGTTTAGCTCAGCTTAGTCCTCTCAAAATTCCAGCAGGTGTTTCAGATGAGCTGAATCTTCCTCAAGCTTTGCCTTATCAGCCGTTGTGAGGCTCAAGCCAGGAGAAGGACTGGTCTTCTGCTTCATGAGCCAACAGTCAGAAGATGGAATCATGGGGACACATACAGGCCCAGAATCTTCTGTACCCAGGTAATCGCATGATGCCAGATGGCCAATCCCAGGCCACCATGTGAAAAATATTCTCACATTTGCTGAGCTCTGTCTGTCTGGGGAACTTGCTTGATGGAAAGAAGCCTCTGGGTTATCTATTTGCATTGTCTTCTTCCTGCCTGCTGTTTGTATCGTTGGACCTGACTATCTAACAGAACCTTGGCATAGCTCAAATTTGAAAGCAGCTTTACAGAATAAAACATTTCCCCTTTCTTACAAGCCCTGGGATGGTCCTATTGCATGGGCGGTTGCTGGTATGGTTACAATGAAGTATAGATGGGTCAGTAGCAAGCAGACTTTCTCTTCCCTCCCTGTCACTGTATCCTGATCTAATGGGCTTTCCACATCTGGGCTCCAGAACACAGAGGGAGCAGAGTTACAAAGTCTGAGAAGCGTTCGCTTTCTTTTTTGGTCATGGCTGGTGGTCTTTAATTTTTCTTCTCTCTCTTTCATTCAATTAAAGTGGAAAGAAATCGTAATAAAAGAAACCTCACTCTAAAGAACAGTCATTTCTGTTTCATTTTCTTGCTGCTATTTTTTTTAAATGTGTGATCTCATTCTAAATTGCCAGTCTGAATGCCAGCATTTGCGAGGATTAGGAATAAACTGTATATTGTTTTACAAATATTATATGGGTACGGAGATATGTGTATATTATATTTTTTTTTCCAGTGGAAGGGTGTGTGTGTGTGAATGAGAGAAAGTGGTACACATTCAGCATCTTCCCCTACGAAGCAAGCTGCCTGCAAAACGAAGTAGTTTGTATCGCATTGCAAAGAGCTGAGAAATGGTGTGGCTCAGCCTCCGTGCCATTGGTGATGCACCATGTGATTCTCTAGCTGAAGTTTATGCCAGAACATAGCGAAATATTATGGAAGGGACATACTGTGTAAATTAAAGGTTATGCTCAGCAGGAGCTTAGCGGTGGTGGCACTGTGGGTAGGGCCTTCCAGAGAAGGTTTGCTGGACCACATCATCTCTGGCTTTCAGAGGCTGTAAGACCTACCAGTGGTAGGAAGCATGTGCTCTATGGCCATAGGGAAGAATTGTTACCAGGAAGGTTTCACTTCTGTAACCGATGTCTTCAATAGTTTTATTTGTTCTGTTGCTGTAATGGTGGTTTTCGATTGTGCTGTTCCCATGATAAACGCTATTTCATAGAGTTTATGCGCAGCTGTTTTAGGCCAGGGCCACTGGTTTGCTGAGGATAATGAACTGATCTCCTAGCAAATAATTCCCACACAAGAGACTTACATGATCAAGGAACTTTGGTCTTCCATTTCAAAAAAAAAAAAAAAAAAGGAAGGGGAAAATACTCCCCTAGGGTAGAAAGAATGTTGCACATGGTCGAGGCAGTCGATTCAAAGTATCGGAATTCTGCAAAGCAGAATTTGGAGGTATCTTGCTTTTGTTTATAATATATTGCTTCTAATTGAAATCCACGAGTGACCCTAAGGTCGGTTAGGATTGCATGTGCTGCATTTAGAAAAAGCCTCTGCACCTTTTAAAAGCATTTGTCCATATTGCTGTCTTTTGAAAGCCTGTTACTTGTTAAACTGTGTGCAGCACCCTGTTTTGACATGCTTACCCTTCAGCGGATACACAGACTGTTTCCATACATTTAAGCAAATATTTCATCATGCTAATATTGTCATTTTATGGATCACTTGCGTGAAAATGAGAAATTTTGTTGATTCTTGCCTGGAGGGAAGTCACCCTTTACTTTGAGACATTTCTACAGCTGTGGGTTTTGTGGGTTTTGTGTGCATTTTTAAAAAGAAATTCAGCACCTTGTACCTGCCAACATGATTTTTCCAATTGGACCTTGGGAAAACATAGCTTCTTGAGATATGGTTTCCTGTTGTCAAATGCAGGCAAACTTTACCAAATACTTTAAAAATCTGCTTGAAAATTTCCACTAGGCCTTTTACTCTTAAATGATGTCCATTAGCCTTCCCCATCATGGTTCAGAACAACAGCCTATCATACACCTGTATGAGGTGATGGGGGTTGTTTTCCTAGCAAGAATGGCCAATTGCCAAGTATGATGGGAGTTGTAGCTCAGCAACTTCAAGAGCCTCAAAAGTCCCCCACTCCTGCCCTAGACAATTCTGGCCCACCAAACCCTCCACTTTTTTATGGTCTCCATGAATACATCGTGCCTGCCAAGTGTCCTGATTTTCCAGGGACGGTCCCAGAATTATGAAAGTTTTTCACAAATGAAGAGAACAGAACAGAAATACAACAAAACAGAAAATAGTTGGCATCCATCTGTCTCAAGGGACAATGGAGTGCACCTCTGGGGGTGAAGTCAAACCATTGCATTAGCAGCACCAAAGCAACCTCCCCCGGGCAGAAGCCTGGGCAGTGTGCATGGAGGTCCTGGGCTGTTCACATGAAAAGACTCCCCTCTCGGCCTTGCTGATAGGAAAGCAGAGAAACATGTTTGGCACCAGCTTGGCTGCAGGAATTGCTGGATTGAGGCATACAAGGCACCATCCAACCATATTAGGGACTCCACACTGGATCTCTGTGTGGTTTGCTCCTTTGTCTTTTCTTCTCCCAAAAAATATCCCACAAGGCAGTGGAGGTTTAGGATCAGAGTTTTCCTCCTCCTTCAGATCACAGCCAACAAGACTTCTTCCACATATCTGGGACTACAAATTCCATTAGCCCCAGCCAGTATAGCCAATGGTCAGGGAGGATACAGTAGGAGCATGAGTACAGCAATACCATGTTGGCTACCCTTGCAGCATTCTCTCAAATATCCCTCAAGTAGCTTCAGCTTCTTATTATGTTCCTGCTTGGTCTTCCCCCACACTAGGATACCCATCTAGCATGTGACACCAGATGTTGAAATGTCCTTTGGATCGCCCTTTGGTACACCTCTGGAGCCAAGGAGGTGCTAAATGGTAATCTTATATAATTTTGAGTGTACAGAGCTTGGAACTCTTGTCATCCACTTGAATCTGCCAATATCTACTACTGATACCACAGAGTACAAGTACCATTCTTCCTCTGATTTATGTACTGGTACATCCATTGGAACATCCATTGAGAGCCTAATGCAAATCCACCTGTGCATGTGATGAGACTCTGTGCACAGGTTCTAGTGAAAGTGCAAAGGCCAGCGATGGTGCTTATCATAAAATCATCAAATTGTAGAGTTGGAAGGGACAACTAATGACACCTAGTCCAACCCACTGCAATGTGGGAATCTTTTCCCAATATGATTACCCTGAGATTAAGAGTCTCTACTGACTGTACAGTACTGTATTGACCTCCCCCTCCCCCCTTTCTCTCTTTCTCTCCCACCCAGCTATATATAGCACATTCATGATGTTAGGAGAGGAACAGGCAGTATGAGATATGGGGAGAATAACAGCATCTTGTACATATGGAGATTTTGGTGTGTGGCTTAGAGACTTTGGCCGCCCCTGCTTTACACGGTCAGCATCTGTTAAAAAGATTTTCCAAATAACATGTAGGTAGGAAATTGAAATCACCTGGAAACCAGCTTAAAGTCATTTTCTCAAGTCAAGGTAGACTCTCTTGGTATGGCAGGCTGCTTAGGGAGAGTTCAGCCATAGGAAATAATACCCTGCACTGGCTATTTAAGAGCTTTCCTGTACTGTTTATATCCTGTTTAAGCTTCAGTCAGCAATGCTGCAGAGCCAACACTTCAGCATCAAACTGTTACAGACATTAAGTTATATTTGCTGCTATTTTTAAAAAAGTGTAGTGGAAGTTTAGTGCCTTCTGGTGTACCTCCTGACCTGAAATCTGGGAATTCTTCAAATGTTGGTTTTAAATTGAACGTTTTAGTTAAATTTAGTTAAATTTCAAGTAATTCTGTTTCCAAAGTTCCTTTTGTCCCATCATAATATGTGATTGTCCTTCTAGTTATGCTTTGGGCTTCTGGTGACTTCTAAGTCATATTTCTCTCCCTCCACACACACACACACTGTCCATATTTTTTCCCCCCTGCTGTCGCATATTCTGCCTAGAACTAGACAGAGTCTCTTAAATTGCCAAGATTCTTTGCAGGGATGTGTGTGCTTTTACTGCATTGTGTGTATGTGACCTTACTCTTGTTTAGGAATGGGAAACCTGTGGGTCCTCCAGATGTTGTTGGATTCCACTATTTATTCAATTGGTTGGTTGGTTGGTTGATACACTGCCCTTCATCATAAGATCTCAGGGCAGTTCACAGAATAAAATACAGGATAAAACATGAAAATAAGTAAAACAAAACAGCAGAACAATAACCCCGCTTCCCACAGACACATTTAAAACGTTGTAAAATATTTATCAGCCCAAGGCTATAATTACATCTCACAAAACTACAGTCTCTGGGATTCATAGGGGGCTAAGAATGACTCCCACAGTTTAGGTCTTCATTGTTCATATGCCATTGAATTTCACATAAAACAGGAGCGGAGAACCTGTGACCCTTCTGATGTTTCTGGACTACAACTCCCATAATCCCTGACCACTAGCCATGCTGGCTGGGGCTGATGAGAGTTGGAGTACAACAACATCTGAAAGGCCATAGATCCTCCATCCCTGACCAACAACAAATCATGGGGGTAATTTAAGTGGCTGGTGCTTGGTCAAAACTATCAAAGGATTTTGACGAAGCTCCTAAAATGCTTTCGGTGAAATTAGTGAGCATTCTTGGGAGGGTGGTCCATACATCTCTAGTTATTGCATTGAATCCCAGTTTCAAATACACAAAAACTGAAGCATCTTTCTGTTCCCTTGTTGAGGGTGCCAAGCGGGGAGAGAACTGCATATTTCTTTGATAATTTAAGTTCTTACAGTTTCCTTTCCATAATTTGACATTGGCAGACCTTTCTTGGATCAGTCTTCTTTTCTTCATAATATCATATTTCAATAGTACAAAACTGATGCCCCAATACGATAAGTGCCCCCTTTATCTCCAGCATTTAAATTTTGGTGTGGGGGGGGGGAGTAGTTGGCCCTTTTCCACTCTTGTTCCACTTTTTGGGTGGTCTCAGATCAACAAGGTGTTCATTAAAACGTCCATCTGAATCCCATCTGCCCTGCAGATTTCTTTCACACTCCACCCATAGCTTACTGCGAAAGAAATGGCTTTAAACTTTATATATGAGTTATTAATACCGTAAAGATATTTCTGCCCACATCACTTGCTTTCTTTGTGGGAAGCAAAGCCCAGTGCATGACCTCATCATAGATGCATTATTTTGAAAGCGTATGAAACTGCAAATTGCACAGTTTTAATCATTTAAGGTAGCTGCCTAGCAAGCACACACTAGAATTCAGATGTTTTCAAGATGGCTTGTTAAATATGAAACACTTTTCTAAGAGGCTGTTGATTCTTTGCTGTTATAAGTGGCTGTCCTTGGTAATTTATAGAATCCTAGAATTGCAAGGGTGGAACAAGACCTGAGAGCATCTTAAACGGTACTCCAGCATAAAGTGCCCTGCCCACTAACCATTATGGCACACTACAAGTGGATAACATGCTTGGTGAAAGCCCAGCCCACCAAAGCAGTCTGCACAAAAAGGGGTCATCAGTGCATAAGTCAGTTCCCAAAGTCTACTTACATTCACAGGTGATCAGGAAACATTGAGTTGAAATGGGAAGCTACTTTATACTGTGTCAGAGAATTGTTCTATACAGGCATTCCCCCCTTTATGCAGGAGTTACATTCTGGACCCCCTCAAGTAAGTGAAATCGTGTAAGGAAACCCAAGGTACTGGCTACCCTTGACGAAATCTTAACTGGAAACCGCGTAAGTGGGGAACAGCCTCTAAAAAGCCTCTAAATGCCTGTTTTGCCTTGCTCTCCAGCTCACCCTCTCCCCCTCTCTCTCCACACAACTCTCTCTTCAGCTGCAGTTGTAGCCCTGGAGTCAGCTGGTGGGTGGAGGACATAAGGGGAAAGTGGCAGCAACTGCTGCGCTACCCTGCACATCGGCTGTTAGGTGGGGAGGCTGACGAACCTAAGCAAAGCCCTGCTGTGCCTCAGGTCTCTTCGGGGCTTCCTCTGTCCTCACTGACATCGTCTTCCTTCTACTGCTGAGTTGCAGCCCTGTGGAGTAGGCTGGCTCTCAGTGGTTGGGGTCACACAGGGCAGGGAGTTTCTAATCCCACCTTGTTGGGGACTTTATTTTGCCCTTGGTGTGAGTGGTTAGCATTTATGCATCTGCAGTAAGGCGAGGTGAGGAACCTCTGGCCCATGGGCATAAATGTGTCCCATGAGGCTGTTTCTACAAAACTACCACCCCTCCCTACACCATATGAGCAGGTGGGAACATGACTGCTAATGCACAATTGGGAGCATTAAAGTGTGCTTCTCTCTGGCAAGGGAGGTTTCCCCTCTAATACAATGTATTTTTGTGCATCATTTCCCCTAAGATATGCATTTCTAAGCACACTTTGCTCTAGCATATATATATTTATTGTTGTACACATTACTTGTCCCTTGCAAAGTTCGGAGAACTGCAAATTTCAAAGAATTCTGTGTTCGGCTCACGTAATGTTTCAGAAAGTGCACATCAGGCAGGTTTGCTTTTAAATGTGAACTGAATCAAATACCTCTCCCATCCCTAGCCTTAATTTAGGATTTAGGAAAGTGCATCTGTCTTCAGAGGCTGAGTTGAGCAGGAACTCCATTTTGGCTCTATGGCAAAGAGCAATGCCTCAGATAGAAACAATTCATGTAGAAATATGTCTGTGTTCCTTTGAGAGAAGTGAATAGATAAACTGTCCAAGTTATAGGGAAATAGAGCATGGATAATGTTGGTTTGAGATATTCTGTTGCTTAAGTGATGCATTAAATCAATATTCTGCAAAGCCTTTCCTTGCTATGTTGTTTTCTTGGCCGCCGTCAGAATTCGCCATTTAGGTCATCTGGCTTGAGAAAGCAAATTTCATTTTTCATGGCCTAATTTATCTAAATGAATTTATTTTTAGATTACTTCTCAAGGTGGAAGCATTTGGGGGGGGGGGTGTTTTCCCCATACTGACAATTTTCGATTCAGTTGGTTGGCTACTAATTTAGGGAGATAAATAAGTTTTTGAGTAAATTATTACTCTGTGGGCTGTACAGTCTACAACTGTTTCTTGAATGTGTTGCGTGTGTATCTGAGCAATGGAACGGAGTTGTGAAATGAGGGGACACAAAGCTATAGGGACCATAGCTCAGTGGAAGGACACATGCATAGGAATTGAGTCAGACCACTAGTCTTTCTACCTCAGGAGTGTCTACACTGACTGCCAGCAACTTTCCATGGTTTCAGGAAGAGATCTCACCCAACCATACTTAGAGAAGCCAGTAAGTTCCTACTGGTCACAATATGGCGTAGTAAGCTATATGTGGGGGCAATGTGGATTGGCTAGGATTTACCAGTGACTAGTGCGAAATCATATGGCCAGTGGCAGAGAAACTATATGGTCAATGGCCATGTTACAGATACCTTTCATGAACGTAATAGGTAGGCTGGTAATGGATAAGCTTGAGGACTAGAATTTTGAGTCATACCAACAGCAGTTAGGTACAAAATTGTGTAAGGATTTACACTCAGAATTAGGAACCGAGTGTTTCCAAACACATGCTTTGTGTGAGAATTAGTTTCCAGTAACATAACAGAGTTCACAATTCTTTCACTCAAAAATCTAGTCCCGGTTTATCCCCACCTCCAACTTCCTTTGTTTCAGCAGCATTTTTTTGGTGTTGTTGGGAGACAGAAAGCTTTGTGGGTCTGCTGCCTGCCCTAGCGTACCCCATCTCAGAAACACATATTTTCCACAATCCAGCTCTAATTGCAGCTGACTAGTCATGTGCAACAGCTAGCGGATCCGTATGAAGATTTGCATCATTCCCCATCTGTATTAAAATATGCACCCAGCCTTTTCGGTGGAGCTTGGATAAGCAGCACGTTTGCATTCCCTTCCGCATCAGCTGTGCACAACGAAGCCTATTTCTACATGTGAATCTCTCCTCTTAGATCAGGGTAATCATCCTACGTTTAAATTTTGATTCCAGCCTCCTAGTGTTTATGTAACCAAAATGCCAACAGCCATAGAGGTATGAGCAGAGTCTGGGTAACCCTGAGTTTTGCAGTAATACAAATAGACTTTTGGAGGTATGGCGGTGTGGGTGAGAACCTGTAAGGGAGGGGCACTCTGGTCAGAGACTGGAATAATGGTTCATGTAAGGGGTGTGTGTGAAACCGAAAACAGCTCAATGAGGACTGAGAATGCTTGATACCCACAGAATTATAACTAACTGTTAAGAGAGGGAGAAAACTGAAAACCATGTGGAAGGAGGAATGGAAAGGATTGGTGGGAAGATGAGGATGAAGGAAGAGACACATAGAGAAAGGAGCTCTGGGAAAGGAGAGCTTTAAAGCAACATTTTGTTAAGAGCTCCCGTTGTATACAGCAATCACTATTCTTTGATCACCAGTCAATATGTTGCCAAAATGGCACCATCCAGATGCAAACAGATAGAATCAGCCAGCAAGAAAAGAATGGGGGAATTAGGCAGGTTCACCTTTAAATGCGAATCGAATTCCTCCCCTATTACTATGCAAACAGCTCAGTGAAGCCTGCATAGTAATAGGGGAGGAATTTGATTCACATTTAAAGGTGAACCTGCCTAACTAGCACCTTCCAAAATACCGGTAATGCAGGAACTAAAACAGCCATGCTTCAAAAGTTGCACTCTCCCGAATTTTTCAAGGTCATGTGTACAAAAGGTAATGTGTACAAAAAATGCATGTATGCATGCAAAGTGTGCATAATACTGTTGAAAATACATGCATTGCATTAGGGGAAATTGCTTTGCCAAAAAATGTGTATAGTGTATAGTAGGCACAATTGCACACAAACATTAGGAGAAATTGACACGAAAATATTGGAGAATTTTCATGAAGAATTCTTTTTAGAATTGCACATGAAAGTGGGAATGTGGAGAACTGAATTTAAGATTGGAAGAATGGTAAATGGAGATTTACCAAAACTGACTGATTTGCCTTTCTGCAGGACTGGGCATGCTCGCTGGGGATGGAATAGTAATTGACTACTTGTCAGAAGTGAGTGGGAATGGAATGGAGTATCTTGAGCAGGAGCATTCCACACAGTAACATTTCGTTGTTATGTCCTGTTTATAATGCTGTTTCTGCCTCGATATTATAATTTGCTAAAGCTGAAGATTAAAGTTTATCTTTGTTGTACAGGTGCTGTTTATTTTCAGGTTCTTTTTTTAAAAAAAAGTGGAAAGGATTATTTAAACTGGAGCTTGAGGAGTATGTGCATTCGGCAGCTGTAATGATACCATGGGGAAGCTTTCATCCAACCGTCACTAAATGGCTGAGATGTCAAATAAATGCCACAGAACTTCAGCACACTGAGGTACTTCAGTTCGCCCAAAATACATAGATGTCTCCATGGCCATAAATCACCTCAGCTGCACTACGAATCTTGCAAACCTTGAGATAACAAAAACCCAGCTGAAAACGTGCAATTTATGCAATTAATTTTTTCCCCTTTAATCAAGACTTAAAAGGCCAAGATCACACACTTCCTACTGTAAACTATGGCTTAGGGTCTCTCATGTTTCCAGTGCTGCTTGAGGTACCATCCGTAGACACCATATAATTAATCACAGGGCTCTAAACTCTTGTTGCCAAGTCTGCATTTAAGCTCCTCTTTAAAAGAGTTTTAGGAGAGCATTTAATTACAAACGACAGACATAGGGGCTTGCATTGAAAATAGATCCTTTTATTTTGCAACTGGACCAGGAGGTCTTCTTTCTAAAAATGGAAATTCTTTCCTCCTAGGATGCAATACAGGCAGAAGCGTCAGATCACTTAGGGTCTACCCACGTGGCATTTGTTTATTTGTTTATTCATTATTAATTTATATACCACTTACATCCGCCAAACAGCTTCAAAGTGGTTCACAGCTATAAAATCAATACACAATGAAAAAATACACAATAACAATTGCATCGGGGCACTAAAGCACCTTTAACTGATACATACAATAAAACAAGCAATTAAAAAGCGTGGCAATTAAAACAGATACACCATCTTTAAAAAACAAACAAACCACCAGCTCAGTTAAAAAAATAAAATCTGAAGTTATTTCAGTTAAGGGAAATGCTTGACTTAAGGAGGCTTGTCTCTAAGATCTTCATCCTCTTCATACATTTAATATAGAAAAAAGAAAGAGAAAATCATGAGTAACAATTGCTTGAAAGAAAAGGAAAGAGAAAAGTAAAAGAGAAAAAATACATATTTGATAGTGCTATATTATCTATCTGTCTATCTATCTATGGTAAAATCTCATGAGACACTTAATCTCAAGGTTGTGGGATTGAGCCCCATGTTGAGGTGATGATGATTAATCCGGATTCAGTTTAACAGGAAGCCACAAGAACAAGGCTTCCCTGCCAACCCACATGACCCTAGGCCAGTTACGTTTCCTTTTCAAGTGGGAACAAGTGGGAATGGGAAGCACCCTAAATTTAGGGCAGCTCAGCCAATTTACCCACACTGGGCACCAAGCCAAGGGGGTGCCACAGGGCACTGCAACTATGATGTAGTGCTTGCGCGGAATGGAAGGAGAGAGGCGGGGTGCCAAATTTTGGGCTCGCACAGGGTGCTGCTGTAAAGTGAAAGACCAAAATCTGCCCCGATTCTGAAGGATGAGGCAGAAATATTTACCCCGACACATTTTGCAGACCAGCGCCTACTGCCCCAGAAAACCCTTGTTTAAGGATAATTTCCTGGAATAGTGGAGGCTGGGAGGAATCGTTTTGCCAGTATTTATGTCCTTTTGACTAAAGTGTTACAGGAAGCCTGGACCACAGAAAGCATTGCCTTGAATGGATTTGTTCTCCTCTCTGAGAGTAATCCGGACAAATATGAAGGGCCATCCTAGTGCAGGCCTTGAAGTTTGAACTTCAACTTCATTGGCCGCTAGGATTCATCTGAATCTAGCCGTCTCCTGATTATTAACGTTTATATATCTCCAGCCAAACCATTTCCCCCTTTATGTTGTGCTATCAGCCACACCAAAATGGAACCCAGTTTCTGTAACAGAAGTCTTATCTATAATTTAGATTCCAGTGGTTGATTATATCCCCACAGAGCTTATAAAAGTAAAACAACTCACTGGGTATGCATTGTTGGCTACACTTTTTTACTACAGTAAATAATTCTGATATGATCCCAACTTGTACCATTTTTTAGAAAAGGTCAAGCTGGTGATCCAGGAAACTATAGATATACAGTATTAGCCTGCTATCAGTTGTGGGGGAGTTGTATATTCGTTTCTTCAGCAATAGATGTTTTTGTTTCTTGGGTTCTGAGAATATACTTACGGATTCTCAAGTGGCATTTTGAGAGAACCATTGCACCCCTGATCACGCTCTAGTCCTTTTCCACATACAGGACACTTGCAAGGGAAACGGTTTACTGCCTTCATAAATTCAAAGGCAGCTTTTTGTTCTATCTGCAGGGTCGAATTATGGCAGCATGCTGCTGAATGTTCGTTGCTGGCTCTTGTGCGTAGGTGCTGTTTGCAGACTCTTTTCACCATCACTTAGCCGGCCACTGTGAGACCAGGACCTTTCTTATGTTATTGTGGTCCTCCAATTCCCTTTATGGAACTCGATACTGGAAAGGGCCCTGAAGCTGCAACGAGAGACCAGATTCTTGGAAACAATGAGCTTTGATCATGAATTTAGCTCTAGCTGAAGACCTATGCTAGTAGTTTGGCCACTGATGAATAAGCCACAGTTTACTTTAGCTCGAGAGTGAAATGTTCTGCCTGTATGAAACCTGAACACCCCATAAAACACTTGCTGACTTGCTACATATATGCAAAGTGGAAACAGACCTATAGTGCAGTAATTGCTCAATTAATTGCAAGTGGGTGCAGAGTCATGCCTAACCCCCATTTCTGGCTTCCCTGTTTACAGTGGTTTTTATTTTATTTAAAAAAAAAACAAAGCAGCATACTTGAATGAAATGTAAGAGGGATTAAAACAAGCATCCATTCATTAATCCATCTTTAAGAGGGAACATTTGAAGATTGTTATCTATTTTCTGAAGAAAGCACCTATTATGTTTTCCTTCATCTCGGAGTACAAGAGGGAAGAGAGCTACAATAAAAGACTCAAAGCTGCAAACACAAACGCCTGGAATTAGATTCATAAAAGTTTAGCTGTGCTTTTACTCCTTAAAAAAAATAAATACATTTTCAACTCACGATTTTGCAGACAGGGATCAAAACTCTGCTCAGCACACAGTGTTGAAAGGCAATTAGTGTCTCATCCTTTCAAAATAGTTGTCCCCCCCAATCAAAAGCAACAGATAATCTTTATGTTTGGCCTTTTGTTTGATGGGGAGGGGAACCATATAAAAATGCTACCATCAGAAATTATTTGAGGCTTCCACTGGCCTCAGCTTCATTTTTTTTTTTCATTTTGGACCTCCCCATTTTGTGATTGTAAGCTGTTTTAAGTTATTTTAATGCTGTATTTTAAATTGTTGCAACCTGTTCTAGGACCTAAGGATGAAAAAAGGGGTTAATAATAACAATATTATTATAACAATAACAACGTCCTTGAAGGATGCGTGGCTGTAAACTGTTTAAATAAAATAAAAAATTGTCCAGTAGCACCTTTTCATTGGGGTGGTTTTCGTTGCTGCCTCCTGCCTAATGTTGCGACCCTCCATCTATAGTTCTTCAGGCACTCTACCCACCAAATCTAAATCCTTAAACCTGTTCCTCACTTCCACTGTGTATTCATAAGGAATTTGATTTAGATTGTATCTTACTGGCCCAGTGGTTTTTCTTCAGTTTAAGCTGGAATAAGAAGCTGATGACACAACCTAGATGGCAGAAAGTGAGGAAGAATTAAAGAACCTTTTAATGAGGGTGAAAGAGGAGAGCGCAAAATATGGTCTGAAGCTCAACATCAAAGAAACTAAGATCATGCCCACTGGTCCCATCACCTCCTGGTAAATAGAAGGGGAAGAAATGGAGGCAGTGAGAGATTTTACTTTCTTGGGTTCTATGATCACTGCAGATGGCGACAGCAGTCACAAAATTAGAAGATGCCTGGTTCTTGGGAGAAAGGCAATGACAAACCTAGACAGCATCTTAAAAAGCAGAGACATCACCTTGCCCACAAAGGTTCGTATAGTTAAAGCGATGGTTTTCCCAGTAGTAATGTATGGAAGTGAGAGCTGGACCATAAAGAAGGCTAATCGTTGAAGAATTGATGCTTTTGAATTATGGTGCTGGAGGAGACTCTTGAGAGTCCCATGGACTGTAAGAAAATCAAACCTATCCATTCTTAAGGAAATCAGGCCTGAGTACTCACTGGGAGGACAGATCCTGAAGCTGAGGCTCCAATACTTTGGCCACCTCATGAGAAGACTCTGGAAAAGACTCTGATGTTGGGAAAGATGGAGGGCACAAGGAGAAGGGGACGACAGAGGATGAGATGGTTGGACAGTGTTCTCGAAGCTACCAACATGAGTCTTACCAAACTGCGGGAGGCAGTGGAAGACAGGAATGCCTGGTGTGCTCTGGTCCATGGGGTCACGAAGAGTCGGACACGACTAAACAACAACAACAACAACGTGCTACTGGACAATTTTTTATTTATTTCGACTGCGTCAGACCAACACGGCTACCAACCAGAATCTGTAAACTGTTTGCTAACCTTAACTGTTAGCTAGTATAGCTAATTAATGTGGCTGCCACAAAAAAGTCAAAACCCACATTGGCAGCTACCAGTTTTGGTGGCAATCAGCAGCTACCAGTGAGGTGGAGCCAGTGGCATAGCATGGGGGCTGGGGTGGGCATGGCCCCGGGAGCAAATTTCTGCCCCCACGACAGACTTCCTCATCAAGGCCAGGGCTTTGACAAGGCAAGCCATGCCTGGGCTGGGCCTTCAGGGCTGGGGCAGCAGGGCCACCTCCTCCTCCTTGTGGTCGGTGAAGGGGCATTCGAGCACACCCCACCCTTGGCCTGGCTGAGAGGTAGGGAGGGTGCTGCAGCTGCCTCCCACCAAGGAGAGAGGGAGAAATAGGAAGGCAGGAAAGCACTTCTGGAGCCACATGTATTGCCCAGAGTGCCACACTGCAAGGACAGGATGGTGAGGCGACACAGCAGCGCTCCTGGCTTCATGATTCTCTGACTTATATCTGCTTCTAGGCTGGGACTAGTTTACAAGGAGACTCCTTTGATTAGATGTTGGTTGGCGAAGGGACTGACTGCTACCCAGTCCACCAGTGGGGCACAACACTTGTTTGGTCCCAGACACCAGCAACCCACACTATGCCCCTGGGTAGAGCAGTTGGGGAAACATTGTTCTCCTGGCTTCCCAACACAGAAGTGTGCTGGCATTTACCAAGAGGGAGAGGGGAGATGTGGGGAGCTTGGCGCTGTGCAACAAGTCATCGCAGGAGCATCAGATTGGCTCCACCCTATTTTGTGGCAAATGATGTCAGAAAATGGGGGTGGGGAGGGAGAGAGAAATACATCCTTTGACATTTCAGAAACCCACCCACATGCTACCCTCTGCACAAAACAGATTGCAGTTGAGCCTCTTATCTTTGAAGGCATTATGCCTGTTGGTAGCAATCCAGAGAAAAATCACACTCAATGCCACTGAATTCATGGGGCAATTAAAAGTTAGTTGGGATCCCACTGATTTCAGTAGGAATCAAGTCTACTACTTATCAAACCTTTATTAGGCATTTACAAGTAAAATCGCGAGAGAAAGAATCTCATACAGGAACTTTAATATACACACACACAAAGAAACAACAATTAAACTCATAGGCTGATTGTATGTGTGTATTAGTAAAATCTAGAATTTCACCCTGTTAAAGTACTCCTTGAAGCACTGCTGCCAAAAACTCGGCTACCCCCTCAGTTACCCCTTGGTCAATGTCAGATAGACAGAATCCAACACTTCCACCATGCTGCGGTTTCAAACCATCCAAAAGGGAAGACAACACGCGTTCACGCAGCATATTGTGTAGTGGACAATAAAAGAGAATATGCTCTACAGTGTCCGGGACATTCAGGGAACATCTGCAGCATCTCTTGTTTCTGGGAATATTCTGATATCTATCCCTGACAAATGCCGAGGGAAAGATATTCAGTCGGGCCAACATAAATGCCCTACGTTGGGCTGGTATTATTAGTTTAGTAACATAGTTGACCCTGCTATCTAGGATATTTAAATCATAGAATATGGGAGAGCAAATTTTATTTACAGCTGCCGCAATATTTTGTCTCTCAACATCCTTTAGTCTAATTAGGACATTGTGAAAGATATGTTGCTCACTTGAATTGTACAAGGGCTCCAGCTCGATGCCTATCAATCTGGTTTTATTTTCTAGGAGTTGGTACCATCTAGATTTATAGGAGTCCTTAAGCAGGTCAGAGAGCAGGCTTGATGGTGGACAGCGGAAATGGAATCAAGTCCTTCCCCCCCCCTCATGGTTCGAGGCCACAATTTGGGCAGCAACTTGTCAGGGGAAACCAGAGCTCAAGAAGAACTTTGCTTCATGAAGAAGTGGCATTTATGCTGAAAAGTCATTTTGTAGTCTGCTGCTTAATTACACGGCCCCCGTAGTTTTTCTGCTTACACGTCAATTATTTTATTGTCGGTAGATAGTAGAAAGCGCTAATTTGACTGCCTGCATACCATTCTTGCTGTCATATAGCCTTTGATTGTGTGTTTTTTTATTTTTAAAAAATCAAAACCCTGCTGTATGCTGTTACAAATCCATTAATTTCAAACTCTGATATATTTGAATGATTCCAATGTTCTCTTCAATTCACATTAAACAAAACTCGCTGTGGTGCAAGCCAGAAGGAGTCCAGTTAACTTTAAAAGCCAATTAGTTACATATAGCTTATCCTCATGTAAGAAAACAAAGGGTGAAACCCAGCCAAAGTTCAGCATTTTTAGGTCCAATTGAAACGCACGGTTAACCCTTTCATTGCCAGTGGGACTTAGAAGTGCCGAACTTTGAGTGAATGGTGGCCAAGCACAGAACGTTGTTCTGTGAAAATTATGGAAGTGAGGGGAAAGAGGAGTTAAACCTCTAACAGGCCCAGGAGGTGTGGGTGGGGAGAGTCAGTGTATTTGCCTGACATATTTTGAGATGGCCTCTAAGCTCCCTCTGCAACCTTTTAAAATGTTATTTGGAAAGTTGTGTTGACACCGCACAAATACTTTGGCAAATACTTTGGAAGCAGTTTCCTTCTTGCCGTTGTTGCCCTTAAGGTGGATTTTGTCTAAACGTGGAACTGGGAATCTGTGGCCCTCTAGATCAGGCAGAGGCAAACTTGGCCCTCCAGATGTTTTTGGACTACAACTCCCATCATCCCTGACCACTGGTCCCGTTAGTTAGGGATCATGGGAGTTGTAGTCCAAAAACATCTGGAGGGCTGAGTTTGCCTATCCCTTCTCTAGATGTTGGGCCCATTGGCCTGAGCCAGCACTACCAATTGTCAGGAATGGTGGGAGTGGATAGTCCAACACACAAAGCACCAGTGGTTCCTCATCCATGTTCTAGTGGATAGGAACTAGAATTACCCCCCACCCACCCACCACTACACCTGTATTAGGTTTGCCTTTGCTTTTAATGGTTATTTTGTTTTCTTATTCCTTCTCCTTGCATTTATAGGACAGCCTGCCAGATAACATAAGTAAAGTGGTCTTCGTTGGAGAAAGTCAGTCAATATAGAATAATATATTTGTTCAGCCCAGACACTGAGATCTAGCTTTGAGGGCCTTCTGTAAGAAGTGAAGTTACAGGAAAGTCAGTCAACATAGAATAATATATCCGTTCAGCCCGGACACTGAGATCTAGCTTTGAGGGCCTTCTGGCAGTTCTCTCTCTGTAAGGTTACAGGAAACCAGGCAGAAGTGGGTGCCAGGGAACCAGGCAGAGGGGCTTCTCTGTAGTGGCACCCGCCCTGTGGAATGCCCCCCCACCCCCATCAGATGTCAAGGAGATAAGTAACTTTACAACCTTTAGAAGACATCTGAAGACAGCTCTGTACAGGGAAGTTTTTAATGTTTTATTATGTTTTTATATATGCTGGAAGCCTCCCAGAGTGACCCAGTCAGATGGGCGGGGTATTATCATCAGCAGCAACAACATCATTATCATGATTGTGAAACTTCAGGTGCCTAGGCAGGTGCCTAGTCCAAAAGGGCATGGAAAGAACCTCCAGTGCATTTAGCACCTCAGGGAGATGAGTGTAGTGAAAAGGCTGTGAAGATGCAAGTAGATAGCAAAGAAAGCAATCTTACAGATATCTATGTTTAGTGTTTATTTTATGTTATTTATTTTACACAAACAGTAGAACTTTACATCTGGCCTGAATATTGGATTTTATTTTATTTTATTTGGGGGGGGGAGGAAAGTCCTCCTGTACAATGTTGGATACAAACTGCTGCTCATTATTTCCCCCCCATAATGCAATATCTTGAAGTTGTTAGCCCTTGCGAGAATGGGATGCTGGAGTCGGTGGGCTGATCCAGCCTCACTGAACACACAAACACACACTTCCTCCTTCCACTTCTTACCTAATTCTGTTTTCCCATTGATTATTTCATGACTAGTTTCCTCCCTCGCTGTGGGATTTATTTTTTTAAGTCACTGATTGTGTTTGATAAGTATTTTTAGTCCAGCGAGGTCCCCCTTAAGTGAAGGCAATGACAATCGAGGCTGCAAAAGCCATATGGCAGTGCAAGCTGGGAACTGTGCCCTAAACTTTCACACTTATTGCACATATAGGATCTTTTGGCTACCGGCCTGTTGTGCCCATCTGTTCCAGTGGCAAGGGACCAGCTTCAGACCCTTGCTCCTCACCCCCCTCTGCTCAGCTTAGATGCCAAACATGATTGTGTTTCTAGGGGTAACATTTAAAATAGGTCCGAGAGGAAATAGATATATGGTTTCCATCAGAAGCCCTTTTCTCTGCACTAATATTATATGATTAACATTTATCCTATGGCACCTTGTACTTATTTGACTCCTAAGATATTTCCTACTTAATGAATTCTATGAGAAAATACTGGTAAAATGAATATGTGACACCCACAAGCCTTTCTGTCCTTGAATCATACATTGAATGGAGGAGAAACCAATCAAGAGCTTTGAGGGCAAACAGTAGGCAATTCTGTGCTAGATGCCCAGTGTCCTCTAACTAGGAATCTAGCTTTTTGAGACGAAACTGTCCTTCTTATTTATTAGCCTGGGATTTTATTTTTTAAATTGAAACTTTTGTATCTAGAGACATGTGTATCAAGTGATTTCTGGATCAGCATCAGGATATTGAGGCTGAATGCCTTTATATATATATGTATTCCATTTACGAATTGCTTCCCATAAAATCCCTCAAAGCCATTTCACATTAAGGACAACAACAACAACAACAACAACAACAACAACAACAACAACAACAACAACACAATTAAAAACCATTCTCTGTATCAACACTATTTCAAATCCAATACAGATAGCAGACAGGGATAAAAGATCAGAGCTGTGCAACCACACTGGCCAAATCTGAGTCAACGTAAGATTCAGATGGAGTGTGGTAAAGGCAGCTCCAGCATCGCCCTGGATCAGAGGAGGTTCACTTGGAGTGATCCAAGGCTGTCAAAAGGGGTGATCAGCTGGTAAGGAGTGGGAAGAGATACAGACTGCCTGCATCCCCACCGTGTTGGTGGGGGTTTAAAACCCTAACTAATCAATATGCAAGCTCCCCAATTTGGTTCGGAGCCAATCTACATTGAGTTGGCCCTAGATCATCCCATGCCGGATAGTGGCTGCTCTGAAGCACCAGATCAGAGCCCAGATCAGATTGGGGGGCTGGACACAATCCTAATAAAGGTCTCCACTTAAAAGGTTTACAGAAAAAGGAAGTGTTCAACAGATGCCAGAAAGACAATAGAGGTGGTCTAATGATGGAGGGAGTTCCAAAGGGATGGGATGGCCTTTCTGGTAAGATGGTACCTGCAGGATCCCTGCAGAGCACAATAACTGGTTGGGCATTTACTGGGTATCTTGTAGATGCGCTTCTGTATCTGCAGTCCTGCAGGACTAGGATGCCTGTTTCCCCAGCACATTTTTATAGCCATTACTGCACACATAATATCCAGGGCTCTGAACAGGCCAGGAATTTTTACGACTGTAAAAACACAAATGACATGGCAGTTCCCAGTAATTTTAAAAGAAAATCATGGTGAAAGAGAAAACGTAACAATCCCTACTCATCTGTCTGTGTTGGTTTCCCCTTTATCTCTCATTTCCCATCCTTAACTTTGGTTAACCTATTTTCTGCATCAGTTTGAGATTTATTTATTTTTGTAGGAAAAAGTAATCACACAAAAAATCACCGGGATGTTAGTGCACATTTTCCCCAATATACACTGTTTCGCAAACAAAATAATATATAATAATGCATTTGAATTCTGTATTCACCAATGCGTGCACTTTATGCACTCTTTGATCTCATACAATACATGCATTTTTCCATACAGTTATGTGTTTGCAAAACTGCATCACAACTTTTGGAGAAGTGTGAATTCTTCAAAGGACAGGTGCAATTCAGTTCATGTATAGTTTCAGGAAGAGTGAATTAGGTAGGTTCATGAAATCGAATTTCTCCTATATCTCTAATTCTTCCCTTGACCTTCTTCTTGCCTTCTCATTTCTTGTTCCAGCTTTGGCATTTCAGTCCTGATATTTTTAAAACTAGAGTTGCCTGTTACATACAAAATGGGAGCGCTAATGTCCATTTACGGTCCAGGATCTTAAATGAGAAACAAATGTGACTGAGATCCTGGTTTGGTAACTGACATTAAACTAGCATTTCCTGTCTCAGATGTCATGGGGAACACTGTGTAACTGAACTGCTGAAGCTAGTGTTCAAATGGATGATACTTTGGGTTAGAATGGGCCTGCCACTCGTTTGTGGCTTGTTTCACATCCTAGGATTGTTGCATCTGAACTGGCTTGTTGTATTGGCCATTAAGCTTTCATATCAATGCTGAGCAGGAATAAAGGAGTACCGGTACTTTTCCATATGTTTTTGTAGCTTCGGATATTCTAGGAGGAGCTATCAACAGAGGATAAAGTGTTTACTTATTCAGAGCAAGTGCAGTGAGGATTTCCTTCACTTAATTGAACTGACATCATGATGCCATCACAAAGCTGTCTGATTATGTGACATCATTATGATATCATAATTCCAATTACTTGATCCCTAATTGGCTGAAACAAAGAAGGGTGAAGAACTCCTTCCTTTCTGTGATGGCTTTGTTTTGAAAATACACCAGAGCAGCTGCTGATTGGTTTTCACTAAGAAAGAAACAAAAAAGGGGAGCAGTAGGTTTAGAATCAGGTAACATTTCATTCCCCAGCACTTATTCACTGTGACAATAGGAAACAGTCAATGTAGACTGCTTGATATGTAGTCAAGTAAGCTCTGCACAATTCTTTGCAACTTTGCAAGTGGATCTAAGAACCCAGCTCTTCTTAGATTTCTGATAACCGAGACACACTTCCAGTCTTCAGTTAAATGGGAGATGCATTCTTGTACCTGAAAAGATTTTGTTGTAGACTCATGTAAGCGTAAGAATCGTGGTTACTTGTCTGCAGCTGATCCCGTTCTCTGTGTTTCTGACCGAGTTTTCTGCATCTCAGATCTGGATAGATCTTCTGACTTACTCTGCAAGAGATGTCGTTTCTTCCTTCCTTCCTGCTAGTAGGTCTTAGAGGAGAACATTTGCATTCCCTGACAAGGGCTGTGCACCCATCGTATATTCAGACAACATATAAAGTTCATGACATCTTCTAAAGAATTCTGGGAACTGAAGTTCACCCCTCAGAGAGATGTTATTCCCAGAATCCTTAGCAAGCCACATTCCCGAGTACTCTTGTGAGAAGTTGTGTGTTTTAAATGTATGTTGTACTCTGTAAAGGTACAAAACAAGCAACTCTACAAGGGGGAATGTGGAGAACAGCCCTCTGATTCTGGCATCTCATTTATGTAACTGATAAAAAATAAACATTTGCTTGAGTCAGACAACCCCTGTACGTTATTGTCCAGTTTCCCTCTTGTGTGTGTGTGTGTCTCTGTCTCCCATGCTTCCATGCAAATTCTGCATCTCTGCTTTCAGCCCTCTAGAACAGTGTTTTTCAACCACTGTTCCGCGGCACACTAGTGTGCCGCGAGATGTTGCCTGGTGTGCCATGGGAAAATTACTTTATATATAGTCAATATAGGCACAGAGTTAATTTTTTAAACATTTTCTAATGGTGGTGTGCCTCGTGATTTTTTTCATGAAACAAGTGTGCCTTTGCCCAAAAAAGGTTGAAAAACACTGCTCTAGAAGATTATGCTCCCTATCCCCCCCCCATCCATGCTCCCCAAAGGAGGAGGAAAGAAAGACACACCCCACAGATACACTCTCTTCCACAATCTCAATGTTTTTGAGGATTTCATTTTGGTTGCTTTTCTCTCTTCCCCCCCCCCCGGTCCATGTTCCTTTTGCTGGATTAAGCCCATCCCCCTTCTTCTCCGCTCCAAATAAGCTTCCAGAAACGCTAACCTAGTTTGATCTGACAAGCCACATCACACAGCTCAGATTCAAATGGCTTGGACAGGGGTCAGAGTCAATCCAGTTGGGAGACAGTTGAGCAGTACTGACTGGCTGCCAAACGAACCCTTTCTCGCTAGCATCAAGCCCATAACCACATTAGAGAAAAGCCAGGGAGTTGGGGTGGTGGCGAACAAACCAAATTCCCTTTGTCCAGGCTTTGGTAGGTGTTAGAAGGCACACACTGTTTTGCTGAGGTATCTTCTCCCCGTAGTATCTGCCAGTTTTCTACTAGTAGTAAATCATAATATTCCAGAGCCTTCGTCATAAGATTGAACCTTATATAACATTTTGCATTCTCCCCCCCCCCTTATCTTCTTGTATATGGGAGCAAGGTGTTCAACTCCAAATGGAGAAATCTGTTGTAAATGACATGATGCTCTCGTGGGGCTACCTTTGAAGGTGACCCGGAAACTGCAATTAATCCAGAATGTGGCAGCTAGACCGGTGACTGGGAGTGGCCGTCCGGACCACATAACACTGGTCCTGAGAGATCTACATTGGCTCCCAGTACGTTTCTGAGCACAATTCAAAGTGTTGGTGCTGACTTTTAAAGCCCTAAACAGCCTCGGTCCTGTATACCTGAAGGAGAGTCTCTACCCCCATCGTTCAGCCCGGACACTGAGATCCAGCGCTGAGGGCCTTCTGGCGGTTCCCTCACCACGAGAAGCAAAACTATAGGGAACCAGGCAGAGGGCCTTCTCGGTAGTGGAACGCCCTCCCATCAGAGGTCAAAGAGATAAACAACTACCTGACATTTAGAAAATACCTGAAGGCAGCCCTGTTTAGGGATGTTTTTAATCTGTTACATTTTAATGTATTTTAATATGTGTTGGAAGCAGCCCAGAGTGGCTGGGAAAACCCAGCCAGATAGGCAGGGTACAAATAATTTATTATTATTATTATTATTATTATTATTTGCAAGGGACATCTCTGTGTGTGTTGTTCCTGACCTGTGAAAGGAGGTGTGGAGGCCTGGGTTGGTATTTGGGCGTAAAACACTGACTTGTGTCCTGAATATATACTCATTGTGTGGATGTTTATGTAGCTAAAATGACTGCATCCATGAACAAGAGATATCAGCAAACTTGGGAAAGTTCAAAGGTTTCTAAGATTACCACAAAAAAACATGCAAAAAAAAAAAAACCTCACCCATCCTAAGTGAGGAGGGAACCTCAAAAGCAGTCCAATGAGGACTGAGCATGCTCAGTGACCATGGTATGCTGATGGGCTGCTGCGGCAGGAAGAGAGGTAGTAGAATGGAAAGAAATATTGTAGAAAAGGCTGGCTGAGCCCATAACAATGTGTTGCACATTCCAGTTGTACGACAAACAGCTCAATATCCAAGGGAGATGCTATACTGTGAACAGTTATGGAAGAAACACCAACCAAGCCTGGCTTTCTTCAGTCAATTAATTCTGATACAGACGATTTTATCAGTGTTCTGAAATTTCTCGCAGCAAGAAACATGGCCAAAGCTCTATTGTCATGATTTGGGAAGGGCACTGCTGTCTGAGCTGTAGGGAATTTTGCAGTAGTCTTAATACAGGTAGAAAGGTAGGGACAAGTTCTTCAGGTTGTTTGGCTATTAAAAAATTAGGCCATGGAAGCAATTTGAACTGCCCTCTTAGTAAACAATGATTAATCCACTATTTCCCAAATATCTGGTAGCTGAGGAACACTTCTTTCTGTCAAGTAATCTGAGGTGCTCTTTACTTTTACATCTCCTAATTTTTACTTTTAAAGCAGTGGTTTCCCATCTTTACAAGTACAGTACAGTACAAGAAAGCCTTTTTAAACACAGATGTTTTTGCAGACTCCCACATGCTAATTGTTGCAATTTTAGGCTCTGTTAACTGAGAAAATACAGAAGGGAGGGGGAACCCATTACGAGCTCAGTGGCAATTTTAAATGAGCTTGCTTTTTATTAATCACAGCAACAAATGCATACATCTGAAAAATAGTTGTACCTATATGTCCGAGACATGTTATTTATTTCAGTCAGTCTACAGAAGAAGGGTACTGTCCCATCACCAGCGTTGGAATAAAACTCAACGATCAGTCAGTATGTCAGGCTTCTGAAGGTGGAGCTGGGGGCTGCAGACGCCATTTTGTTTGTTGCCTGAGGTAGCAAAATATCTTCAGCAAGCCCTATAACCAGGAGAGAACTTTTGTGCAAAAGGACCATGACCTCCATTCAGTTCTGGTACTGGAAACAAATTCCTGCATGTGCCCAGGGGCACCTTGTTCTCTAATTCTGTGCCCTGACACAACTTACCTTACAATTTAAACAAGCATTTGTGTGCTTTGTGCTGCGGTTTGGGACTGTTGCTGTGGTAACTACAGTGTAGTTATATGTAGTACACCTAGTCGTCTGCCTGCCACATGTCCTGGGATTGTGCCCAAAATGAAGCAGGCTCAAACTTCTTAAGGGAGAGTAGAAAGGGCCCCACTTTGCTCATAAGCTGATACTGAGAAAAGGAGGGAGGTCAGACACCTTTCTTCACACAGATGATGTGTGAGACGTGTTAAAAGGTGTTATCCTAATCATGTCTGCTTACAAGTCCTATAGAATTCAACAGGGCTTGCCCCTAGGTAAATTGGGGTATGTTTGTAGTGTTAGACATATAGATCTTATAGCCATTGTTCAGAGAAGTGTGTGTGTGTGTGTGTGTGTGTGTGTGTGTGTGTGTTAAATATAGAGATAGAGATGACAGAGATAGAGATAGGCGCCAGGCAAAACCTTTCCTCTTTAACCAGACCTTTGGCTAATTGACATCTAATTCCCCTTTTAAAATGTGTTGGAGGGGGGAGGATTATTGTGTTGTCCTTTTTTTATTTTTATTATGCATTTTGTGTTTTTATATTGTGCTTTTATGTTGTGACCGATCTGAGACCTGTGGGTATAGGGCGGTATACAAATTTAATAAATAATATAGATATAGATATATAGCTATGAGAGATAGGGTGAGGAAGATTGCATTACCTGGCTGGCATTTATTGCTTGGTAGGCTCAGAGTTTCTGTACCAGGGGAGGGCAGTGCAAGGCACAGAGTGCCCTCTGGGAATTTACTCTGAAGTTGCTGGCGCTGCCTCTCTGGCTGCCATTGGCTGCTGTCCCTGCCATAGAGTTGCTGCTTTGGGGGTCCTCTGGGCTGGGAACCACTGTTTTAGAGCATATAGAGTAAGAGTTGTTTATCCTAAGTCAAGCCCACCCCTGTCTTTTTCCTAGAATTGGATTGAACTTTTTAAGGACTGAAAATTCGGCTTGTGTTTTGTACTTTGGGGGGGCTGGCTTCAAAGCTCTGCCAGAGTCAGAACTGCCCTTTTCATTTCCCCAGAGTGTCCTTTTCCGAATTACAGTGTGTGAGAGATAGCAGTGGCGTTCGTCACAATAATGGTGGCCCCTCAGCCGGGGAACCATTTCTCCCCTAAAATGTCGTTTAGAAGGGGGCATTCTTAGAGGTCTAAAATGGTCTCCAGTTAAATGACAGTCTGAAGAGCTCTGCTAAGATTTCCCCAATCTGCCAAAACTCTCCTTAAGACTCTCCACATGTTGTGATGCAAGAGGCCATGAAACAGAGGTGGGTATTTCATTCAGATGTATTTTCTACATGGATCCCTATCACTGATATGTATGGTATGTTATCTCTGGACTGGAAGAGGATAGGCCCAGGACAGTGACTCATACAAAGATGCAACAGACTCAAAGACTTGGTCTCTCTCTGTGTTACTGATCTTCTCAAGAGTCATTGTCTGATGGAGATACATGACACAACGTTGCATTGCACAACAAAGCAGTCAGAGAAGAAGCTGATGTGAAAGTGGGCAGAACTGTGAATCATGCAGGAGAGTGTTGGACAGCCTCTTTTGTGAATGTGCATGCCACTGGGACTTAACTGATGGCTAACAGTTACTTTGTGGTCACACTAGTGTGTCCTGGCACACACTTTAGATATTACTGACTAATCCACCCTGGTTAATCCACAAGTGGATTTCTTGAAACCCCAATCCATTGACACTCCAGAAGATGCCTCACTCTTCTGTCTCACTTATTTCCTCCTCCTCATGGCTCTCTTTCTAAGTAATTTCAGAACATTTGGCAGAGACAGTATTTTAGTTGACAAAAAAATAATGTCATGTTTTTATAGTTTTGTTTTCCTAATTGTGTGGCTTGGGGAACAAGAAGTTTTTCTCCCAGCTGCCTGGGAACAAATTGATAGACTTCAGGAAGGAATTGCTTTCATATGCTGTTCAGAGGCTCGTAGCCTGCTGAACTAAAAACACACCTTTGCATGCTTATTTGAGAGTAACCCCATCAAATCCAGTGTGTCTTACATCAAAGTAGGCTTGCATAGGACTAGGAATTCTAATCTGAGGTAATCATGATAAAGAAATGAAGTAGAGTGGTCTTCATTCCAGATTAAGTGGTCTCTATCCTACGCGGGTGGTGCTGTGGATTAAACCACAGAGCCTAGGGCTTGCTGATCAGAAAGTCGGCAGTTCGAATCCCTGTGACGGGGTGAGCTCCCATTGCTCGGTCCCAGCTCCTGCCCACCTAGCAGTTTGAAAGCACGTCAAAGTGCAAGTAGATAAATAGGTACCACTCTGGCAGGAAGATAAACGCCGTTTCCACGTGCTGCTCTGGTTCGCCAGAAGCGGCTTTGTCATGCTGGCCGCATGATCCGGAAGTTGTTCACTGGCTCCCTCGGCCAGTAACACGAAATGAGCACCGCAACCCCAGAGTCAGACATGACTGGACCTAATGGTCAGGGGTCCCTTTACCTTTACCTTTATCCTAGATTATTTAATCTAGAACACTTTTGTCTCTGGCGCAACATATCACAGTTTCTGGTTACCTTAACTGCTGCATTATGCAACCCCCAAACCAAGGAGATAAGTAACTATACAACCTTTAGAAGACATCTGAAAGCAGCCCTTTGCAGGGAAGTTTTTAAATGTTTAATGTTTTACTATGTTTTTTATATATGCTGGAAGCTGCCCAGAGTGTTATAAATCATAACACCAACACCACCAACAACATTATGGAATAGGATGTCCCTATTTTCATCAGAGAAATGTTGAAGGGTATGCATTTGGCAACATAAAGATAACATCACATGTAAATATAACTGGCAGTGCTGTTTGTATGGCACTTCTCTTCTATATGTGTCTGTGTTTTATGATGAAGGCTCAGGTTCAGATAATGGACTTCCAAAGATTGTGTAAACACATATCTGGTATATAGAATCATTCCATTACAGCAGCCTTCACAAAGCTGGTTACCTCCAGATGTTGATTGTCCTCAACTCCCATCAACCCCAGCTGGTTGATAAAGGTGATAACTACAGGTAGATATATTAAGTTCTGAAGAACGAGAGAGGAAAGCTGGAACAATAACTCAAGCTGATGTTCCAATGTCTAACATCCCAGTCTTATTCCCATTCATTTCTGTAACATTTCCTACCAAGGCTAAGACTACAGGTCAGGTACCTGTTCTGAATTCTGGGTGAATTATTCATTGCACCTGAACTCTTCCTCCAAGGCACTCAGAGCATCTTATATGTGCTAAGCACAGAGATTTTGGACTGAACAGGTACGAAGGCATCTCATGTAGAATGGATTTTGCTCTCGGATTGAACAAGAGTATGGTGATTGCCTCTTGGGCCTATAAATAAGGAAAAGGCAGGGGGGCTGCTGTGAGGGATTCTTCCATAAGTTTGTTCCTTCTTTTTTGACCCTGATTACGGTCCTGAACTTGCTGAGCAATAGAGACTGAAAGGAACTGTGAGAGGCGAGCCAAATTAATGGGTGTGGTTGGGTCTTGGCCACAGTATCAGTAAAAGGGTAACCCAGCAGTGGAGGAAGCCTTTTGGCTGCCCGGGGCGGCAGTGCAGAGGCACCCCCTTGGGGGAGGAGGCGTCGTGATGTCACGACGCCAGGCGGACTGCACATGCATGGAAATGCCGCGCATGCCCAGTCCATCTGGGCCGGTGCTGCTGCTCCCACGGTGACCAGGCGAGCCGTTGAGTGAGCGGCAGGTCGTGGGGCACTCAGCGGCTTGTTCGGTCACCGTGGGAGCAGCAGCGCCAGCCCGGATGAACTGGGCATGCCCGGAAATCCGGGTATGTGCAGTTCATTCGGGCCAGCGCTGCTGCTCCCATGGTGACCGGGTGAGCCTCCAAGCGAGCTGCGGCTTGTGGGGCTACCCCGTCCGTCCATAAAGCAGTACAGACGGGTACCAGGCAGCGGGGCTCAGTTTGGGGAGGGGCCGCTGAGTGTCACCCCCCCTCCCCTGGAACCTGGGGTGCTCCGCCCCCTACGCCCCGCCCTTCCTACACCACTGGGGTAACCTTTTGTCTTTTTCCATATTATCTGGCCTGCTTTGCTTCTGATTAATAAGCAGATTTGTGCTTCCATTTCAGAAGTAAGTATTTCTTATGACCTCCTGAAGATTTGGTAAAAGATGCTGAATATTCTACAGTAATGCAAACATGTCTGAAAAATAGTAATTTTTGCCTTTGTCGTGTCTTACCAAGAATGCTTTAGCTTGTAAATTTCTGGCTTCACACCCCCCCCATTTTATATTAAATTGCTTGACTCCATATTATAATACACTAGTGTGCGTAACTTATAGAAACATGAGGTAGCTTGCTGATGTTGAGGTGCATGAAAGCTAATTCTAATACTTTATTGAATATGAAAAAAAAATCCTAGTATAATGTAATTCATAGCAGAATCACAATTTTATTTTGCTCTTGATTACAGATCATGGCTATGGAAGAGAGAGCTTACCCACAGTCTCAGGCTCAGACAACGTGTGAAGCCAAACCTAAGCTGCCACGCTGTGCAGAGCTACAAGGATTGTGGGTAAGTACAGCAGTTGTGATTTCTTCCCAAGGAGCCTTCACATTCACATTAAGCTATGGTTTGGCTTAGTGTTATATGCGAATGCTGCCATTTTGTGTTTATGTTGACTTGCGTTTATTGTTTGCTGTTTATTTTGTTTTTCTGATATCTTAGTGTGTATTTTCAAAATATGGTCATAATTGTGTTCTTGCTGGAGATCTTTAATAGTAATAGTAAGAATAGTGTTGTTTTCTAATGCTTTGTTTTCGACATGAGCTACTTTGAGCCCAGCTTTGTTATTGGAAAAGGGGCATATAGAAATCAAATCATATGTTGCCAACCAGCTGGTTGGTGGGTCTCCTTTGACCATTATCAAGTCGTAGTGGTGAGCTGTTGTCGGTAGCTCTGCCTCTTTTAAAAACCTTAGCCAGGCAAGATGCTTTGAACATATAAGAGCTAAGGTAGGTTTCCATGGAAGCCATCTTCTAGGTCCCCACCATAGCCAAAGATGAATTAGGCAGCAGCACCAGACACTTGACCTTGGTCTGTTCCCCTGGATTAATTTGGTGGGGTGGAGGAGATCATTTGCTTTCTAACCATAGAAACTGAAAGTATCTGGGGGGGGGAAATCATCTTCAGTAGTGTAATTCCAGATGAGTATTGAAGAGAGAACAATCCTCCTACATTTGTCAAATATCTCTTTTGCCTGCCTGCCTTTTTAACTAATTTCAGAGCCGCCTTTGTGTGGCTAGAAAAAAAAAGCAGTCGTGTCTTTAGAAAGGCACAAAATAAATCCCACTTACCAAGTGGGTAATCGCTCAAGGTCATCTGTTCGTTGTCTTTGTCTCAATTGTTTGAATTAGTAGCTAATAATGGGGCCGAACTGTGAATGAATTATTATCCGTGGGGCATATTTTGGGGAGTGTCAGGAAATATTACAGGGTAATTAAGGTTATCCAATAGCAAAGCAGAGTTACCAGCAGATGTCGAGTAATTACAGTGTTTAAAAAGTGTGGGGGTTAAAGTAAGATTATAGCTTTTATATTGTCTGCCTTTAGAAGTCATATTTGGAATTTATTCAGATGCGGATCTGCTGCCCTTTTTTCCCTTTTGTTCTGATTCTGTCACTTGAATTTTGACTTCAACAAAGGCTTTTACTGGCTAGGAAGGGGGGAAAATAAACATCAGCAGATGGTATGCAGTGTCTGTATATAATGTGGCACGTGAGAACCTCAGAGGTGATTGCATCTGATAAGTATCCACGGCTATTTATATATTTATTTTTGCATTGTTGTTTTTTTTTAAGAGTATCTAGGTTGCATTTCTGTGTCATGGCACAGCCAGTGATTTACATTCCAAAATGTATGAGGTATATGATGGGTGGGGGTGGGGGGGGGGAGACACAGAACGTGGCACTGGGGATTGCACGTTTCTGTATTAAAAAATAAGTAAATTAGATAAGAGGTTAATAACAAAGTTTAAAAAATATCCAGTGAAACATTGTAATCGCAAATATAACAAATATTCCATATTCAACACTGCTTGAAAGAAAGAAAAAATACTTGAACACTCCGCTTCCGCCGCCTCACGCTTGCCCTATTCCTGCACACACACCCTATCAGTGAATAAAAGTACTGACCTATGGGATTGTAAGGCAGGGGTGGGCAGGGGTGTAGCAGGGGGGGGGCATAGGGGGCGATCCGCCCCATGTTCAATAATGGAGGGGGTGACAAATTATCAAGGAACAATTACTGCCCTACTAGGGCGGTTCATTAAAAAACCTTTTTTTAAAAAAAAAGCCTGCTCCAAAGGTCTTATCTTACTATACTAGGGATTATATAGCTATATATGAAATTACATACATATTGGTTAATATCTTGACCCTCCACCACCCAAATAGCTGTTTACTTGGCTGTTTTCCTATGTCGTGAAGGCTGAAATTTCAGTTCAGTGGAGCACTTACTGTTCCCAACCCTAACCCTGTGGAAAGCCATCTAATTAGACTTTAATTTGATTTTGAGATGCTTTTAGGAGGTAATTTAATTATTGTTTGATTTTATACCAATGTTATGTATCTGATGTTAGCCATCCTGAGCCCGACTTCTGCCGGGGAGGGTGGGATATAAATAAAAGTTTATTATTATCATTACTCGTTATTATTCCTTTGTAAGAAAATATGAAATAACGTAAAACCATTTTTGCAGGGGGGGGAATCAATGGGGGGGTGACAAGAAATTTTCCACACCGGGTACCACCTGACCTTCCTATGCCTCTGGGGGATGGGCAACCTTTTTCAGCCCAGTGGGTGTATTCCTTTGTCGGGAACCAAATTCTCTTCTGAGAATCAAATGTTGTGGTGAGCAGGGAATCAGCACTGAAATGGGTGTAGCAATGAGTGTTAGTTTTACTTTTGTACACCAGGCTGGTCTCTGCACATACTCACTCTTCTCTATCCTGCATCTAGACAGGCAAAAGGCATGGTCAGAGTTCAGACACATTCCAGCCAGGCAAAAACACCCAGGGAGAACCAGTGTGGTGTAGTGGTTAAGAGTGGTAGACTCGTAATCTGGTGAACCGGGTTCGCATCTCCGCTGCTCCACATGCAGCTGCTGGGTGACTTTGTCTCTCAGCCCCACTCACCTCACAGAGTGTTTGTTGTGGGGGAGGAAGGGAAAGGAGAATGTTAGCCGCTTTGAGACTCCTTCGGGTAGTGATAAAGCGGGATATCAAATCCAAACTCCTCTTCTTCTTTGAAGGCCAGGCAAAGAGGCTTCAAGGGCTATCTCCATACTGGGTTACATGCTTTCTCTCATACACACATGCACAGGCCAAATAATCAGCTTAGGAACTATAAAAAAACAGGCCACCATTTCTTGTACTGCTGCAAACTTGATCACACACACAGAGCGACAAAGAGCATGCTGGTGAAATCTCCCTCTGGTGGGTGGTGGGTGGGTGGTGATGTTCTGGTTGCATAAGGACTGGCACCCAAAAAATAGAGTTCACTCTCAGTGTGTATGATAATAAGTTTCTAATAATCACCCAAACTCTTCTGTTCTATGGTCTGTGTGGGCATTTTTAAATCTTTCAAACAGTTCCCAAGTTGGGTTTCTTTTGTGGTGGTGGGAAAACTACTTGGGAATTGAACAGTATTTAATAAAAGAGGGGTGAAGTTGTTTTTTATATATATAAATATTTTTATTAAGCTGTTCATATGTAACTGTTCTGAAACAAGCAAATTATTGCATTCCATTGTTTTCATTGACCATAACCCATTGACTAAACCTCAAGTGTTACACTGAATTATATTGGCAAACACTTTGTAGATTCATAATATGAAATGTTTAAAATGTGTTTTGTATCTGCTGATAATACAGTGGACGCTCAGGTTGCGAACGCAATCAGTGCAAGAGGCGCGTTCGCAAACCGCAGCGTCTGTAACCCGCAGCACCGCATCTGCGCATGTGCGGGTTGTGATTTGGTCTTCTGCACAAGCACGAACCGCGATTTAGTGCTTCTGCGCATGTGTGAAGCGCCAAACCCGGAAGTGACCCGTTCCAGTATTTCCGGGTTCGGCGCAAAGCGCAACCCGAAAACACGCAACCTGAAGCGGCCGTAACCCGAGGTATGACTGTACATAAAAATCCAATCTTTCTTGACCCAGGAGTGGTTAACAGGGCTTGGCTGATGCACCCCTCTCCCTCTTGGTAACAGCATGGGGAAGTCAGGTGAGCAAGACTACCCTGCCACTCCACCAGCAGCTGCTGCCCTGACTACTGGCCACGCTGGCTGCGACTGATGGGGTAAGAGTGCAACAATAACTGGAGGGCCACACAGCCCTATCCCTGCTTTGGAAAGCCATGGTAGGCCTTAAACCTGTGGCAGTGCATCAATCCTATAGCTTCCTACCTACTAATGAGAGCCAGTGTGGTGTAGTGGTTAGAGTATCAGACTAGGACCTAGGTTCAAATCCCCACTCAGCCATGATGCTCACTGGGTGACCTGGGGCCAGTCACCGCCTCTCAGCCTAACCTAGCTCACTGGGTTTTTGTGGGGATTAAATGAGGAGTGGGAGGTACTACGTATGGCATCTTGAGTTCTGGGGGTGGGGAGGTGGGATATAAATGTCATAAATAAATATGTCTCATGCAAACTAGTGGGGGGGGGGAAGGTTGCCAAATATTTTCTATTGAGCATTGAACACAATGTACTTACAGTGAAATTACTTGACTGCTTCCAACCCAGTGTATGTTGTGGCAGCATTAGAACATTGTTCAGATATTGACTCAGGACAGCAACACTTAACACAGAAAGTGGGAGAAGTTTAGACAAGTCACCAGACAGTCTGAGGATTCGGGAGGAGGGTTACATGAAAACGTTAAGCGTCATTAGAGTTTAAAAATATCTAGTGTGGCCCTGTGTTCAGTGCAAAATATAGAGCAATGTTTCTAAAAGCAGAAACACAAACCGTCAATTGACTGACTGGTTTCTTTGTAGCGCTCAGACCTCTTAACGTTTGAGAAAAATATATGGTAGGCCACAGAAAGAGAACCCACACTAATTCAGCCTTTGCTTTTTATGATGTGACATGAAGGGGTGTCCTTTCATTTGTGAAGCTTAGGCTTGTGCCTTTTAAAGGAGTGGTTTTAACTAAACACATGTTTGACACCTCATTAAAATAAATAAAAAAACCATTGGATGCAACAGTATTACCTAGCAAACAATATATTCAAAAAGCTTTGCAGAGATGGCAGTTTCTCAGTTAAGACATTTATTACACAGAAGCCCTGATAGTACTGTAATTATTGCACTCAGGGTTTGGTTCTGTTTGTGACATCTGTGTTTTTGCTGAAACCTGTGGAGGAATTTAGACCTTTTCCCCCCTCATAAATTGAACGTCGAGATTATTGAGGGCAGAGGTTTATCTTGATCCGTATCTTCTGTTTGTCCTGCTCCTGAATCCAGGGGAATACAGAGATGCAAGTGTAGCCTTCACAGCAGTTAACTCAGTAATTCCCAAACTTTGCCAGGCACAGGAGTGTGCTGTGAGCGAAAATCATCCAAGATAGCCTTGCTACAGTTATCCATGTTTTTATTATCTCAAGTTTAGATTTACTGCAATACATCATATGCAGAGCTGCTGTTGAAAATGGTCCAGAACCTTCAGATGGTCCAAAGATTACAAACTGGGACCGGTTGCTCTGATCATGTCATACCGGTACTGGACCATCTGCAATGGCTGCCCCTCCATTTCTGCACTAAAGTCAAAGTCCTGGTTTTAACCTTTAAAGCCTTTTCTGACTTGCGGCCAGGTTTGCATGAAGGATCGCCACTGTTTCGCTTCAGTTGTTTCCTGAAACAGTTTTCAGACTAAATTATCATTCCTCCTGGTACTGTCTGGTGTCTAACTGTGATTAGAAATCTAGGAAGCCACCATCAGGTTGTTGACCCATTTGACTCCATATTATTTGCCTGGCAGCATCTGTCCATGGTTTTCAGACAGGAGTCTTTCCCAGCCCAAATTAGGATTAAATGTGGGGATTTGGCAAGCGGAACATTTGCTCTATCGCTGAAGTATGGCTTAGAGCAGGGCTGGGAAACCTCTGGCCCAGGGCCGTCTCCTCCATTTGAGCTGGTGGCGCGGCGCACCAGGGCGCCAGGCCCCCAGGGGCGCCCCCACGAGGCCGCACAGCCCCGTCTTCGAGCGCAGCGAGCGGGGGGGAGTAGCGCAGCCCCGCTGGCTGCCTCCCCTCCTGCCCCCACGGCTGGCTGGGTACTTGTGCCGCCAGCGCTCTCCCCCGGATGCCCCCGGACGCCCCCGGACGCATGGGGGTGCCGGAAGGATCAAGCCCAACAGCATACCGGCCGCCCCCCTCCCCAACCCGCCCCCAAGGACGGGCTGTCAGCCGGGCGCTCTTGCTGCCCCCATGCCGGTCCCGGCCGGGCTGCGAGCCGGCCGCCCTTGCTTCCCGTCCTGGGAGCACTGGAAGGGCGCGCAGAGCCCCGCGCCGCTCCAGTGCCATGCCCCTCATCCCCTGCTTGCCCACCCTCCCGAGGGGCAGCAAGCGCGAGAGGGAGGCAGCGGAGAGGCGGTACGCCCGGGGCGCCAGAGGGATCACTGCGCCACGGTGGCCAATCGCCTTAAGACGGCCCTGCTCTGGCCTTTCAGGTATTTCCTTGGCTCAGGGGTCACATAACTCTGTACCCTCCAACATTTCTCCAATGAAAATAGGGACATCCTACCACACCCTCCAGGGAGGCGGGTGGTGCTGTGGGCTTGCTGATCAGGAGGTCGCGGTTTGAATCCCCGTGACAGGGTGAGCTCCCGTTGCTCGGTCCCAGCTCCTGCCCACCTAGCAGTTCAAAAGCACATCAAAGTGCAAGTAGATAAATAGGTACCTCTCCAGCGGGAAGGTAAACGGCGCTTCCGTGCACTGCTCTGGTTCACCAGAAGCAGCTTAGTCATGCTGGCCACATGACCCGGAAGCTGTACGCCAGCTCCCTTGGCCAGTAACGTGAGATGAGCGCTGCAACCCCAGAGTCAGACATGACTGGACCTAATGGTCATGGGTCCCTTTACCTTTAGCTTTACCTTTACATTTACCTTTACCTTTACCACAGCCTCCAACATTTCTCTGTTGACGTCCTAAGGAAAAGCAGGACATTCCGGGATCAAATCAGAAACTCTAGCTATAAGAAATTCATACGTGCACGTGACCAGATATGTGATCTAGGACCCCTCACGACTAGTGTTTTATTGTGGATATATTTAAAACATGCTTTTAGCACAATAATGGTGCATTATCCGTGGATTTATTCCGCTTGGTTAGTTGTTCTGCAATGCTTCCCCAATGCTGCCAGGTTGCTGCTGTCTGGCAGGGCTGTAGCACAACAAAAGTGGGACAAAAGTAAACCAGAACATTCAAGGTATAATTTCTTGGGGGGGGGGGAGGTTCAACAGAAAGTTACAGGAGATGTACTCACTGGAAAAGAGGTAGTGTTACTGCCCCCAACACATTTGCAGGAGCAAACAGTATTGAAAGAGAAATCACATTTGACCACCATGAGCCAAAAACATCACAAATGTCCAAAGGAAAGCATGTCTGTAAATTCAGATATCAGGAAGAGAGAGAGGGAAAGAAGAAAAAGGAGAAGTTAGAGGTAATACGGGATGCTTCCTTAGCTTTGAAAACAGAAATACAAGAAATGTGGGCATTGGTGGCAGCAACATCTTCACCATATAAAGGTATATGTTCTTTCATTATCCCCAAAGCCTAAGTGAACATCAAGGCATATTTAATGAAAATTATATTTTTCATTCATCTATCATTAATGTTAGCAAGATTTAACTACTGAAGGAAATATGATGCTGATTATTATTTACAGGTACCTCGGTGAGACTCTATCAACAGAGTTACTATAAACAGTCATTCCTGCATAGCCACTCTTTGCTACATGTTACTACAAGGACATCTACCTTCCATCTTTCTTTCTTTCTTTCTTTCTTTCTTTCTTTCTTTCTTTCTTTCTTTCTTTCTTTCTTTTAGTTTAAGGAAAGATCTTGGTTTTCCACTTCTTCCTTTATTACACCTGGCAGCATTCCCCACAATTGGTGGGATAAATAAATAATTCAGATGAAAATCTCTCTATAAAGAGCCCACGTCAATGGTTGTGATTGATTTCGTAAAAGTGTATTTCTGCAAGAAGCCTGATTCGGTGTGTTGGCATTACCACAATCAGATTATCTTGATGTCAGAATCTCAAATTTGAAGATGACCGGGCTGGTTGGCTCTTCTGCAATTTCTGAAACAGTGCCTAATTGGGCAGGAAGGCAAAAGTTTCCTCATAAATAATAAGAGGCTTCCTAGAAGAAAAAAAATACTATGTGGTGTCTAGAAAAAGTAAACTTTAATAAGTTGCATGGATCGTCATCACCAAAATATGATGGAGTCCTGGCAAAATGTTTACATATATTCATCACTACTATAGGGCTACTTGTCCAACAGTTAGTTGGCATGCTTGGAGCGGCCTTGGAACTGCAGAGCAAAAGCAGAGCACATGCTGGTTTCTGCGGCTGGCTGGGGCATACAGGACCATTTGGGCATGGTACCTTCTGTCTCCCAGGAGGAACATCACACCAAGAGAAAGAGAAGCCAGGTCTCATCCAACGGCCAGCTGCAGGCAGCTTGCTTCTCCTCTCCATCCCACATCTGAGAGAACTCTCTGGTCCAATTAATCTTGGACTACAGAAGGATGAGGAAGTCCACTCACGCCTCTTCGATCTGCCATAGGAACGAGGGCTGTTGAGTCAGTTGAAGCACCTCTTTCCAAGCAAGATCGCCAGCCAAGGAGGATCAGCCTCCCTCCCTCAATATGCCCATTTGCGGCTCAGCAGGCATGTTCTGGCATTATCCAGCAGATCTCTTTCATCTATAGCTTCTGCCCATTTCGCCTCCTGTGTATATCTTCAGTTTTTAGTTCATAAACTGAGGCCAGTTTCCTCTCTCTCTCCCTCTCTGAAATGATACCTTGACATTGTCTCTCCCCCACCCCCATTAAGTCAAAACAGCACCACTGTAATCTCTTGGAGAGAAGAAGAAGGCGAGAGAGTACAAGGGACAGTGACTGAAAGAAAGAGAACTGCCAATTTGCTGTTGTACTGAGCTTCCCCCACCCTTTACTGCAGGGGTCAGCAAACTTTTTCAGTAGGGGGCCGGTCCACTGTCCCTCAGATCTTATGGGGGGCCGGACTATATTTTGAGGGGGAGAAATGAATGAATTCCTATGCCCCACAAATAACCCAGAGATGCATTTTAAATAAAAGGACACATTCTACTCATGTAAAAACACACTGATTCCCAGACCGTCCATGGGCTGGATTGAGAAGGCAGTTGGGCCGGATCTGGCCCCCGGGCCTTAGTTTGCCTACCCATGCTTTACTGTATGCACCACACTTTTTCTTTCACACATTGACAGTGCAGGTTGCCAATTAGGACTCCAGTGTGAGGGGCAGGTGGGCTTTAACACTGCCTCCCTGAGAATTTGACTGGATTCCCTGCACTTGTGATTTGCATTGGTGGAGAGGAGGGGAATCTCCGGTGCAATTTGCAGATGTGGGGGGGGGGCAAAGGACTGAAGTCCCCTGTCTTCAGGATCTCTCTCTCTCTCTCTCTCTCTCTCTCTCTCTCTTTGGCTGGCAAATTGTGAAAGGAAAAACTTGCACTTGTGAACTTTCTCTTGGCATGTGGCCTTGAACTAGGTGTGAACCTTCATTGAAAAGAGGCAAGTCCAGAGCAGTAATTTAAGTAGACCTGCAACAGCTGGGTAACGTCCTGTGAGGATGGGACATTTTGCTGGAGGTTCCAACCATCTGGTGCACCCAACAGAATGGTCCAGATCCAGCAGAGGTTGGTGGGGAGGCCAGCAGATTATGCAGAGATGCCGCAGGTTCACTTTGGGCTCACAAGGGGACTGTGCTTTAAGAGCACACTAATTAATAATAATAATAATAATAATAATAATAATAATAATAATAATAATTTTATTTATACCCCGCCCTCCCCGGCCAAGACTGGGCTCCGGGAAGCTAACACTGAATATAAATACAGTAAAAACATTAAAACAAAACAAAACAAACAGTTGATTAAAATATAAGTTAGAATACAGTTTAAAATGCAGCTTAAAATGCAGCCTAGTTTTAGTGGTAGCCTATAGATCAAAGTCATAAGGGGAGAAAATGTCAAATATTCACTGGGGCCTAGAATGTGTGTAGCACACATTGTAGGAATAAGTGGATCCATAGAAGAGGGAAACCTGTTCCTATAGCACTTCCCATTTGTGGTCCAGGATTTGCAGCTTTTTTAACACACACACACACACACACACACACACACCTGTTTTGTTACTTTGTTTCCTTCCGCACTCCCCAGGACCTTGTAATAAGATATTGTCGAAGAGTGATAACATCAAAGGGTCTTTATTGAGCATGATCAAGGAGCCCTCCAATGTCAATAGAAGAGGGTGGCTTATCCACAGCTGGTTGGCAGCCAGCCAGAGAAAAGGCTGCTAAGGAGAGCCTTTAATGTCGAAATGACTTATAAAGAGTACAGGTTGGGGCTGCAACAAAGTGATGCAGCGTGGAGTTCAAGGCGCCAGCCAATCAGTCTTCCGGGATACGCCATTCCATTTTCACTCTCCCAGCTGATTTTCCTCCCCTCAATGGTCAGCCAGCATTTCAAGACTACTGTGCAAACTCAGACGTTATTAGGCTGGCAAGGGGCGGGGAGTGGACTCTTCCTTAGGTTCTGTCTCCAAATATTGCTTTGTACTTCTCTAAACGTTGTGGTCCTCCAACCCCACTGATATGCATGGATCAGGATGCTTGGATGGTGATGATGAAGAAGAAGAGTTTGGATTTGATATCCCGCTTTTCACTACCCGAAGGAGTCTCAAAGCGGCTAACATTCTCCTTTCCCTTCCTCCCCCACAACAAACACTCTGTGAGGTGAGTGGGGCTGAGAGACTTCAGAGAAGTGTGACTAGCCCAAGGTCACCCAGCAGCTGCATGTGGAGGAGCGGAGACACAAACCCGGTTCCCCAGATTACGAGTCTACCGCTCTTAACCACTACACCATGCTGGCTCTCAATGAATGGTCTACATAAGCCAAACTTAGAAACCTCCCAGATGCCCTGCCCAATTTTGTTAAGTGCCATCCCAGGTCAAAAGAGAGGTTTCAACTATATTGGAAACTGGGTTTTAAGTGCTGTGCTTTATTCATTTATGAATCAAAACCAAAATGTGATCTCTTTAAAAGAAGAGAACTCCCTATGATTCAGTTTGTAAATCCACCTGAAAACATTTTTTTTGTACATTTTGCACATAATGGAGAACTTGAAGATATTGAGCTTGCAAGGCCTCCAAGCATGAACTCTCTCTATGAGGGCAGACAAGGCTGAAATGCTGATCATTGATTGTTTAGCGTAAAAAAAAAACCACTGGGATAGTTTTACACATTATGGGTGATTCTCTTTGCTAGTTTTCCTAGATGATGTTATCTTACGAAAATTCTCTCTTCAGATGAGCCATAAAAGTCAGATGCTATCTGGGCTTTTTAATAATACGTTTAACCAAAAAGAGCTGAATGTGCTTCTGAAAAATTCTTCTCTAATTAGTTCTACTTTGGGTTATTATATAAATCGCTTACATTTTAGAGCATCGTATTGATCCCCTTGCTTTACATTATCCTCGCTAGTAAGGAACAAAGAGCCAGAAAGAAAAGAATACATTACCAAACAGCATTGAGAAAACGTCTAATAAATCGGTGCAAGCTTGACAGCTTGATTTCCCCCCTCCTCTAATATTGCTCTAAGGGTCTCAGGTGTCACCAGAGTATTATTAATCCAAGCTCCTGTACAGCTAGACAAAACAAACCCGTGTCTTGGAGACATGAATGAACATGGATTTACTATAAGCCCATAACTTGCTTGTGCTCAGACATCAACAGCTTAATCCAAAAACATTCAAACTGGTGTTATCTGTCAGAGATGCCAAGGGAAATTTCTATGGCAAGGTTGTTGTTGTTGTTCAGTCGTTCAGTCGTGTCCGACTCTTCATGACCCCATGGACCAGAGCACGCCAGGCACACCTATCCTTCACTGCCTCCCGCAGTTTGGTCAGACTCATGTTAGTAGCTTCGAGAACACTGTCCAACCACCTCATCCTCTGTCGTCCCCTTCTCCTTGTGTCCTCCATCTTTCCCAACATCAGGGTCTTTTCTAGGGAGTCTTCTCTTCTCATGAGGTGGCCAAAGTACTGGAGCCTCAACTTCAGGATCTGTCCTTCTAGTGAGCACTCAGGGCTGATTTCTTTGAGAATAGATAGGTTTGATCTTCTTGCAGTCCATGGGACTCTCAAGAGTCTCCTCCAGCACCATAATTCAAAAGCATCAATTCTTCGGCGATCAGCCTTCTTGATGGTCCAGCTCTCACTTCCGTACATTACTACTAGGAAAACCATAGCTTTAACCTATGGCAAGGTGGTGCACTGCAATCCTAAGGATATTCATTCAGAGAGAAAAAGTTACACAACTCAGCAGAACTTGCTTCTTACATCACGGCTTCATATATTGGAAGTGCACCTTATTTGTTTATGCTTGACGGAGACCCTTTGTGTGTGGGTTATGATATTGGGTTGGGTAGCAATATTTCCACAACCAACAGACTTTTTCTATAAGTTACCTCAGCCTACAACAGCTGCAGCTTCTGTGGTAACGTCAAGGGAAGCCCTACATGCAGCACATTGCAGTACTTCAGTCTTGAGGGTAATAATAGAGCAGGTAACAACAAGTAAAAATACCGCAGTGTACATAAAATTACACAGTCAATTAATTAAAATACATTCTAAAATCAGTTCAGAATCAAATTAATGGCAACCATTGGGTTAGAGTTCTATGAGGATTACAGAAGGAGAGAGTGGGTCAGACTTTGCCTGGGCCAAAGGCCTGGTGGAACAACTCCATCTTGCAGGCCCTGTGGAAAGATGTCAAGTCCCACAGGGCCCTAGTCTCTTGTAACAGAGCGTTCCACCAGATCGGGGCCACCGCCAAAAAAGCCCTGACTCTGGTCGAGGCCAGCCTAACCTCCCTGTGGCCCGAGAACTCCAAGAATGTTTTTATTTGAAGACCGTAAGGGTAGCAATGCCAAGACCGCAGGGGGCCTGCTTAAGTCTCTTGCAAAATTGATGGTTGATCATTGTATTTTGTTATTTTATTGCTACCTTAAGTCACCCAGATAAGGTTGCTGGGTGGCATATAAATGGGGTAAATGATGTAAAACAAAGTGAAAGTTGTGATTTTCCTCTCAACAACTAGGGAATCCATACATTCAGAGAAGCTCGGAGCATCTCTTTGATCACCTTAATCACCTCCCGTACTGCAGAGGCAGGGAATCTTGCAAGTAACAAAGCTTACAAATTAGAGCTCAAGTTTGCAGCCCTATTTTATTTATTCATAATTAGTTCTAGGCCATCTGCCCTTCCATGGCAATGTTGGTAATTTGTGGCACACTGAGGACACGAGAGAGTGATTTATAGACAGGGAGAGAGAAAAAAGACAGACAGATCTTTTTAGGTTTCCCAAATCGTCCTTACCTGGTCGCCTGAAGGGGACTTTCATTCTTGACGGTGGCTGTTTTACAAGCCTAGAGTAATGTATTTTTCCTTAGGCTTACAATCGGTTGCTGCTCTTGATAACACATGGCTGTAATTCCAAAGAGCAGATTCACTTTTCATTCCGATCCGGAATACTGCAAATTCAGCAGCTGGTTGAGTTGCTCTTGCTTCACTCGCAGTGATTGAGAAGAACAAAGTCAACAAGCACCTGAATGAGGCAAGCATGCAATTCTGTATCCATTAGACCACCATGGAGTGCAGGCTTTATCCCACGCAGAGCAACCTAGTGCCATCCTGCTGCAGCAGATAACTGGCTTGGAGACATGGATTTCTGTTGCTGGATTGTTGCTGTAGTCCTAGCATGATTTAATGCATTGCCAAACAAAAACAAAAATCCTCATATTCAGCAGTGTGAGTACTCCTTTAGAGAAAGGAGATTGTTCAATTATCAATCTTCTTAAGCTATTTTCTACAACTATGTAAAGACACCTTTCACATTGTAAATACAGGACATCATCCAGTAAAGTTACGGCTGCGATCCTAGATCCAGGAAGGAAGTCCCACTGGGTTCCCATCACCTCAGTCTAGATGGAGTCACTAGTTGTACCAGGGTGGGAGTGTACAAATACAAATATTGAGAATGCCATAACATCTGCACTCATATTCACATCCAGATGTGCAGCTGATCTCTGGATGGGGGATTGGGGGGGATGCATTCTATGCACTTTTCATAGCAGACCAATCTGATTCGACGCTCCATGAACTTTCTTGTGAATTGGAATGCAACTGTTAGTCGAATAATGCACTTTTACAGATTTTTTTAAAAATTCATTTGCTATTACAGTTCTATCTCGCCTTTTCTTCAAGTAGCTCAAGGTAGCATACATGTCTCTCCATCTTATCTTCACGGTAGCCTTGAGAGATAGGTCAGTTTTAGGAACTCTGGCTGGCCCTAGGTCACCCAGCAATCTTCATTGTTGAGTGTAGGAATTAAAACCCTGGTTTCCCAGGTTGTAGTCTGACACTCTTAATTTCTCTACTGCAATGGCTCTCAGAAGAGTCTTTAAGCTTTTCCTATAAGAAGCTTTTCAGGTTGGTGTCTTCTCCTCACCTTACCTGGAGATATCAGGGATTGAACCTGGAACCTTTTGCAAGCAAAAAGAACACACAATGCATGCATTCTGTTAAAATACGCAGGAGAAACCCTGCATTGAAAAATGTGTATGTTCTGGAAGTACATGCAAAGTACATGCAAATTACATATGGATTTTTCTTGTGTTCTTTTGGAAAGGCTGCAAAAGGCAGGAATAAACAGACCTATGACTGAGTGCCAGTGAGCCTGATACAGGGCACACGTTTGCCCATACATTCTCAAGTAAGACTGGAATTCTATATACTCATACTTGGGAATAAGTCACACTGAAGGTCTATAGCTCAGTGGCACAGAATCAGCTTTGAGTGCATAAGAGCTTCGGTTCAATCCCTAACATCTCCAGGTAGGACTGGAAGTGATTGCTCTCAAACTCTGGGGTACTGCTGCCAGTCATTGTAGTCAGTACTGAGCAAGCTGTACAAATGGACTGACTCGGTATAGGGTAGCTTCCTGTGTTCCTACGAATATAGTGTGGTTTGCTTCTGAGTAAACCACAGAGCCTAGGGATTGCTGATCAGAAGGTCAGCAGTTTGAATCCCCGCGAGAGGGTGCGCTCCCGTTGCTCGGTCCCAGCTCCTGCCCACCTAGCAGTTTGAAAGCACATCAAAGTGCAAGCAGATAAATAGGTACCACTCCGGTGGGAAGGTAAACGGCGTTTCCATGTGCTGCTCTGGTTCTCCAGAAGCGGCTTAGTCATGCTGGCCACATGACCCGGAAGCTGTACGCCGGCTCCCTTGGCCAGTAACGTGAGATGAGCGCTGCAACCCCAGAGTCGGACACGACTGGACCTAATGGTCAGGGGTCCCTTTACGTTTACCTAAACATTGATAGGATTGGTGTTGTTAAATCCATTTAATTTCAGTTGGGGTGGGATGCTCAACTTTCCCCTATTAAATGGGTGGAACTTAAGAGAGTTTTACACTGAGATGCACCAACATTTGTGTATATTATCCTTTTCTTTTTCAAAAGATAGAGGCAGTGGAGTGATGTATGAGAGAAAAATAACCACCTCAATTAAAGCATCTTTCTGGAGAAAAACACATTCTTCTTTTTCCTCGTTGCATCTTCCTGCCTGCACATGTTCAAAGATCTGTTTTGTGCATTTATAGTGCAGGTCCCCAGAGATCTCTATCTGTAGTCTCAACAGCCAAAAAAACCAAATATTTGTAAACCTCCTTCCAAATTAAGCATTGTTTAGACGGGTGGAAGTGGTAAGAAACCGTTAAATCAGTGGTTAGGAAGGCAGGTCTCTGTGGGTACTGATGGGAACGAGTCGTTAGGGCAAAGCTACATCACCACACAGGAAGTAACATAAAATTCTTGAAAGCCTTTTCTCCAGCTGTGGCGGAAGAGTAATTTGCATTGAAGACCCTGAGAACCACAGATCTTATGCACTGATCATTCCTAGCAGAGGGTATCCTTCCATACGGTGCAGCAGTGCAGCTTTCAGAAAGCAAACGCTCATATTTATTATCATTGTGGTGAGATTTAAAATAAGTAGAACAATATGTAGGTGTGTGTCATATCATGGGGTGTATTTTTGCTAATTATAGTTTATATAGCACTTATGATGCATGATTCTAAGTAAGTAGATTCCCAAGTTCACGGAGTGTTGCCCCCCAGTAAGTGTGCAGCCTGAATTGCTAACTTGTTAGTCTTTGGGTTCACCCTGGCAACCTGAGATCAATCATTGCAGGGGTGGTTGGTGCCCACTGGGGACTGGTAGAGTGAAAGACAGGGAGACCAAAAGTAGGTGGCGCCAATGAAAGGCAGAGTCGCCCCAGGGCAAGACAGGCAAGCGAGGGCTGGCTGAAGGCAGGCTAAGGTTGGTGGGCCAACATCCCATTTGCACCTTAGTTGGCTCTTCCTCATCTCAGTGAAGGCTGTGGTGGCAAGCTCTGGGGACATTTCATGGAGGGTGGGGAAAATGAACATCATTTGACTTTGGGGTGGATGCGTTGGTGAAATTGGTCCATTACAGGGTAGTCCATAGACTCCTTCAATTTCTTTATGCTCTGTCAAGTTTCTCAAGGGCAGAAAGTCCTGGAAGAGGCTGGGAAGCCCAGCTGCTGCCATGTATGTCTTCAAAATGGGCCGGATAATGTCCCTGGAAAGAATTCTATGTGACGATGGTGCTTCATTTCCAGGCACATTTTTGGCAGTGGCAAGGGGAGACAGCTGCCTTCACCCAGGGAAGAAGCAATGATCACAAAGGATGTGCATGCTTAGGCTGGAGAGGAGGACTAAAGCCAGGCTGACAATGGCTGACTCACACCAGGCCATACAAGAAATCCAGAGGTGGCTCTTGAAGTTCACCTCCCTAGCTACTAATCGACACTGGGTCTCTCAAATAGCTATTTGATTTATCAATAAGACCCAGTAAAGGCAATTGTCTTCCAACAACGCCCCTAGGTCACCATTTACCATTGTTTCCATTGGTCTGTTCTGCTGGCAATGAGGAATACGTCTGCTGCTTGAAGCAAAGCTTCTTCTTCTTCATGTCATACATTTATAGCACAATGATACCACATCAAACAGGCATGGCTTCCCCAAAGAATTCTGGAAGCTGCGGTTTGTTAAGAGTAGTTTAACGATCAATTCTTTTTCACAGGAAACTCTGGAAACTATAGGTCTGGGAGGGGAATAGGGGCCTCCTTACATGCTTAACCAAGTACAGCTCCCAGAATTCTTTGGGGGGGGGAAGTGATGACTGCATCATTGCAATGCTTTGGATGTATGATGTGAACATGGTCCAGTTAAAAGGCAGTGCCACCCCAGGCAGTATTCAACTGAATAGACCTGCTAATACAATAATTTCCAATTGTGCAACAGAAATTCTCCTTTCTCTTCTCTCCCCACACGCCCCCTAAATCTGTTCTTTGAGGAGGCTATAGGGGCATGCATGGAGGGGAGAAAAGAAGGATCTATTTAGTTAGATATTGCCCCCCTCTTTTGCTGTGTTTATTATAGTGAGCCCACCCCATCATATTAGAATGTCTCCCACCCTCTTTCACAGCAGACAAATAGCTCAATGAAAGAGAGAATTTTTCATCTCAGTGCAATATTTAGGTGCTCTTTAATGTTGTGCTGCTGTCTTGCGTGACTCTATCCCACAGTATTGGGGGGGGGGTTGCAGTCCTCTAGATGTTGCTGGAATGAAACTCCCATCATCCCTGACAATTGGGCATGCTGGTTGCAGATGACAGGAGTTGGGAGCCCAACATCTGGAGGGTCACAGGTTCAAAGTTTAGAGCCACTTACATGAGCCTGTCCCACAAAAATAGCGCTCTCTCTCTCGCTCACTCACTCGCTCTCAGATCTATAAGATCTGCCCCCCACAAGTATTTGTGGGTCTTTAAAGCAGATGCTAGTACCATGGGGTGAACCCACAGAAAGGCACCTTCCACAGCACTGCTGTAGTATTTTAATTTTGCCAAATCTTTCCAACTGCCCATTCTCAAAACAAATAGCCCTTCCTCTCCCTATGTACACCATTAAACAGTTTATTTTAAAATGTAACTCTGTTCACATTTTAAATACTTCTATGAAATGTGTGCCGACTGAATGTGAAGGCTCATTTCTCCACCAAGTTCCCAAGACTTGCAAAGCATGGAATCTCCTGAAACTTTTCCAACAATAACGTTGAGCTGAAGCCAAATTTGATTTAGAATGCGGTTGCCAGATGGAGTTCTACGTTCTCTCGATATTAATGAACCTGTTTGAACAAAGGCTGTCATTGCATCTTATGTCATTAGGAAAAAAAATGAAATTGATGGATGGTTCTGATATCTAGGGTAGACGGTAACGGAAAGCCTTGTGAAAGTGCTGAGAGCATTTGAACAGGCCACTAGCGGCCTAAGCGCTGAAGCAGGATGGTTTTGCCAAGCCAGAGCACCAGTTCCTATTTTCTTATGATTGATGGATTATATTAAGAAAAAAGAAAAAAGAAAAAGGGGGAAAAAGATCCAAAAATATATCTCACTTCTTCTTTCCCAAAAGTACTTGATGGGAGAACCCCACACCTCCCCAAACCATATAGAGATGATTAGGTTTAGAAATACATTTTTGTTCCCCAGGCATCACACTCCCAAGATTCCTGTCCTCACATATAATAGAAGCTTACATCAAATTGGCCCGAGAGTTTCAGAAGGCCAAGGAATTTGGTTGATGCTTCCGGTAACTTGTTCTACAGCTTTCTAAATAGTGCAGTTCCCCTGTGAAACTGGAGATGTCCCAAAACTGACTTTGAGGAGCAAACTGTGAAACAGGAAATGTCTAATTTTGATCAATGTGGATGGGTAACTCCGAAAGAAAAGATGTAAGAGGCATTTCCCCTCCGCCTCCCTACAAGCCCTTCTGTGTTGTTTTTCTTCTCATCCAAGCTCCTCTGGATCTGCATGTTTGGGAGAAAAGCTCTCCGAGAAGGAGGGAAGGAAGGAAAGGGAGTGTTTGGATTTTAGAGTAGGGGGCAGCCTTCTTAATCTTTTTAATAGCCCTGCCAATGACTGCTTTTAGAGAGCTAAAAATGGGGCTTGTTTGGGTTAAAATTGGAGGGAATCTGGCAATGGGGCTAATGGATTTAATTAAGACTTCACGTACCTCACTGGTATGCCTGTTTTACTGTTAAAACTGGTCCATTGCTCCCTTTGCTTTCATAGAATCATAGCCCCACCCCCACCCCCCACAATGCTTTCTATGTGATTAGAACAGGTCTGTGTTCAAAATGAAGCTGTGGTGATGGCTACCAAGTTGGGCAGCTTTTAAAGAAAGAATTAGACAAATTCATGGAGAGTAAAGGTATCAATGGCTATAAGTCACAATGGATATGTTGTGCCTCCACTATGACAGTTACTATGGGAATCAGGTGGGGATAATGCTGTTGCACTCAAGCCCTGCTTGTGGGCATCCCATAGGCATCTGCCTAGCCTCTGTGAAACCAAAATATTGGACTAGATGGACCATTGGCATGGTCCAGCAGCACTCTTCTTACATTCTTCTGAAGCTCTTCTGATTCCGCATCACATAGTATGACCCTTAGCATGAGAAACCAGGTCAGAACCAGAGTTTTTTATAGGGACAGGTGGAAGGAACCCCAATGGTTCTTTATATCTCCTGACTCCTGCTAGGGAATTAGCAGAGGTACCACTTACTGTACACAGGGAATCGTAATGCCTTCACATCGATCCTCTAATCATGAATCAATGGAGCATTTTTCTTTCTTTCCAGAGGAAGTAGTTTGTACTCCAAGCACTAAGGGAAGGCCTGTGAATCAAAGTTGGTACATTCAGCCTCCTTGACTGCACTCGCATACCCTCCAACATTTCTCAGATGAAAATATGAATGTCCTATACAACAAACAAACAAACAACAAATAATAATAATAATAATAATAATAATAATAATAATAATACAGTGGTACCTCGAGTTGCAAATGCCTCAGGTTACAAACGCTTCAGGTTATAAACTCCGCTAACCTAGAAGAGTTACCTCGAGTTGAGAACTTTGCCCCAGGATGAGAACGGAAATTGTGTGCCGGCGACGCAGCGGCAGCAAGAGGCTCCATTAGCGAAAGCACGCCTCTAGTTAAGAACAGTTTCAGGTTACGAATGGACCCCCAGAATGAATTAAGTTCGTAACAGTAATATAATCTTATTATTTATACCACGCCCATCTGGGTTGCCCCAGCCACTCTGGGTGGCTTCAAACATATATAAAAACATAACAAAACATTAAACATTTAAAATAACCTTCCCTATACAGGGCTGCCTTCATATGTTTTCCAAAGGCTGTATAGTTATTTATCTCCTTGGCTTGGGGGTTGCACAACTCCATACCCTCCAACATTTCTCTGATGAAAATAGGGATGTCCTAAGGAATCACAGGGCATTCCATGATTAAATCAGAAACCAGGACAGCTTCTGTAAACCCAGGACAGTCTCTGGAAAATAGGGACACTTGGAGGGTGTGCACTCGAGAGATCATGGTCCCAGTTAATTGTTGGGGCTTCAGCCATGCAGAGCTGTCTTTAATCACAGACAATCGGTGCTTGCAATCTGAAGCCCAAATGATCAGCTGATAGCCAGGACTTCAAAGCGCCTTGCAAAGGGGGTTAATGGGTGCTGCCAATTATCTGATCCATGGTGTCTGCAAGCCCTTTATTGCCCAGTTGTGACTTTCCCTGCCTCGCACTTGATACCACACCTGATACTTCAGCTGTAGAGCCTGGCTTTGCCAAACTGGCTTGGGGGCCAAGCAGAGAAGTCCGGTGGGTCTAATTAAACCTGTGGGTTGGATGTTGCCCACCCTTGGTCTAACAGAAGGAGAGAACAGGTCAATAGCTGAATGAGCTGCTTGGCTCTGTCAGCCAGAGAAAGAGGTGTTGGCTTGACTGTGACCTCTGGCCCTTTACACACACAGCCCTGTGGATAGAGACATGGAAACTGCTGAACTGGCTAGACTCATTGAGATTTGCTCAGTGTAGCGGTTGGCTTGCTGATGTGGAAAAGGCTGGTAACCACCGAGCTGTGAGCCCCTAAGATAATGTTTTGAAGAAGTTGAGACCTCTGAAAACAGTGTCGTTCGGAGATGTGTCGATACGCAGCCCTACCACATACCAGCTGTTTCTAATTGCTGAATAATATCTGCAGGATTCAAACATCACGAAACTGGGAAAGATTCCAGGAGGCACAGATGAGCTGATAACTTATAGAGAAACACAACAGTCAGTTTTATCAATCAGCTTCCCCTCTATCGCTGCCTTTGAATTTTTTGTGGTGTTAAAGGTTTCCTCACTTTTTGTAGTTGTTGTTCAGTCGTTCAGTCGTGTCCGACTCTTTGTGACCCCATGGACCAGAGCACGCCAGGCATGCCTATCCTTCACTGCCTCTCGCAGTTTGGCCAAACTCATGTTAGTAGCCTCGTTTTTTAGGCACTGCCAAAGTTGAAGAAGGCAGAGCTGTGCCTGGGTATGCAAGAGTGGCTGCAGATTGCTATGCTTCAGCTGATACAAAGTGGGTCAGGTGTAAGTGCCAAGGAAAAGGCATGCATCTCAGAGAATGCAGTTTGGGGCAGCCTCTCCCAACTACAGATCCCACAATTCCTGGCAATTGGCCACACTAGTTAGGCCTGATGGGAGTTGGGGTTCCAAGAAGGAGAGCTCTAGATTGGCGAAAGCTGCTTTGGGACATGAAGACTACATACACAGTATACATTTAAAGCACTTTTAAAGCATGCTTTTCCCCTCCAGGAATCCTGTGTACTGCAGCTTTCTAATTGTAACTCTGTGAGGGGTAAACGACATGTGCCCATTCCATGGCATCACCTAAATAAGTGAACCAGGTTGAACAAGATGACCTGTTACTTTTGATGCAACACAGGAATGGTTCACCCTCACCTGAGGACTGCATGCCAACTTTTGGATGGGGAGGCTGTAGTGGGTGGGCCAAAACTGGGTGGGACCACCCCAGCCTCTCACCTGCAGATCACCTGCAAGCATGCACAGAGGGGCATGCAACATTCTCCCCCAGCTGATTGAATTATTGATCTTATGAGTTGAGAGGGAACAATCTACATTCCAAACAGGGCAGTGAATTGCAGGGAAAGGTTTAAACCTCTCTGTCTGCACCAGCACTATGTCTACATTTAAAATAATAATTATTCCCTCCTTTTAACATCATCTCCAAAAGCAGTGGGGCCAGAAAAAAATTGCTGGGGTGGGGCATTGAACCAGGCCCCCAGGCTGGGGGTTAGCCACCACTGCTCTAACAGACTAAGTTGCCCTTTTGAAGGATGAAAGAGCACACCTTTTCCGCCTTAGAATGCTACATTTTAGTTAAAGGTTGTTGTTTTTTTAAGCAGGAAGATAAAAACACTTTCAATTACAGTATATTTGCAGTTGAATCAAATGCTGGGCCAGTTCAGATCCATCAACACTTTTAAAACATACCGTGTTTTGCTTCGGAATTAAAAGAAGAAAGAGTTGTCCAGCTTCCAGTTTGTCTGGAGTTCATTTAAACCCATCATTTTAAAGCTATGGATAAAAAGGTTGCTTCCCTCCTCCTTTCCAAATAAAAGTGAAATTATATGGAGATAAAGATATGGATTCAATGGATTCCGTTCAAAAAAAACTTTTCATGTATAGATGCTTCTTTCTTCGTATATATCCAAATGTAAGTGCAGCCTAAAATGATTTGCGGGAGGGGGGGAGTGCACACATAGAGAGAAATTTCAACACAGAATCAACTAATGTATGTGTCAAAACAATATAAGGTACACAATTGTGCTGGAACTGGTTGTCCAATACAATTTTCTTCCCTGCCAGAAATCCCCTAACTCGAGCGGTGTAACTCTCTTCACTGGAAAAGGGAGTTCTCCTCATCACAGCAGAACTCCTGGGAGGGTTTTTTTTTGGGGGGGGAGTCTCACTTTGGTTCCAATGCTGTCTTACTGTGTAAAACCAATTTACCTTCAAAAATTTAGTGTGAATTAAGAACTGATTATGTATCCTCTTGCCTTGTGACAAAGATTTTGCATTTCATATTGCTTCAGCCACATCTCCTAACAGAATCGCAAAGAATATAGCAAACATAATCAAATACAAATAGGGAAAATATTTCAGATGGAGGTTGGTGTTTTTCTGAAATGTTGGATTGGCTCAACAATCCTGCATTAAGTTATAACACCATCATCATTTAAACTGAAGTAATAGAGGTGCTTGTGAACATCTAACAATTTTTACATAAGCCACAACTGTCACGGGATTCTTTTCTTACTGAAGTTTATGCAACACAGTCAGCACGCAAGTTTCTGTAGTCTTAACTACTGTCACCTTGTGTTTCATGGGAATAATTAGGAGAATTATTCAGGAAGCGAATGGTGAAACACGACACTTATCACAAGCAGGTTGCACAAATGATTTCACATAAGCATACCAGAATGCTAACATAGCATTAGATATGTAGTCCAGTATCATATAGACAGAGAATGGGAACATCTGTCTATTTTTATTTCTCACAGTTCCCCCCCCCCAGTATTGCATTCAGTTCGCCACATTCCAAATTAGTTGGCACTTTTTTTTAAAGTCCTCGCAAAAGTCTGTCAGCATTTTCATGTGTAATACATACATTTTTGAAAGGAATTATCACCAAGGAATTTCAATGTTACTTTCACTAATATATGTATTTTTTATGCAAGGTTTTGGAGAAAAGCAGCATAAAACATGGACAAGCACAAATTTCAAAGAATAGCTGCATTTCATGTATTGTTCTGGAATGTGCACCTGCACTGTGCATTTAAATCAGCACCATACCAATTTAAATAGTCATGGCTGCCCCCAAAGAATCATGGGAGCTGCAGTTTTCTTAAGAGTGCTAAGAGTTATTAGGAGACCCCTGTTCTCCTCACAGAACTATGATTCCCAGAGTTCCCTGGAAGAGGGATTCACAAGGAAACCACTCTGAGAATTGTAGATTTCAGTGATGTAGGTGCTCTGCCAGAGAGCTACAGTTCTTCCCAGTTGTGGGACAGCCACAGAGAATGCCTTCCTGTGAGTCATTGCTTGGCACACAGATGTCAAGAAAATATCCTAAGTTTATCTCAATAGTCATAACTGTTCAAAAGAGAGGAGGCAGTCTTTGAGATGCTGAGGCCCAAACCATTATGGGGCCAGGAGGGTAACCTGTGGTTCGCCTTACATTGCTGGACTACAGCTCTCAGAATTCCCATCACTGCATGCTGACTGGGGCTGATGGGAGTTGGAGTGCAACAAGATCTCAAGCAGGGTTTCCCAAACTTGGGTCTCCAACTGTTGTTGGACTACAACTCCCATCATCTCTAGCTACCAGGACCAGTAGTCACGGATGGTGGGAACTGTAGTCCCAAAACAAGTCTGGGAAACTCTGGTAGAGGGCCACAGGTTAGCCATCCCTGCATTATGGACCTTTATTCTTTTAAAAAAGGTAAAATAGAGGGCCTTGAATAATCTGTCCTGGTTATAACAAAGTGGTGCAGCTCACAGGTGCTTTTTAATACACTAGGGGTAGAAATCACTGTGCACCATTTCACTATTACAGTGGTACCTCAGAAGTCAAACGGAATCCATTCCAGAAGTCCATTTGACTTCCAAAACATTCAGAAACCAAGGCATAGCTTTCGATTGGCTGCAGGAAGCTCCTGCAGCCAATCGGAAGCCACGGAAGCCCCATTGGACGTTCAGCTTCCAAAAAAAGTTTGCAAACTGGAACACACACTTTTGGATTAGCAGCGTTTGGGGGCCAAAATGGATGAGTTTCAAGGCATTCGGCAACCAAGGTACGACTGTATATGGATTGAGAATGACAGGCTGACAATGTGGTCCCTTGCCACCAGAACATTCCCTATTCAGAACTTCATTTACTGCATTCATATTGTTTCTGGATCCAAATATTAATGGAATGTAATTGGGGGAGGAACCCACAGGAAATACTTGGTAAACTATCAAATGACTCTCATATTCATATGATGTGAACAAATTCTTTTCACTTCTAAAGATTGCTTCACATGCATGAGAGTATTCATTCCCATAAGTGTATAGAAATTTGTTTAATCCCCACATAAGAATCCTCTTGTGTGCCAATTTTGCTTATTATCAAAAAATAATGCAACACAGGAAATTATCCAGTAAATTACAGTAAATTACATGGTGTAGAATCACTTCATGTGATCTGCCCATGGGACTCACAAAAAATGTGCTTCTGTATAGGGGGGGTTCATGTGCAAATATATTTTTAAAGATAGAAATGAGAAATAATTCCTGACACTACAGTTATAGACATAGATATTTTATAATATTTTGTGCATAGAGATTCTGTCAGTTTTTCTACTGAGAGGCATTTTATATCAAACAAATAAATAATTTAATTTAGTGACACAAAGAGGCTAGAATACATGGATTTTTTTTTCCTATGGGTGCTTCCAGATTGATGGTATTTTGGAATTCAGCTGCATATCAGAAAATCCAGGTTGCAGAATTAAAGTGGATTTTGCGCTCTTATGCAGCAAGCCCACTTCCTGCTCCTAAAACAGAAAATCACATGTGGTAAGGAAAGTGATAGGGAAATTCAGACAATTGCCTTATGGGTTGTTACATAACCTCTCCACAAATAAAAAATTAATGCCCAAGAAACAGACACTGTTGTATGATCGCCTCACAAATTTTGTGAAAACAAATCAGGATGAATGGTCTCTAGGAAGTGAATCTTGAAGATACTTATGTTTTTGAAGTACTGTGTTAGAAAACAGGTACAACTAGGTACACTATCAGACGAACCTGTCTCCACTATGTGCCTGCACTTGGTAGCCTGTAACAAGAAATGTGTGTGCATGTGGTTTTACTCTGTGCAATTATGGATTGGGGAGAAATTGATCCAGTACACATTTAAAGGTGTTGGTGGAGAATAGACATGCATGTACCTGCCTCAGGACTGATGGTGATCACCCTACTTCAACAGTTATAGGAGGTACAGTATACTTGACAAGGAAGTCAGCAGCATATGCAATGAGTGCAGATGCTCTGGAAGGTGAGCCAAGTTAAAAGAGAGGGTACCAAAGGCAATGTCTTGCAGGCCAAGGCTTTGTGCCTACGAAGAAAACCGGGTAGTGGGTCCAAGTGCAGGCTGTTTAAATGCACTGGGAGTGGACCTGGGGGAAGCCTGCTTGCTTCGTCAGTCCCACCACCAAGGTCAGCCCTGTGTCCAAGCCTGCCTAGCCAATTAGGCAGGCATGGAAGGCTGGCTTGGATCCAGCACCTGATAGGTGGAGGGGGCATTACGCCCCCCTCACCTGCTCAGGTAGGATCCCAGTGCCTGGAACTCCCTCATCTGGTCCTGTGGGCCTGCAATGCCACCACACCGAAAAGATGTTTGGACTTCACAAACAATCTGATTATAAAGGGAATGTCTATGAGAAGATCAATAATGATTAATATGTTTCCATAATCTATAGCTTTCCAGTCAACCGTTGATCTTCCTTTGCAAAGTGCAGTTGCAGGTGTTGTGTCTTGGGTTCGTGGAACAATAACTCCAGCGACACTTCTTCGCGAACAGCTCTTTATTGTAAGGTAACCAACAGGGCAGGACAAGACTGGGGAATAGGGGGCAGGGGAAGCTCTATTTAAAGGCACACTGGTACAGAGAGGATAGATACATTTAAGCGGGAACCAATAATATTCGAACTTTCCGGCGGGACCCAATCAGGCTGTGGATTGTGCTTGTACTCTTAAACTGACCAATGACATTACTCCACCCGGCTGACAGAATGTCTTAATTAATACACAACAGCAGGAAACTGCTATGGGTGTGGTGGGTTAGGCCAAGTTTTCCATTGCAGGGGTAGCAAAGTACCTGCATGTGTGTCATAGAACATGCCTTGGAGTGACACACTGTGTAGCTTGTAACTGGATCACAGGATTTAAAATAATTAATCCTAGGCAATAAGGGAACAGGCAATTTTGATTGGGGCCACAACACATGGGGACCTGAAGTTTAGCACTCCCCACCCCAGCCGTGATGAAAATTACTCCCTTGTGCTGCAACGAGTGATGGAAAAGAACAAGGCGCTCCCATTTGTGGCAGTGGTGGCAAGGAATTTCTGCCCCACTCTGCATAGTGGTAGGACCAGCCTTGATTGCGGATGGAAATTCCCTTCCTCATACCTAGGATGCAATTTTTATCCTGATGTGGCTCAAGCCATATAATTAACAAAACATATAGTTAGGCCACAAGATATTCAGTAAGCTTTCTGATATGAAGAACAGCCTGCACAAGATGAAACGTTGCCCACTCTGTCATTTAATGATAAGCAAAACAATTTAAGATGAACACAGTAGAAAATGGCATTGTCAGTGGGAACTGATAAATTACTTAACAGCCAGTTTCCATCTTTAATTCTTGCTGTCACTTGGCTACATTAAATTACTCTCCCAATAGTTTCCATCTTTGATTCCTACTGCTGCTCTGAAATGAGGGTTAGAGAATAAAAATGATAGGAAATTCACTGCGTGTGATCAGAAACCATTAGGCTGTGTTTTTAATTGATGACTTGGAACAGAAATATGAATTCGATGGTGCCAACAACCCCTTTTAGATTTTTGTTAGACCTTATAAATGGGTCCAGTTACAGGTAGGTAGCCGTGTTGGTCTGCCATAGTCAAAACAAAATAAAAAATAAATTGCTTCCAGTAGCACCTTAGACACCAACTAAGTTTGTTCCTGGTGTGAACTTTCGTGTGCATGCACACTTCTGAAGAAGTGTGCATGCACACAAAAGGTCTTATAAATGGGTGTGTTTGTGGGCAAAGATGTGGCTATGTGTGGATTTGATGCACGTATGGGCCGCTGCATGTATTATTTAATATATTGTTGATGGTGTGGTTTGAAAGCACATAAGACCACCACCTTGCTGAAGCTTAAGCTGGTCAGGATTTGTCAGTTCACCTAGGGACCATGTGTATGCCATGCGTATGCCACAATGGGAAAAGGGCAGGATCTAAATGTAAGAAAATAAGCAAGTGCCATGTAGGTTTGGGGGCGAGATGCAGACACCACCAGTAAGAGGGCAGCCTTAGTCTGACCAAAAGTGCTCAGCCACCAGAAGTGGCTTACAGGGTGGGGTGAAGCGACTACGCTAACTTCCTACCAGGTGGGTTACTGTTGCTAATAGGGAGAGAGACGGGCAAGGCGGCAGAGAGGTTGGCATGGCAAAGCCAATGCAGTGCTCCTATAAGTGCATTTGCACCGTGCCAAGCTCCTTGCCACCTCACCTCTCACCCTTCCAGTAAGCAACAGTGACCCACCTCCCACAAAGCTAGCATAGCAGATGCATCCCACCTGCTGAGCCACTTCTGCCAGCCACCTAGAAATATGAATTAAGGTTGCAAGTGTTCTCTTCATCTCTTCCTCCATGCTCTACCTTGTTGACACTCATTTGGGGTGAAGCTGAATGCCTTTGTTAAGAACAGCAGGCAGGAATTCACTCTGGTAGGGGAATTCAAGCAGTGGCGGCGGCGAGGAAGGAGTGCTTACTCTCTCTCACCGGAGGTGCCTTCTGCTCCCCTGTTGGTAAAAGCTGAAACTCTTTCTCTCCTCCTCTCCTACATGGTGCTCACATTTTGTGAGAGAAGGTAGGGGGTCCTAAATGATATCCCATCCCCGATTCCTCCCAGTTTGAGCCAAGCCATGATTCTCCAGTAGCCAAGGGGGGTGATCACAAAATATAAAGAGAGCAGACCCACTTTGTGTAATTCATGTACAGAACGTGAGTGGGTTTCTTGAATAAGCAAAGCAATGCAGAGACCAGGTTACCATCCACATGAGACACATAGGCACAGAGAAACATGATGAAGCATGGTGGGGGAGCTTGAATAGAGTCAACTCTATTCAAGAAAGTAGTATGCCTTCTAAAACAGCGCTATGAAGGCTATCTCCAAAGGGGCTGAGGGCTGGACCCGTATAATTTGAACCCAGTGCTTAATTTTTCTATGTGGTTGTCTCGACTGAAGCACTAGACCAGGCGTGAGGAACCATTTTTGGTGTGAAGGCTGCATTCTCTTCTGGGCAACCTGCCAATGGCTAGTCTTGGCAGTGCTGTCAAGTATCCCGTTTTCCCTGGGATTCTCCCTTATTTCAAGCAGTTTCCCGCTGCTCTCCCTTATTTTTTATTTCCCTTAAATTTCCCGTTTTTAATGGAAGCAGCTCCTCCCCTGCTGGCCAGGGACTGGGTGGGAAGACCTCGCCTACTTGGAGAGAAAAGCCTCAGCCCTCAAAGCAATTGGGAGCCGTTTCCCGTGCTTACAGGGGGGTGTATTCCTTCCCCTGCATCAGCCCCTATCCGTTGCCACCGAGCCCCTCAGCCGGCCAATAGGGTTAGCTGGCGGGCGGAGCCTGGCTGCCTTTGAGCAGCTGCTGCTTCCTGTCCTGTTTTGATGGGATCAGACAAGAAGACGATGGGGCTCCATTGCACGGAGCACATGGCTGCCCTCCTCTTTGCTGGCTGCCCTCCTCTTTGCTCCGCTCCGAGCCTGAGCCCGCTTGGAGTTTACATTGCTGCTCCGCCCACTTTTGCTTCTGGCTCCGCCCACCACTGACATGTGACTGTCCCTGGGATACATGAGACTGCTGATTCCTTATTTTCAAATCCGAAACTTGACAGCTATGAGTCTTGGATAAGGCCAGAAATAACAATAAAAGTATCTACACACATCTGTCTCCATCTTCCAACCAGGAAAAGCAATGAGGTTTCATCAGAGCTCAAGGACACATTCCAGCCAGTGCCCCCACCCCAAAAAAACAAAAAACACTCAAGGAGGGTGTGAAACAGGGTTAGACTGGTGAGGAACATGTCCTGGGGGAAGTGGGTGTAGATAAGGAGGGGGTGTGGTCCAAGGAGAGCTCCAAGGGCTAGATAGAGAGGATTGGAGGCTCACAGGGCCAAGGATCCCAATCGTTGTGCTGGATGAACTATAGTACTCATAGAGAACTAAAGAGTACTCATTCAGAAGGAGAGAGGCAGAGAAGGGGCATCTCCTTGTACAAGAGCTTCTCCCATCTACTGATAATAAGTCTCAGTTTTAGCTGATTTTTTAAAATGCTAATAGTATGTTGTTAGTCTAGTGTTTTCTTTTTTAAGTTGGTCTGAGCATTTAAAAGCATCTGAGCATTTAAAAACAAAACAAACCCAAAACAAATAAATAATATGCAACTGAACAATTGAACATACAGCTTGACCTCCTCACAGCAGCAGTTTTTGGAAATATCCATTGTATTACAAAGTTATTGTTTTATTATCATTTCTAGTAAAGCAGAGTTGGCCTGAAATATAGATTTCTCAGGGGGTGGGGTGGGGACACCTAATCTGATAATGCTGATTGATCTGATAAACTTTACTTCCAGTTCAGCTTTACATTGAATTAGTACCCACCAGGCGGGTTCTCAGAGCTGAGGTAAGCTCTTTTATTTTTATGCATATCATACAATTTCACCTAGAAACTGCTTCTAGAGTATGTTGCACCAATACCTTAATCTCTTCCTTTTTTTAATCACTGTGAGGTTGAACATTAACAAGAGACAGAATTATCACCTCATTTTATTAACTGCACCCAAGGAGAATTAACAGAGCATGCCGGCATCTTTTTTTAACCTGACATTTTTCATTCCATTTACCTGAATTTTTCTATTAGATTTGAAATGTACATCATACTGTGAGGATACTTTAAAAAATCTGGTCCCCTTCATAATTTTTTGACAGAGTACGTTAATAAAAGCAAGTGAAATACTATCCATTCTTCTTCCTTTGTTGAAAAATTCTAACAATCCTTAGGAAAGTTTTAACAGATTATTGTTTGATTCTGTAACCCCTTGTAATTGGAAATGGGGGGAAATAAAAAATAAATGAGTTTTGGACAAAGTGCCCAAACTGCTACTTTACCACAACATCACAACCTATTGTACTGTCCTTGCATCATAATCGGATGTAAATTGGATTCATGTACAACTTGTGGCTAGACTCACACGAATTCTGACCTATCAAATTCAATGCAGCATGCCAGCCAGTGGAGGCTGGTAATAGTTGGACTTGGTAGAACTGCAATTTTTAATCATGATATATTCATCATAATAGCGCTTATTTATGTACAGGGAAAGAGCTTCCACATAAGAGGGTCCTGGTATGATTTTCAGACAACATTGATGCCATACATCTTATTTAGAAATTAAGCCACACCACAGGACATACGTTTTGGAAGTCATGTATTGTGACTCTACATCTACTGCCCAAAAGGCCTAAACACAAAATGTGAGGGAAACTTGTTTCCAGTTGCATGCGGTTTTCCTTCCCCACAAAATCAATTTAACCATTCATTATCCAAAACACTTGTTTTCTCTAAATTATAGGACAAAGTATTCCAACCAATAGACCAGCAAAAAATACCCCATTGGTTGTTTCATTGACACAGAGTTCATCACACCAGACTAATCACTATCAACCTCTGTTATGTATTTCAGGGAATATCTTCCAGGTTTGAAGGGAAATGTGGAGTCATTTCCAGGAGGCACAAAGCCCATTTTTTTGCATTTTAGAAATTCGCCAACAAATTCACAAAAGGGCAGTGTAGAATTAACAGTGACAGTTTCCCACATTCCTAGGCATTCAAGATACATCCTCTGCTAGGGTAGGCGCTTGCTGGAAGCAGGTCCACACACTTTTCTGGAATTGACCTGTCCTGCCTCACCCAGCTGCTGTTGCTGCAGCAGCTTTTAATGAACGAATGTAGGGAAATGGTTACTGCAGAGTTTGCTGCTACAACAGCCATCCACCATTTCTCCCACCCCCGAAGTCCCCAGTTGAAAAAATAAATAAATGCAAGATGATTAAGTAAAGATTAATTATAGAAAGAGGCTCTCTGTTTGTTGATTGCTTGGAAAGCCACAAAACAAACATTAGACATTTAAAAAGCAGCTAATTGAAGTAGGAAACACTTCCTTTTTGCTTCTCTGACCTTCAGGAAACAGCTCTGAGCATGCTCAGAATAATGTGATAAGCTAAGTGCTTACACGTGGGAATGTTACTGAAGCGGTTCTGACTCTTCCCATATACTGTAGTGTCTGTGCTGGGCAGACCTCATGACAGGGCTGACTTTCCAGCAGGATCAATCACATGTTTTCTCTCCAGCTTAAAGGCACCTGAGAAGAATCTCTTTTACATAGTTATACTTTTTTATTAAGGATTGGCTGGCTGAGTGGTGCAGAGAGCTGATTGGCCAGAAAACAGGCAATGGACAGAAATGCCTCTGTAAATTTGAGGAGCTTATGAGGATCAGGAAAATGAGTGGCTTTTGAGATTATGAGGAGATTTTTTTAAAAAAAATTGCTAGGCAATTTCAGCAGGAGGAGGGCTGTGTCTCCTCTGATGCTGTCCATCTATAGAAATCTACTGAGGGCTCAATAAGGCTGTAGTTTTATATGGATTTACTTGGGAGTAAGCCCTACCGAACTCAAATCTAACTTGCTTTCTGAGTAGACATGGAAAGAGTTGCATTAGAATCCTCCTGGTTTCGCCAGGAGATTTTCAAACACGCAGCACTATTCTGGGAGGTGTTTATTTTACCTCAGGTAGGCCTCATTAGTGTTTCTTCACATAATGGCATGTATGGAATCTGTGGCTGAGGAAGCCCAATGGCTGCCGGAGGAAGACAATTTTGGTGTCTGAGGGGGGGAAAGGTCAAACAGCGTGACTCCTTGATGCTTTAAAAATGTAGTGAACCATTAATTGCCTTCTTATGGCATTCTGAACTACAATACCACAGACAGGGTCCTTCATTCTGTTTATTAGGAGGATGGCACCTGGGCAAACCCTTGAGGAAAATGGTGCAGCTTGAGGGAGGGAAAGGAAAGATGTTTTTCCAGAAGAAAACACCTCCTTGTTTGTTGCAAACACCGTTGATACAAGGCTGGTTTAGCCTGGCCTCATTTTAAATGGACCACAGGGCGTGGTTTGTGAAGGCACATTGTGCTATGACATTATCGAAGTGGATCTAGACTTGGTCATTGGTGGACAGGACACAGCAGTGGACCTCTGTGGAAGAAGGGTGAGGTAGGCATTTAATAAATCAAACAAAAATCCAACACACATTCTTGTAACTTAAGCTTTCTCACTTCTTTTCCAAATGCAGGACAATGAGAAAATTTGCAGTAATACTTAGTGACTACTCCATTGTGTATCATTCTGTCATGTGTGTGCAAACTCTTGCTGCCCCAGCATTGAAGATAAAAAAACCTTTATGTACATGAACATAAAGCTCAAGTCAAGAAATAATAACCACAGTGTCTTCTCTGAAGAGATAAAATGTAATATGCCTAACAAAGGTTCTATCTGCAGTACACATTTAAAGCCACCTCATAACACTTTACACAGTTATGGCTTCCCCCAAAGAATCCTGGGAAATGTGGCTTGATAAGGTTCCTGAGGGTTGTTAGGTGACCTCTATTCGCCTCACAGAGTTACCTCACAGTCTCCAACAATGGAAGCTCTCAGCTTCCAGTTCTCAGCACCATTAACAAACGACATTTCCCAGGATTCTTTGGGGGAAGCCGTGAGTGTTTAAAGTGGTATAATTCAGCTTTAAAAGTGCAGATGGGACCAAACACAGGTAATCATATCTATTTATTTTGCTTTGGTTACCATAATTCACGCAGCAAAAATGTTACGTGAGCAGTTTGAATGGCGGGCAGGGACTTGATCCTGCAGAAGAGAAAAACAAAAGGAGAAACCATGATGTTGGACTGACATTGAATGGAATTTCAGGCAAACTTGTCAATCAGAGCAAATGTTTTGGATTGTGGGATTAGTCACAAAGTTAACCTTGTGCCTTAGGTTTGCTTATTGACCTAGAAACCTCCATTTATTTGTTTTTTTAAGTGCAGTCTTACACTTATGAGGTTCGCATTTCTGATTATTACACAGAGGCTTGGGTCACTTGTTGTTGTTTTTCTGGCATGAACTAAGTGCCCTGAGACCTCTGGGTAAGGGCGGTATATAAATTCAATAAATATTAATAATAATAAGTCATGCCTCCACTGCCTATTGCTTTATCTGGTCTTTGGTGGAGATGCTGGGATTGAACCAGGGGCCTTCTGCATGCAAGGCAGATGCTTTGCCACTGAGCTATGGCCTTTCCATCCTCAAAGATTCCATTCTAAAGGAGCTGAGCATGAACAACATTTCTTTAGTCAACAGGAGCTTTCGGAGCAGTTCAGGTCATTGGAAGGACAATAATAGCACTGGTGTTTGAATGAATGAAATGAGCTTCCCCTGCTCCCAGCCCTGTTACAGTGCCATCTGCCTCTGGACAAATATTGGGATTCCATTCCGAATGGCCACTAAAATTTTAGAAGCCATTCTGTACTTGAGTGTCCTCGATATTACATTCTTTTTCTCTATGACTTAGAAGCTCCAGTTTTAACATTCATCTCGGACTTGCATGTAGGCTGAACAGAATTTGATGCACGTCTGGGAAATTTGCCTTTTTGCTCACACAGGGGATGATTCAACTGTACAGCTGTCACAAACTGTATCCAGGATCTACTTTGTGAATTAACTGTCTGTTGCTGAATTCTCACAATAACAGCCAATTAGAAGCACAAAAGAGAAGTGGCCTTGGGATATGGGCCCTGAGTCAGAAAGACATAGAACAGTCAAAGATCACAGAATAGTAAAAATGAATTTAAAGATAATGTGTGAGTTTTGAGAGTAATGTTTTACATTTCTGGTATGTACACCAGACTTGGATGACATTTGATACAACTTGGTGAGAGGGCACCAGAATCTAGAATTGGGGGTCCATAAAGGCAAACCAGCGAGTCATTTCTCACTTCCCAAATCGTTATGAGTCCCACTTAAATCTTTTGGATGTGACTTGTAAAGAATTTGCAGTGCTATTATGGTCCTACTACTTCAGGCATGTCTCCCCTTTCTGCTTAACTGGAGGCCTTGTTAGAGATCTCAAGAGTGTGGCCTCAATTTCTTCCTCCCTCCTTCCCTGTCTGGAACAAAAACATTTGTCCCTAAGATCAGCCTCCATACCTGGGATTGGAAAATGGTTTAATGTAACACTGATTGTTTAAAAAGGGATCCAGGGGGGATATTAGAAACTACAATTCGGGGTGGGGGGACGACGACAGGACCCAGTTTTCTGAGTGCATGTTCTGGAAGCTGGGCAATAGGGGCAGTACAGGATTCTTATTGTGTACCAACCTCCCCACTGCACCAAAGATTCCCTGCCTGAGCTGGTTCAGGTCTTGGTGGATGTTCTCCTGGAGACACCTAGTTTGGTTGTCCTAGGGGATTTTAACATTCACACCAACACAACCTTACAAGGGGCCGCTCGGGACATTGTGGAAAGCATGGCCTTCATGGGGCTGTCCATGAATAAGTTTGGCCCAACCCATGGCCGCAGACATGCCTTAGGCCTGGTGTTCACCTCTATGGATGTGGGTGATCTGACATTAAGTAAAAGTGAAACAAAAAAGTGCCATGGTCGAATCACTTCCTGGTGCAACTAGATGTGTCCACGACCCTTCCCCTCTGCAGGGTTATGGGACTGATTTGGATGTCCGGCCCCGCCACTTAATGGATCCAAATGGTTTCCAGATAGTGGTAGGGGGTGTTTTACCCCATGTTGATGGCCTCTCAGCTGATTCCTTGGTGGCCTGCTGGAATGCAGAGTTAACCAGGGCTATCGACAGTCTGGCTCCGAAATGCCCTCTCTGATTGCATGGAGCCTGGATGGCCCCGTGGTTTCCCCCAGAGCTGAGGGCAATGAAACAATTGCTGAAATTGCTAGAGTGCTGGTAGCGAAAAACTCATTCTGAGTCAGACTGAACACGGGTTAGAGCTCAACGTCAAGCCTACCAAGTGGTGATAGCAACAGCAAAGAGGACTTTCTCCAGTTTTCATTGGACTACAGTTCCCTTCAGCTTCAGCCAACATGGCCAGTAGTCAAGGATGTTGGGGGTTGTAGTCCGTCAACATCTAGAGAGCATCACTGAATTTAACCTCTTTATTGGATGCACAAATTCAAGCTGAATTTCACCAAGCAAGGCTCTCATTACTTTCTGCACATTAATTTGACACATTTCCCACTGTGCTAAGTCTTCAGAACACTCATCATCTTAAGAATTTCACATCATGAATCTATAAGGTTTGTTGTCTGATTTTCTCCCCCAACAATGGCTGTGATGCTGTGTACAGCTACTTGGGAATAAGACTAACCAAACTCCCTGTGATTTAGTACTGAGTAAACTTGTATACATAGCATCTCTGTTTCTCTCTCTCTCTCTCTCTCTCTCTCTCTCTCTCTCTCTCTCTCTCTCTGTACAAGCAAAGCTGTACCATCCCAACTTCCCCATCTGTATGTTTTCAACACTTCCAAATCAGCTGTCTGCATGTACAAAGTTGCTTGAATTATTATCTTACCCAGCTGTTTTATTTATATATATTTTTGCATGCTCCTTCTGACAACTTTGTATAGTAGCAATTTGTTTTTCTGAAGCAGCCACTCTTTTCAGTGTGACAAATAGTGAGCCCTTTGTCAATACATTCCAAGTGCAATAAAGTGCATTAAAGTTGGTTTCACTGGGTGATTCTGACGCTGTGCTTCAGCTGGGCTGATTACAGCATTTCAAAATGAGGGGGGGGGGGACCATGGTTTCTGCTGTAACACTCAGATCTGTGCCTCACGCATGCAATGGCAGGAAACCGAGTTTTTAAAACCAAACCCTGTTGCCATGTTTTGGCTTTGTATTTACTTAAAAAACAACAACAACAACATTTTGTCTCCTTCCTGCTCCTTCATTCTTCACCCAGTAGCACATTGGGAAAGAATCATGATTACATTTTACTGGGATTTTATACACCATTAGCAAGCTGAGCTCTAATGAGCAGATAGCCACGAAAGCTCCATATTCGTGACTGCATTTTAATTAATTTACAGAACCTGGTAACAATTATGACCTGTACATTTTAAGAAGGCTGTTAAACTTTACATTTGCCAATTGAGAGTTTTTTTAAAAAAAAAGCTAAGGCAAGGCAGATTTTAACACTAAGTGGTTTCTTTCTTTTTTAAAAAAAATTAATGAATGTGGAGAAATGCAAGTCAACAAGCACTGCATTAATATTTGTTGTCATAAATTGCTAACAGAAAAAAACACTTGATTTTTCTATGTTGATAATCAAGTACTATTAGTGTTGTTAGATATTATATCAGGGTCCGCTACATTGTCCCTTGTTTCTAGTTTTGCCATTGGAAGTTGTTACAACAGTCCAGTCTGATAACTGTGTTTTGTTGGGGTTCTGTAACTTAACTTATTGCTTATATTGTTTATTGCACTGGTGGTGGTGAAAATGTGGTTTAGGCAAACTAGAGTGTCAATAGGAAGAAGCACTAAGTGCAGGGCAGGTTACCCTCAGGGACATAATGCATCACTCCAAGCATTTTTTGTTGTTGTTGTTGACTAAGCCATTGGGGTGGACATGAGGGAGCAGATGCTTCAGAAACCTTACCTCTTACTTTCCAATCAACAAAATGGCTGACATTATCGCTCCCTCCCTCTCTTTTACACAGATAGTCAATGCGAAGGGAGGATGGAAGGAAGTTTGGGACTAGCTATTCCCTTCTCCCTGAAACCTCTCCAATAAGAAACCCAGGTTTTTCTATACATGCTATTTATTCCTTCTCCTTGCTGATGTGTTAGGGTAGCAAATTATACATCACCAAACAGGAGGGAACCCCCCCCCAAAAAAAAGAGGGCAGTAGAGGACACAGCTTAGCATCAGATTTGAATAGGCTCATTTATAAAATAGATGTAAATTTTGGTGCTCAGGATGTTGTATAGGGTTCCCCACCCATTTTATCCTAATGGGATGAGAGATTGTGTCTAGTCCAAGGTCATGGCTGAGTGGAGATTTGACTCCAGTCTCCCAAGTCCTGGTCCAGCATTCTAAGCACTATTCCACAATGAAATAGAAATAGAATGCCCTGTCCATTATGGGGAAGACTGAGCCAAGGTGGTGGGTGCACATGCTGAGTTTGCTAATTGTTGGTGGGCACAAATTCAAGGTCCCCGTGCTCCCTTCTTAAACTGGAAGGCCTTTCAAACAGGTTGACTCCTTCAAATACCGGACTGTCTGATGCAAAGTAGAACACTTGGCAACTATAGCATGGAGCTGGTGCCCCCCAAAACAATGCACCACGTCTTGAGGTGTGGGCTAGACCACTGTTGGATTCAGCAGCACATCCCCCACCCCACTGATATGACAAGAGTTTCTGTCCTCTATTGAAAGAGAGCAGAACTGCAGCCTAAAATGTTCTCAAGGAGATTTGGAACATTTCATAACTCATGCCTATTTCCTTAATATGCTTCATAAAGGGATGCTGGAAACTACATTGGGTGAGAGGGGTTACAAAGGCAGATGAAGGGGGTGGGGAGGTATGTCTGTCCTCCAAATCTTGAGTTTCCTGAAGTCGTTTTTGTTTTTATGTATGAAAGTTTACAAGCAGAGTGACATATTTTTAGCAACAGCATACAGCATTGCCAAAAAAGTATAGAGAGCAGCTTCCAAGTAGATGAAAATAAGCTGCTCAGCCCTTTGATGTGACTTCACTGCACACAAAACATACAGATAAAAGGCTCTCTTACTGTTTATTATGGAATTAGTTGGGCAAAAATTAGAAACCCTTGGGATATACTCAGATCTTTGCCAAACTGTAGCTCGTCAATCCTTTCTTTTTTTTACAGTAGGAAGAGATTCAGCAAAGAGATTTAGAGCTGACAGGTTCCACCATTGTGTGCAAAACATCTCTCTACAGCAATAGGCCCAAGACTCCTTTTGGGCATGCACTTTCCAATTCCCATTGAAGGTTCTAAGTTACAATACAAACCAGGAACCATTGCTTAGACCTCTTGTTTGATGGTTCCTACCACTCTTGCTTCTGTGGTTCCTCTCATGCTGGTAAAACAACACCTGAAGCAGCCTGCTTCCATTCTGGGACCCCAGCAGCAGCAGATGGCAAGGTGGGGCTGCCACTTATCCAACTTCCCTCCAGCTGTGTCACTGGCAACATACTGGGATGGAGAGGAGGAAGTGGATGTGGCAGCCAGGTTGGAGTGGTGCAAATGCATTGGCAGAGCCCTTCCAGGGCACTTACTAGCACATTTACACTGCACCAAACTCACTTGCCACCATGACGCCTCCTCAAAATTGTTGAGTTCCTGTAGGACTGAAAATGAAAATGAGATAGCACTTCTCCATATTAACTCCATGGGGGGGGCATCTTTTGATAAAGGTTATCTCCATCAAAACAAAAACACAACCAAACAAGCAATAGAACTTACTTCAGAGAAAATATATTTCTCCACCACTCAAGTTTAGATTTTCTGAAGACCTACTGTGCGCTTCAGCTGTCTGAAGTACAGTGGGTGCTGGGTAGGCATACGATCTAAACTCTTTTTGATGATGGCACTCCAACTATGCAACTTTGTTCAGGAAGGCTCACCTGATCATTTTGTGGGTTGGTTAGAACTGTTCTCCAGGGTTAAATGCCTTTACCTGTTGTTTTTACTGAAAGTGATGTTTTTGCTCTGTTTATTGCTCTTTCCTTGTTTGTGTGTCCCGCCCCCATCATGAATGTTTAGGATTTGTCAAGTGTTGCATGCTCTACTGACATGAAAATGCAATCAGCGACCTTCTGTTTTTTAAAACTTCTTTTATTTTATCCCTATAGCTAAATAGCTTTCTGAGAAGTAGTTTAGCACTTACAGCCATACTTGTGAAAGGAGCAGAATTGTAGGTTAAAATATCAAACACAACATGTGTTTGTGGGGTTATCAGAGGTGTAGCAAATGCAGGGTGGTCCAAGTGCCCATGCACTCTGGGGGTCTCGCTACCATTGAAACAATGAAATGTACCTTATAATACATGATGTTTGGACCACCCTGTATATTCTATGGCACTTAATTGTTTCCTATTCCACACTCAAGCGAGTGAAACATGATTCTCAGTAATCTCTCTGACACCAGACATACAGGACCTGCAGTTCATGATGGTGCAAGTATTTTACTGCATAGGAGTTGGTTGATATTAGAAGAATCCTACATGCATGAACCATCTGCAGAGGTGAATAATAACCAAAGTACCCTTGCTTATAGAGAGCTAAAGTGCAGTCTTCATTCTTTTGTAACCTTTTTATGCATATGCATCTTATCTTTTGTACATGCAGATGAAGCAAAGATGAAACAAACCAAAACCCTAATTATTTGGAGTTTTTTGCCTCCCCAAATGGAGCACTTTGGTGCAGGTTGTATCCTTTCCCTAAGCTATTAGTTTTGTTGGGGTTGGCATGCTATTTTAGTTCTCCTTGTTTTATCTGACATTACTTGCTTAATAAAGCTTTTTAACCCTCCTTTCCAATGTAGTGCCACAGTGATACACAAATATTTCAGCATAGTATAAAAATCAACATTACAATAGCAGTAGCGTACATCACATACAACACAGGCATATTATATATCTGCTTGATAGCAAACTTTGCCGAAATGTTTTTAAATTCGCCAAAGCCTCATGGGGAAGTCGAACTCTCCAAAATGTTCTACTGGATGGCACAGCAGGTGTCAGAGAAGAAACATCTCATTATCACTCAGGCTTAGGCCTGATTGTGCCATTTCAGAGACTGGAAATGCTGTGTGTTTGTCTGTGATAATGAAATTTAGATGTAGTGCCCCTCCCCCTTCAAACCACCAGATTATTTTAAGTATGTTTATTCCAATGTGCTGGTATGGGTAGAAAGTTTGACAGACACCATGATTCAAATTGCTAACTCAGCTGCAAAGCATGTTGGGTGACCTAGGACTACCTCTCAGAGTAACCTGTCTCAGCCTATACTACCTCACAGGGTTGTTGTGAAGATAAAGGAGAGAGGAAGACCCATTGCTCCTTGGAGGAAGTTTAGGATAAAAACTTAATATCCACAGATTTGGTTCTTACTTTCGGAGACTAATTGCATGTCTCAAAAATGGAAGCAGGTGCAGCTCTGTACATTAAGGATGTAATCAGAATATCTGTGAAATGCCCACATTTTGTGTTAAGGTCTCAAGAAGAAAAGTTTAAGAGGAAAGCTGTAAGGTTAAAAGGGTGCCGTTCAATGGTGTGGAATGAGATAATTACTTGAAAGAAAGTCTGGATGGTATCCATTTGCAATATTGTGTTTATATTTACATCGTATAGAATATTGGTATCCGTTACTGTGTAGAAGAGAAGCATTTGTTCATATTCCTAAAAAGCATTTAAACACATCTCTAAAAGTTATGCTTTTAATTGTAGTTGGAAAATGCTACTTTGAAAATACTACATGTCTATCCTCACTATTAAAAAAAAAACACCAAAAACTTCCCCTATTTGAATGTAGGTTATAAATTCCAAGAATTTTCCTCCTTTGCCAAAGTCCTTTTTGTGCAGCACATCTAACATAGAAACATGTGTCAGGATGCATAATGTTTCAATTACATACCCTGCAGCAATGTTCTCTCTGCAAGGAAAAAAAAATCTAAATTGTAGATTCAATGGTAGATTTACTTTTTCTTCCTTTCCTTTGTGCTTTGTCATTAGCTGGTTGTCTTGTTCTAATTTTTTAAGACTAGAGCGTTCATACATATGAGTAGGCAAGCAGGAGGGAGCATGTCTATGTACTGGAGGGAAATGGGTTAGGTCTATGGCAAGACCATGGTGGATCTTTTCTGAAAGAGCATGGATGATATCTAACATTAGTCATATTCAGAATAGTCCCATGGGTCTAAATCAATGGGCTGAATTCAAAACAGTTAGCTGTTCAAGTGGAAATACATTTGCTCACAAAATGAAACTTCCCCTCCTTCTCCTCTGCCTGTGCCACCCCTGAAATCTGCTCCAGAGGGTTGAGGGAACTCCCAGAGTAGATGCATGTAATAAATGGGGAGAAAAGAGTGGGAAGTTATGTTGCACAAGCAGAAGCCATTGCACTTATTAAATGACTTGCTTGGATACAACCCAGTAAACTTAAGTAACTTCAGTCCATTGATTAAAATGGATCTGCTCTGAGCAGCAGCAGAGCATATGCCCATGCTGCCCAGGGCAGGCTTGCTCCCGAGGGGGACATGGAGGGTGCCCTCCCAGGCACGGGATAGCCTCTCGGGAGCCGGAACGGCGCACGCACCCTGCAGCCAAGAGCAGAGCGAGCTGCCCACGGCGGACATTTGGCGTGCCGGCCGCCCGCTACTCCCAAGCCTCCCTCAAGCTGTCAAAACGAAGGGGGAAGGGGGGAATGCTACTGGCAAAGCGGCACAGCTCCCCCCTTACCCCAACGGCTCAGGGTAGGCTTGGGAGTTGTGGGTGGGCAGTGCGCTGAATGTCACCCCCATCAGTGAGGGCACACGGGGCTGTCCGCCCCCCATCCCCCTTCCTATGCCCCTGGCTCTGAGTGTAACTTAGGTTAATAGCACCCTGTGTCTAAAACATCATCATGTTTTCAGTGCTTGGGAACACATTTGTGTTGCTTCAGTGCTGCTCTCACTGTGCCATTTTATTACTTGGTCCTAATATTCATAAGCCTTATTTACCCACACCACTATTTACCTTGATTGACTGTGTGCCAGCTCACATTATTTTGCCAGCATCACACTACATTTATGATGATGTCACAGATGCTCCTAATTATTATTATTTTTTAAACAACAACAACAGCAACCAGGCACTTCTTCCTAATGGATTCAAGTTCAGTGCAGGTGAATTGAAGTATCTAACAAAAAGTAGTTTATGTAAGATAATTTCTGAGCTTTCCTGTAACTGCAGATAATCAAATGTGTTTCCACGCATGAAGGTTTCAAGGAAACCTCATGACATGAAAGTAATACATCATCATCATCATCATCATCATCATCATCATCATTATACTTTAAGTTTTCATTACTCCTGAGAATCCTATTGTGATTTCAAAAGTCTGTAGAGCCATAGCAGTAGCTTACAGCAGGAAAACACACACAACTGCAACATAAGAAAAGTAGTCGTAAACAAGAAATAGAGCATAAAAATACACAACCAAACTGAACCATTTCCACATAAATCACAAGAACTAAAATAAAGATACAAGCAGCAATAAAATAAAATAAACCAAACAACACCCCAGCCCATGACTCTGTTGGGCAGCCTCAGCTTTTGTAGCTGAAGTGAGTTAATGGCCCCCTCCTCCCAGGCCAGGTGGAAAAGGCCTGCAAGGCAGGGTGCAGATCCCACAGGACTCAGAGCTAAGATAGTCTCAGTAGCCTGTTTGATGTAATGTGAATCTGTAAATAATGTAGTGAATAAACTGAAGTAAGAAGTTATGGTAACAAGGGACTGGATTTCATTAAAGTTCAATCCAGTCCACTCTGGATACAGAGAAAGAGCCCTGAAGATCTAGCTGATCATCTCCTCCAGCATAAATCATGATCGTGAACTGGCACGTTAGATTTTGCCTAGTCATGGAGATTAGGCTCAAAATTCAAATAAGATCATCTGTTTATTGTTGTGACTTCATTCCATACTGATGGGAATATGACAGAAAAACTTCAGCTTTGTTTTCTTTTAATTAAAATTAACATCAGGCACCAACCTCACCCTAAATTTCCAAAGTGATGGATAGGATTTTAAGCCAGTGGCCTCCACTGCCTTCAGTGAGCATAGTATAGCCCTTGTACGTGCCTGTGAATTGTTCTTGATGCTTTTGATGAATGTAGTCAAGAAGAGATCTGATTGTCCTGCCGAGTCAATGTCAAAACAGGCCTGTTTTCCCTCTACTCAGCCTGTTTTCAGCACACCTTTACACAAAAGTTGTAGATCATAAAATGCTATTTTTACTTATTTTTATCTGCATACATTTTTCCTTTTTTGTAGCAGACACCATAGTTATTCCTATTTATCTACTTGCACTTTGATGTGCTTTCGAACTGCTAGGTTGGCAGGAGTCTGTCTAAGGATGTATATATTAGTGAAACTTGCATGTAATTCATTATATTACCCCCAAAAATGGCTTTCAAAAAATGAGAATGTCAGGCAACATGGCATACACAAGATTTGTATATAAGGAGAAATTCCCACTAAAATGCTGGTATATTTTCATGACGTCTTAAAAAAAAAAAGAAAAAAAAGAAAAATGATGGGGAAACAGAGAGAACTGAAGTTAAGACTGTGAAAATGAACAAATGGGATAAATTGACAGACTCATCCCTCCCTATTTCCCAGTTCCTTCCCCCCCCCCGATAACTGACATTTATCAATTGAACTGCAATGTCACAGAGAATTCGGAACCATTCAATAAGTGCTGAGGAGTAGAGTTGGGTACAATATTAGTGCTGTTGGTGTGAGGCAAGCAGGAGCTTAGCTCATTTGACAGGGAGAACATCAGAGCCAAGAGGGAGAAAGATCCTTTCTTGTGTTGGTAGGCTGGTAAGAGGGAGGAAATCTCATACAGGAGGTGTTTTGGGAACGGGGTGATTGCCTAGGGGACCTAAATGGTTAAGCAAACTGGATTTCACATTCTGGTTTAAAATAATCAGCAGGACCCTAACATAAAGAAAATTCATCTGAAAGAGATACTGGAACTTCTGCTTTGTGGAGTGAAAACCTGTCTTCATCTAGGGAAGTCTTCCTGTTGGCTTCACTGGGGCAGAATGAGGCATTTGGGTGAACGGTTATGTTGTAGTGAGTCCCAGCAGGGCAGATGAGATCACACTGTCAAACTTTGCCCCATCTGTCCCTTCCAGCTGAACATTTCTCTGCCTCTTCCTGGAGCTGCTCAGAGCATCTGACGTCAATGCCAAAAAAGGAGTTGCATGTGGCTGACAGATTTTCTTAAAGGATAAGTGACTCATAAGGGTGTTGGGGGATACAGCCTAAAGAGGCTGGTACAAACTTAGAAATGTATGGAGACAAGTTGTGAGCAATTTCAGACTGGGTTCCTTTGCCGTGTTGCAATAATCATTGCAATTAGCCCAGCGATTGATAAAGGTTCTGATGTCTGAAGCGACCCAATTCAATCATGTAGCGAATTCTAGGAGCAGCAAAAGATTGTTGTGTGAATCCCAGTAAAGACCAAGTAGCAAACATATAATTTGCTTCCTTTGAGGAGGAGGCACCTGCTGTTCCTTTTGATATTCTGGAAAAGACAACTAGTAGTAAATCCATTTAAGATGTAGATCCGTTTGTTCTGTATGTGTCACTATACCAGTGGAATAGACTAGGAAAAACATTTAAATTTTTATCAGTGGGTCTTTCTGCTTTCCAAAATCCCAGAAGTGAATATTCAAGACATTTTTCTCCGAAAGCAGATATATAATTTTCTGCAGTTTTCACTTATTATTGTACATTGTTGTTGCATGTGTCAGCCCAAATCATTGTTGCACATTTGATGGGACTGTGTGACAAACTACTTCCCCCTTTCCTGCAGTTCCAACATACGCATGTGCCACCCTGTGCTGTATCTTAACTAGGGCACTTACCCATGTATGGAAATTTGCAGTTTTCACAGAAGGTATGGAAGATCACAGGTACTTGCAGCATCCTAGAATCACCTGGGCACAAGTCCTTTTGGTCGGGTTTCAAAGAGTGAACGCTTAGAGTTGCAGAAAAATAATGCAATGAAGGCCATTTTCCCATCTGCTGCCCTCGGTATTTTGAGCACAAAATACATGAGTATCACAACAATTGTGAACAAGGCATCCATTGCTTTAAAAATTAAGTGTGTCTTCAGACTGCTCAAAAACAGCTATCAGGGAAAGAAAAGAATTAGTATGCCACATCACAGTGGATGCAAAACTCAAGTATTTTATATTAAGATCACAGAAAGCTCAAGCTGCCTTATACCAGGTGAGACAACACAGGCAGTGCCTCTTCCAAGCCCCAGATTTATCCCTTGCTAACTTGACTGTTTTAACTTGAAATGCCAGGGACTGAATCAAATCTTTTGCATGCAGGGCATTGTGTTGTGCCATTACCCAAGTACAATATATGAAGAGTGAAGCAGCCATGAAATAAATTACTATATTTCTGTATAGAAAACAATCATTTGGAAAATGTCAGATAAAACATATACCATAAACAGGCCAATAATGGTACAGTATGATTGTGAAAGATATATCTTCTTGCAGATAACTTGTATAATCAGCCTACCATAGATTGCATTAATCATATCTTATAACAGTCATAATTTTAAGGGGGCAGGGTAGTTAAAACTATTAATAAAAATATTAAAAGTAAACTACTTTTCTTTCCAGATATATATTATAATTTGTGTTTTTGAAAGTGGTTGTTTCATATGAGATGAAAATCTTGTTTTCAACATTTTAAAAATTACTCCATGAAATACCTGTTTCTAAATTATAAATTAATGAAAGTTATGGTGCCTTTTTCAAGAAGGCTTTTTTTGTCAGAGGGGGACAGGTCCGTTTTTGAGCAAATCTGATTCAAATTTAATGCTATTTTTTATCATTTTGCTACTGCTCACTGAGCAATATAGTCTATAAACATTATTTGATGAACTGCCTTTGTCTTTTAACAATTGTCTTTAGGTTACATTGGGGCTTTCTAGGTCGCTTGCCTCTTCTGCTCAGTTAAGAATGTAATGAAATAAGGCATTCACAAACATATTTACAGCGTGTTTCATTTAGAAGGGAAGAAAGCACCCACAATATATATATATATTTAAAAGGCAACAAAATCACATGACTCATTTGAAAAATACTTAGGAATATTTTCCCCTGATTTGAAATCTTAAAAACAATCCTGAAGCAAAAAATAAATAAAAAAAAAATAAATGATAATTTACTTTTGGACAAAATCCTTTGCTAATTAACCTGTTTTAGTTGCCATGTCCCCCTTTTATCCCATGGTTCTCTTCTCTTGCCATTTATATGCTCTATTTCACTCTTTTCAGAAAACAAGACACCACAGATATTTTCAAGCCAGCTCTTGCATGTTACCCATCGTGTACCACGAGAGACGTGATGACAGGTAATGGAAAACTACCATTCTCTTCTTTTTGAAGGAAATATGTTTTCCAGCACAGAATAATGATCTTCTAAGTAAAACCATATAGCAGCCAATATATAACCACCAACATATAATTTGATTTACAATGTGGCAGACAAAGGATTTTGAAAATCAGTAAAAAAAAAAACAACTAAATATCCATCGGGTTGTGGTTAACAAAAGTTGCTGGCAAAATAGTGCTACTTTTCTCTGACTTTTTAACTTTTCAAAACATTTGTATCAATATGTGCCTCTCACAACTATCATCCCAGTAACAGTTAGCTAGTCAGTGAATTATGCTCCTGTTTTGTCAGCCAGAGTTTTGTATGAAATTGAGATACGTGACAATACAACACCTATCTAATTAGTTCACTTTCTATCCTGCTCTTTCCGAAGCCTTCGGACAAGTGACAAAACTTAAAAATAAAATGAAGCCTACATTTAAGAAAAGCCAAAAGAATTAAATGCAAGTTACCATGCATTTACCTAATTCTGGCCATTAGGTAAATGTAGGTCTCTTCTACAAACACTATTTGAATATCTTTAAATATATCTATATATTTCAATAATGGTAGCAAAACCTATGATGATTTCTCTTACGTTTGAATAGGTTTCAATTGCTAAAAAGACTATTTGGGATCCATAGAAAAGCCACTCTGGGCTCCTGTGAAAAACAATGGACTTTGATATATAAGTAAATAGTGACATTGATTATCATCAAATAATTACATTGCTATGGTAGCTTGTATTTACAGCATACCCTTTATGGGTCAAAAGTGGTTGTTGCCTGGATTTTGTTCTTAGCTTGGTTGAGATCAGTAATGGGTTGATCTTCATTATTTTGTTAGCGAGCAGGAGATTATTTACAGCAAGGGTTGCCAATCTTTTGGGCCCACCAGCATATTTGTAAACAGGAGGAATTGTCGTGAGCAACATATGCACACACCCCACAACCAAGCACATAGCCCAACAATGCTTCTTTCAAGCCTAATTTCAGCAGGTGGAGGGGAGCCTATGGGCACCACCAGGGCAGGTGTCTGTGAGGTGCTATATTGGGGACCCCTGATTCAGAAGAGCAGAAGCTAAACAAAACATTGTTCTACTTCTACTTCTCCACATTCCAGCGATTGCTCCAAATTTCTGGCAACATCCTTTTGTGACGCTCAAGTGTTGAAGGCTGTATTTTCTTATACCAGAGTGTTGCCATTTCCCTTTGCTGTCCATGTTGCTCTCCTTATTTGGGCAGCCCAATTATGTCCTCGCTTGATTCGAAGTGGCAGCTCCAAATAGAATGTCCCCGTTATGTCCTTCGTTGTCAACAGCTCACCCATATAACCTGCAGGTTTCGTATGCGTCCCTCTGCTCTAATTTTTAACCTTATCCTGTGGAAAACAGTAGGAGGAAACAAGGGGCCAAGTCATGTACAGGCATGAGCCTAGTATGTATTAATTAAGGGCAAGAATGGTTGATGGCTTGACATGCAAACCTATTAAAAAGTTAAAAACTCAGAAAAATAATAGCCAGCTCATTCAACAATCCTAAGTACTTAACAGATCTGAATAGTGTATGGCCCACCAAGCTAAACCTGGCAGTGCCCTCCCTCCTCGCTTGAGCCATGGATCTACAATCTTTCAAGTACAGTACTTGAGAACCACACCCCTTTTTTACACCCCTGAAGTAAGCAGCAGCCAGGTTTAGCATTGTGTTTCCGTGCATGGCTGAATGACTGCCTTTCACTTGGTTGCGGCATAAGGTTTTATCTTTAAACGAAGGGAAGTGTAATTGGTATTTGAAACATTTCTGCTTTTTTCCCCTGCAAAGAAAATCTCATTTTTGAAGTCACACAGCGCTGTTTTCAATTACAACAAGAGTCGAAAAAGTGGAGAAGATCTCATGTGCAAATCAATGTTCCTCTGTTAAAATCAATGGGCTGCTGAGATGTACATCAGCCCAGTATCTGCCATCTGCTCCCCCCCCCCTCCCCATTTCATTGTAATTGCAAACCTAAGCATGAACAGGGACTATGTCACAGTTATTGCAAAGACAGAATTCTTATTACTGCGCCTTTGATAATAATTGGAATACAGAACACCTGTAAATAAACTTTATTGTATTTCCCCCCTATTCAGAATATTGTGGATTGTAATATTCTTTTTAAACAAAATAGCAGCATGAAGGAAACTACTGTTGCAAGGGTAAACTTTGATTCTTTGTGCCGTCGTTCTTGTCTACAGTAGGATGGTGGCCATTGAGGAAAAAGTAGGTCAGTGAAATAATTGCAGTTCTGAAAATAATACAGATTGACAGTTGTTGAGCTTAATCTGCTGAATGGCCACAGGGGTGTAGCAACAAAGCTCATGTGTTCACATATATGACAGTCTGGTGTTAAGGACATAGCTAAATCCTTATGAAAATAAATATATAACATAACTGATTACTCTGTGAGAGTTGGGTTTTGTTTTGTTTTTTAACCAAGAAATGAAAAGGAAATAAAATATACCGGTACTCTGTTACCATACAGAGGATGGAAAAAGTATCTATCTAGACAGTTTCATTTGTTCTTTCTTATTCATTGGTATTTCTTAATACTGATGGATTTCTTAAGGGTTAGTATTTCTAACCCTTTCTCTGGTTAGATTTGTATGCAAATCTGTTGTGTTTTTTTTAAATCCAGAGCTAAACACTGTTAAACAGAATGGCCCAATTAAGCAAAGGTTTTCATTGTGGGGTGTTCAGTGAGGTAAATTAATCAGTTAAATTAACTACAGATAAACTATAGCCCAAGCAGAAGGATGCTTTCTAACATGGTTCGTTTTCTAAAACGAATGACAATTTTATACTCCTCCATCCTTAAATTTTTGAAATATTTTGTTTCAGTCAATTTTTAAAAAGGCTCTTAAGAAAGGGTTCTTATACAAAGGAGCAAATTATATGTTTGAAGGACAGGCCAATTTTGGTTTCCCCAACAAGGCTCTTAACACCAAAGCGAAACCCAAATGGCGGGGATTTTGGGGAGAAGAACTAGCAACACCACTTTATTTAATTCGTGAAAATGCAGATAGTTACAACTAACAACTACTGTAATTTGATAGACAAATAGTTATTATTTGTCTGTTTCTTTATAAGAAAATTTACGTACTCCCAACTCATAAAAAAATATCAGGGCAATAAAATCATTAAATCATCATAAAGCTATAAAATGATAAAGTACAGAACAAGTCACCAACACCAACTTATTCCAAATACTGTTTCTGCATTCAGTTGTATGTTGGGAAAACCATCATATTGTTGGCTTTAGGTTTTGGGTCCAAATAGTAAAGATTTGCCAGAAGAGCATCTTGCTTCTGTGACTGTAAAATCCCCAAGTTTCTCCAGTCTTTCTAGCACAACCAACAGTGTTTGCATTACTTTCTTGTAGTTAAATTGCACTCTGCTTTCTAAAGATGAACTGTTCCTGAATAAGCAAAAATATAACTTAAGCAATTTTCTGGGAAGGCTTTCATGTTCTGCTGATTCCCACAGCCTTGTACATGACCTGTGTTCAGCTTTGGAGAGAGAAGCCTGACTGAGTCTAAAAATTCCTGCACCCACATTTGCAACTGTATGCAAAAAGATTCTGGTGTAGCAGGGAAAGTGTCAAGCCAGAAGGAGGGTCTAAACCTGTTAGTGAGCATACTCTTTCCTGACTCATTTACATAAAGCAAAGATTTGAGGAAGGGATCCATGGCTTTCAGCCAGATCCTGATAAACAAACAAAAAAATAAGTACCTAGACACCCTACTTAATAGTGTAAATATATATATACTGATTATTTCCATGAATTCTTTCTTTCAGAATAAGATTATTCTATACATAATATTCTTAAGAAAGGCTTGTTTGAAGTTCAGAAAGCCACATCCTTGTGTGTTTTCTTTTCACAGTTCTATTTTTAGAGAGTAAAAAGCAGCAGTGGATGTTGGAGAGCGTTTTCCTCATGAATAATGTAATTTCTCTCCCCCCCCCTTCTCGTTCTCTTGCGTGACTACAATCCCTTTATGTCATACGAATCCTTGAGATATAGAAGACACATGCATGGAAATGCATGTTTTTGTGGCTATATCTCTGCTCAGTTGTCCACATTCCCTCTTGTGATTTGTTTTGTACACATGTTCATTGCCTAGATTGGGTGCAGTTCTGATCAGAAGTGAATATTATTTTCCTTGCGGCCGAGCCTTATTTTTACAAGCCAGTTTTAAGCACATATTTCCACACTAAGAAGGGTGGGGGGGGGTATGTGCAATGAAGAAAGATGTAGATTTCATAGCTGTGCTTCTTCTGTGCGTGTCCTAACAAACCTCCCTTATTGGCTTCATGGGGCACATGCAGAATTACAGGAGAGGACAGCATACTCTTTAATATGCTAAATTAAAGTTTCCAGACCTGTCCAAAACAGGAATATGGTCTGTGTTGAGAAATATGTCACCTTAACCCATCAAAATAGACCGAACACTGGATGATATCTAGCCAAAGTTAAACAACTTTTCTGTGTTCTGGTGATTGCAACAGGGCAATTTAGTAAACATGGATAAATCTCACTCTCTGAAATCAGTGAGATTTAGAAAAGCCCTTAAGTTTCACTAGGTCTTCTGTTTCACATAGGCTTCCCTGACTCAAAATTAGACAACCTACAACGGATATCCAGATCTTTGATCACCAGTGTTTTGTCTTATTGTTTGTGAAGCCTCTGAAATATATATCTTACCCATTTTTAGCTATAAATTACAATTTTTGGTTCTTACTCTTCATGTGCCAGTCTGTCTCATCTTCGAACTTCATGGTTTAAATAATGAATGCAGCACATGTATACAACTTTTAAGTACGGCATTTTTCTACACATTTCCTCAGAGTACCACATAAATGTAATATTCAGTCTTTCATTGCAGTACTCCCTGTGAACCCCTTTCACTTCTGCCCTCTGAATTTATTTTTCCCATTCCTTAGACATCCTCTCACATGTATTGTCAACTCCAGTTAAGATCGCCCTCAGTAAAATATCTCTCCTCCATTCCCAGACTTCAGTAATCTCTCTCGTCTTTAGCTGCCAAACTGTGCATAACCTCTTGGTATGGTTTTGTTTGGATAATAGGGATCATTTCACTAATGTGTAACAAATACCACAAAATTGAGCTTTTCTCTAATTCTGAGAAGAGTATTGGGGAGAGAGAGAGGGAGAGAGAGAGAGAGAGAGAGAGAGAGAGAGAGATATTTCATTTTCATTTTCTCATTTTCACTTTACGAATAGGTGGGGCTGCTACCCCCACTCCACGGCCATTTGTCTTTATCTAATTCCATCATCTCAGATGCCAAAGGTTCCTTTTCACCCTTGTTTGCATTTGCTTGTCATGCATGACCCTCTGTATTTTGTCTGTGCCTTCCACTTCTCCTTGACGGGCTGAAGATTATTTTCCTTTTTTAAAAATAAATGGAGGTGGAGGGGGCAACTTCTTTCCAAAGCTCAGTTCATTCTCGGCCGCTTTTTCCCTTTGCCATGTCAAAAGAGGTGAAATCCACTCTTAGCTACATACTTTTTTAACCCTTGCCAATGGAAAAAAAAGAAATCATACTTGGTGGCAGGCAGCTTGCACTTTTCAGGCTCTGAGATAGTAATAACAGTCTCAAGAGGCTGTGTCTGAGAAGACAGCCTTGCTCTTTAATCTCTTCAGTTATTACCGATGGATTTGAAATGCAAGGTGACTCTCATGGCGCAATTAGACACAAGCTCAACAGGCGCTCATTACTATAGAAGCAAGTTCTCAGTGATGTAGCCAACCTGTGTTTGGATTGTACCACATAACTGCTGCAGGTTGAGCCTCACATTATGGAACTCCTTGGAACCGCAACACCCCCTGCACTTTGTAAAGTTGCAATCCCCAGAGAATGGTTGCAGTCTAACGGATTTGCTCATTTCCTGCATGGAGGGGATTTTTTTGTACGGGGAATAATGCAATCCTGCATGTGCACTCTGAAGAGGTAGAACCTAGACACAGGTTTACTGTCTCTGTGAGAGAAGGACACAAGTCTTGGTTCTCTCTAGAGATAGAGACAGACAGATAGTTTGATTTCAGTTCATTCTGTAAATACATGTGCTCACACGCATACTCAGGATGCTATGAGTGGAGAGAGGACTCCTCTGCTTGGTTCCTGCTTGCAGACTGCCCACAATAATCTGGTTGACTACCGTGAGACCAAGATGTGTTACTAAGAGAAACACTGCCAGCAAATGATCCAGTTTCTCTTTACTCACCTTTAGCAATGTGTACCCAAAAAGTTACCTAAGTCCCCTTGATTGTTTAAATGTTGTCAGTTTCCCTGACCCCCAAAAATTGCTCAAGGCAGAAAAAAGGGGGGCAGTTGGTTGGGCCTGGGAAGTGATCTATTCCTTCTAGCAAGAGGGGGTGGTTCCTGCCTGCTTGAAGGAGGCAGTGGTAAAACCACTCCTCAAGAAACTCTCCCTAAATTCGGAACATCTAAGTAACTACTGGCCAGTTACTAATCTCCCCATCTTGGGCAAGGTTCTTGAGCAAGTGTTCACAAACCAGATCTTGGAGGAAACTAATTTTCTAAATCACTTTTAATTGGGGTTTGTGGCACAGAAACTGCTTTGGTCGCCCTGTATGATGACCTCTGTTGGGAGAGAGACGGGAGAAATGTGTCCCTGTTTAATTCTCCTCGGCCCCTTAGTGGTTTTCCATACCATCAACCATGCTATCCTTCTGGAGCGGCATATCCAAGTTAGGGGTGGCACCAGTTTGGGGGGGGTTGTTCTTGATTATATTATGTATCTTGTGTTTTTAATCTTGCATTTTTATGTTGTGAACTGCCCTGAGATCTACGGATAAAGGGTGGTATAGAAATTTAACTAAAATATAAAAATATTGGGAAATCCTGCCTACCCTGAATGTGGTTGCACTTCCCCTGAAGGAGCAAGTTCACAGGGGTGCTTCTGAATCCAGCTTTGTCACCTGAGGCTCAGGTAGCCTCAGTGGCTAGAAGTGTCCTTTACTAACTGAAACCAGTTACAGGTGGGTAGCCGTGTTGGTCTGCCATAGTCGAAACAAAATAGAAAATTCTTTCCAGTAGCACCTTAGAGACCAACTGAGTTTGTTCTTGGTATGAGCTTTCGTGTGCATGCAGAGTAATACCCTTCTGAGTAATACCCCTCCCCACTCCCTCACTATATTTAAGGATCTGGTGACTTCTGTTTCAGTGTATCTGAAGAAGTGTGCATGCACACGAAAGCTCATACCAAGAACAAACTCAGTTGGTCTCTAAGGAGCTACTGGAAAGAATTTTCTATTTTGTTTTAACTGAAACCAGTGCAACAGCTAGTGCCTCTCCACTGACTATCTTAATGCATATCCTTCATGCACCCTGGTGCTAAGCCTATGAACGGTTTTTATAGTAAAAAAAAAAACCCAGCACTTTCATGTCCAGCAAACTGGAAGACACTGCAGTTAGCATTGCACAAGCATGATATGATCTAGCAGTTGCATTCTGCACTAACTGCATTTTCCAATGCAGTCTACAAAGGCAAGCCCCTATAGAGGGCGTGGCAGTAGTCTAATCTGGAGCCTACCAGACATGGATAACTGTGCCCAGGTTCTCTCTGCCTGGCCTAAGATGCTCAAAGCTGCTCAGTGCCACAGAAGCTACTTTTGCCTCTACCAGCAAAGATGGAGCAAGGAGCACATGCAGGCTGCAAATCTTCTCCTTCCAGGGGAGTTCAGTCCTATCTAGCACAGACTGAATGACACTGTTCCCTTGGCTGGATTAACACCTTTTGGATCCCTGCCATTATTTTCCTTGTTATGTTAACACATGAGCAGCAGCATTTATCTGAGCAATTAAAATTTGAAAAGTGCCTATTAAATATTCAAATAAAACCAATATTTTAGATGTTAATACTTCAGTGAGTGGTTTCATAATGATGAGGAGCTTTATCATTCTGGTGGTGATTTTCTAATTAGAATTGGTCACAGTACGGGTTAGGTTTTATCCAAGCTGTCAAGTGCTGAGCTCCAAAAGATAGAAAAATAAGAAGCTGTGGTCGTAGTCTCAGTTGCACATACATAAATCATATTTATTTCAGTGGGATCAGAGTACACACAGCTGGGCAGGATCACAGCCTAAGACACAGAGGCTGAGTCGTAACATGAGCTGCTGTGCATGGGGGCACGGGCAGGATTGCTGCAGCAGGCCCCACCCCCAGCCTGTGCATACGAAATTGAACTTCTGGGCATGTCGTCGCTTTGTTCAAATGTCAGAAGCTGCTGGGATCTGTGGGATCATGTGGCGGGCATCTCAGTTGCAAATGCCAGTTTCTTGGTGAAGTTCCCCCAAGGTTCTCAACTGACTGCCCATCCAGGCTGGCCATTGGATCATATATATAAGAAGGCTTTCTGTTCCAGCTGAGTCTTACTTGAACAGGATCATTTGATGCTCTTTGTGTTCCTGTATTCTTAGCTACTGTTTGGACCTGACTTCTGACTTATCCCAGACTGTGGCCCATAGCCCCACCCTGATGCTCTGCCATGAATCCACTATGCAGTCTAGGCTGAATTGCTCCCCTTGTCTGCAGTATTGGTGCCATAACCATGACCCTACTGGCTTGCTGTAATCCTTAGCACAAGTTAAGGCATATGAAACACTTCATTTGAACACTGTAATGGTGAAGTATAAATGCTAACTATTACTGTTGTTGTTGCTGCTGTTGCTGTTATTCGGAGAAATTATCTGAGAATTTTTTGTTGGGGACTCTATATCTCCCTTGTTGGTGAATTTCAGGCTCCACCCTGAAAAATATGCAATGAAACGTTACCCTGTGCACCTAGCATTAATATTCTTGTATTACTATTGAAGGAAGCAATAGACTCGGCTGCTGGCCCAGGTTTTTGAGTGCACCTGCTCCCAGATCCCACTTGTTGCTAGGGATTCAACCTGTTATCATCTTCATACAAAATGCGCATGGTCCTTCTCCAATGACAATCCACTCCATTGGAATGAGTTTGCAGAACCCCTTGAGAAATGTGATTGTGATCAAGACTCATTTCATTTTCCTAAACTTTGCCTTAATTTATTGCCTACCAAAGACCACTCCTCCTTTAAAAAAAAAAAAAAAACTCCCATCTTTTCTTCATATAAAATTTCAGTAACAGTTTCAGGCTCATCTATCATCAGGTTTTTTTTTGTTTCTCCCAAGTACAAGGGAGAAATATCCATTTGTTGAATCGCTTTTTTTTTTTTTTTACAGTAATCTGCAAGACATCTGCCTTGGCCTGTCAAGCTTTTATTGTCTGTCACTCATTTCCAAGGCTCCCAGAGCACTACAGTGCAGCATGCTCCCTGATCTGTTGGACCATCTGTTGGGGGGTAGCTGTGCTACAGGGAGCAAGATGGAAGCCTCATTTATACGACTCAATTCCTATAGGAAAACCACTGAGCCATCACAGAAAAAAATATACAATTTATGTTCTCAGCCAAAGATAAATATCTTCTTTCTTTTGCTGATAAGAAGATGGTAACATGAGTAGTGAACTCCCTTGTTGACCATGTCAACACACAAGCCACACACAACAGCTTTCAATAATGGAAATAGCTAAGACACAATGGAGCTGAAGAGCAATCATTATAGGAAGCTGTCTTAAATTACCCCTGTTCCAAACTCGGTTCAGGAGTGGGGCTATTACCGCCTGAGCTGGCCTCAGCCTACCAGAGGGAAAGCAAGCCTTTAGTTTGACTTACACCACCCTTTTCTGCTTGCGTAAGTTCTGCCCGGTTGCCTGGTCATGTGAACAAGCTGAATGGAGCCTCTTCTAGCACAAGTCCATTGTTTTTCCGATGCTGCCCCCTCCACTCCCCCAGAATGCCCATTTTCCAGGTCTTATGGTGGCATAGGATTCAGTCTCACCTGAACCCTGGCTGAGCTGGGATGAGGATGTTACATCAGTGTATCTCCAGATAAGCCAGGATGTGAGGCTTACACCAGGGGAGCCTGGATGCGTCAGGAATCAGCTGGCTGAGCTGGAGATATGCCAGATCCTAACTTGCTCAACCTGGAAGATAGTTTGGATTGCTCCTTTAACTGGGAACATTTAGGAATGGAGTTGAGTGGCTGGAATCTCAATCAGAAGCGTTCTACATTTCAGTATTTTGTTGCTGGTCCCTCTTCCTGTCCCTTGATAGCAAATAGTGGTGGAGAAAGAATCCATTTCAAATGGATTTATACACAGAATTTGGTAGTTGTGGCCCACATAGCTTTGCTGACACTGCACTGTCTCTTACATCGAGCACCCATTGATGTTCCAGCCTTTTGTGAGTGATGGTGGCTTTTTTAAAAATCCTGACTAATTATATGCAAACTAAAAAAATAAATGTATATTATATTATAAAATGTGTTTAAAAGAGTCAGATATTTGACCAGACATTTGTATGGTATAATTGATGTGCACTTTAGTATGTATCTTTTTATGTGCTGGTTAGCTCAGAAAACATAGAGTTTATATGTGTATAATATGCATATAATAATCTACACGTAATAGAATAATGTGTATAGCATGTGAGAATTGTTTGCATTTGTAGTACAGCCGGGGCTGGGAATAGCTTGCTTCATGTTGAGATCAAGAGTTGACATGGAAACTAAAAAAGAATTCAGATAAGTGCAACATCGTGATTTTCAGAAAATCTCATCCGTAACAGTGATCAGTATGTGAATTTTGTATCTGCTTGGAAATTCTCTTGCCTCATAATTGCTTCTGCTAACTCGTAGTGTGGTTAGTGTACTGACCCAGAAAATCTATCCATCTATCCATCTATCTATCTATCTATCTATCTATCACCAAAGAATTGGCTTCCTGCCCTGCTTACTAATTTGTAGAGGAAATCGGACTTTTTGCAAGTATATTCCCCTTGAGATTTGCAACATTTAGATTCCTGAGCTGGAAGAATAATAGTTACAGAAAGGGTCAAAGACTGATGGAGCTGCCCCAACACTAACTGCAGGGGGTGGTGATCAATAGTACAGCCAGGAGCACAAAGCATGGGAAACAAAGCAAAAGTAAGCAAGCAAGATGCCCAGGAAAGTGACCTTGCTCATAATGGAGTGAACCGGTTGACCACTCCCTCAGTGTTTTATAACATAAGGGAGTGAAACTAATAATCCTTGATGAAGTGGTCAGGAACAGTTGTGGCTTCCTTCAGGGGTGAAAGGGCTAAATTCCTTTACATGCCGTCCTTCCCCTATTAAGATAAATTTGTCAACCTGTCTGAAGCCAGCATGAAAAATGGAGAAAAAAATGTTTGGCTCATCCCTATCCACCCATGCATAAAGTAGCCAACCAATTCAAATATGCAGTCACTTGTGTTAAGAGAGTCTGGTCAAATGCTACAAGGTTTAATTGATAATGTTAAGTAACTGTCTGATGGGCAGCAAGTGGTCTGGACTAGTTGTGAATTACTAGTGATCATCATTGCCAAGCTGCACCTGAAGCAGTTTTTATACAGTTTGGAAAACTCACCTTTGGTTTCCTAAAGGTCTCAAGTACAGTATTTGCATATGACAACAGTTCGATTTGAGGAATGGCTGAATGTGCCTGTTTCTGGTCTGCATCACTTTCACATGATTTTGCCCATGAATTTTTTCCATTCCATGTCTGCATTCATCTGTGATTTTTTTTTTTAAAAAAAAGCTATCCAAACATGCATTTAAATGCATATTTTAAAATGAATTTAAATGCATATTTTCTCTTCAAAAAATAGTATATAAATGTGCATTTTATATTTGAATGGATACATAAATGCATATCTTCATACATTTAAACTGCCTAGAACTGTGTTACAAAGCATAAGGCAGCTAGGTTCTGATCTGCACATTTTATACAGGAATCTGCAATGACTGAATATGATTGAAGTTGGTTTGGATCTAACTGTGTTTGAGTCTTTGACTCACCACTGCCTGCTGTGCCAACCTGCTTCCTACCATTGCTGTTGCTGCATTACAAAGATGGGAGACCTGTGGCTCATCAGAAATCAACCTCAGCCAGGATAGCCAGTGGGTGTGAATGATGGCTGTTGTAGTCTGACAACATCAGAAGGGCCACAGTGAGGTTACGCCATATTGCAATGCCACTGCTAGAATTTCCAAATAATTTTCATCTCCCACCGCTACTATAATGCCATTTTGCCTAATGCTATCCTTTGCTATCATGCAGACGCACATTATACTCACAAACACAAGATCAAAGTGAGGAATTTCAGAGGCAAATGGACCTCTAATTTATTGTTTTGAGATGTTGTTTTGCAGTTCCTAATGATTCGTCATTATTTTTTAGTCCGGCTGGGAGCAGAAATACTGAAAGATGGGGGTATAGAAGTTCAAATAAATTAATACGTAGTTTAAATGTTCACAGGTGAAATGGTTTTACAGAATAACCTTGTAAAACAACATCAACAGTGAAGGAAGGTTCATGTTTCACATCAGAATGAAAGTTGTGTGTTTAGAGTATTGTTGCCACCCCATCTCCTCACATTCACACATGGTTATGAAGAACAGCATGTGTGGTTAGGCCCCTCTCCATGCATAACTTCATCCATTGCAATAAGGATGGGGTAGATAGATCACATGGGTGAGGTATGTGCATGTATGTTCCTAGACATATATGAGATTCTACATAGGAGAGATATATGTGCAAGACCAAGACCTCTCCAAAATAAACTCCCATGAGAGGAGACGAGTGAATTGACCCTGTGGGTGAAGTCCATGGGTGTGACAAATATTTCTTGGCCTTGCACAAATCATTGACACCCTTAGTGGTGAGCATGTGATTGTGCTAACTGGTTAGGATCAATCTAGCAAAGCAGAACGCCTGATTTGGGGAGTGGAAAGGTCATGTCCTATTCCTCAGCAGAGAGAATTCCTTCGAAGTACTCCCTCTATTTTCTCCCTGATTATCTCTGGTGCTGAAGAAGAAACTAATGGTCCAGTCTATGGTACGTAGGAAACAACTACATTGAAAGAATATGAACTAATTCCAGCAGCCCAGAGACCTCCCATTGCTAAACTTGTGTAATATCTCACACATGTTTTAACAATGAGGTGTAGGAGTTACGTTAAAAAAAAATCTACGGTCTCTGCTACTTAATTCTCTGCTACTTTGCCAAGGAAAAGGCGATGCTGTTTCCTGTTTCAAAAAGAAATGTAACTTGGCTGTTGGAATGTGTGAAATTTCCCATTTTGGTCTGCAAATTTGTTCTCTTTGTAAAAACAGATTTTTACAGAGTTTCCTGGAGAAAGTCCAAAAGTAGCAAGTGTTCTGTACTAGACAAATACTTTAAAAGACACTCGTATATGTTGAGCACATAATCCTATAGAATGACTGAAATTAAACAAGTAAATGTCGATAATCATGTGCCACAGATGGTATTGCTTGAATCATTCATAAAACAGTAGCAATTTAGTGTAAATGCATGGACTTTCTAATTTTGCACATGGGTGGGCCTTATATGGAGAAAAGGCTAATGGGGAAGAAAAAAGGACCCAAGGGCTATGTTATTTTTTAATTTTTTATTTATACAAGTATTTATATACTGCTCATTCACGTAAAATAGCAAGTTGGTGCACAACAGAAAATAGCGTAAAATACAATCACAAGAATGACCAGCTTATCTAAAAAAAGAAAATTAAATAACCGAATAGACCTGTTGGCATAAAAAAAAACTCTTCATTTGTCACAATGAAGAAGTTTGCAATGGTCCTGGAAGTAGAATCGACCCTTGTAGGCATTTCCCCTATGCCTTGATTTATCGGAGACACAAACAGCACTTTCTGGTGTCCCTCCTTACCCAGGGTGACATTCAAAATGGAATATTTATGTGTTTGGCAGAGGTCGGAGTTCAGTGGTAGAGCACATGCTTTACGTCTTTAGGGACTCTAATTCAATCCCTGGGAACAGCCATCTTTTGCAGGTGATGGGTCTGACATTGTGGGCCCTGTTGCAGAGGCATCCTCCCCCCCCCCACCTAGATAACCTGTGACAAAACAGAGTGAGGCCGACAACCACTTTGGACTGAAAATGGCCACAATTTTATTGTTTACAGGTGTAGGTGGAGCTTTGGATCAGCCTCCTGCTGGGGGGCTGAAACCACCGCAGGGTAGAGCCAGGATTATGGCCTCCCTCCCCAAGATGTCAATCTATTGATGTGGCCGTCCTGAAGCTGCCACCAGAGGCACTATGACCCATCTGCCCCATGCTTGGCTTCTGGACAGAGACTTCTACCGAGACCCCTCTAAACAGGGTAACCTCAATACGCCACTGGATCAGATGCACCACTTCACCCAAGTCTACCGAATGCCTTAACTGCCCAAAGTTGTGATGTTTTGCTATGGGGAAGGCAAAACCTTTTGGCTGGCCAATTTGTCTAGAGGGAAATTCCTTCCCTGCTCCGAATATGGCAGCTATTAGCACCAGGACCGGATTTAGGTTTGATGAGGCCCTAAGCTACTGAAGGTTTATATGTCCAGCTGTCCTTTGTCAACAACAAATTGTCACCGTTTTTTGTGTTGAATATATGCTATATGGTAATTTATGGGCCTAATAGGCATCTGAAGCCATTTGCACATGCTGCTATGCAACCAGTCCATGCAGAATGTAGGCACCCTGTATATAGAAATGACCAAACCAGTGATATTTTTAGGGAGCAGGCTAGCAGGCAGGGCCCATTACTTACACCATAGGAACCTACAAAACACTGTTGCTGTATGTAGGTTTTATTTAATTTGTTTTTTATCTTATATTTTGGCAATGTACATCCAGGTTTTTTTCCTTTAATTTTTTTTTTTGGGGGGGGGCCAAGAGAGTGGGGCCCTAAGCTATAGCTTGTTTAGTTTATATGTAAATCCGGCACTGATTAGCACCCATACCAAGGTCAGTTAACATAAGGAATCAAACCTGGCTGAAAACAAAAAGCCGGGGGGGGGGGGGGAATGGTTAAGTCAGCAACCTGGAAATGAAATATGTTTAAGCTGCATTGTTGAACTTTTAACCTGAAGTGACATAATGATTAAAGGTAAGGGTGGGGGTTGCTTCTTCAGCCAACTGCACTACAGAGGCCACATGCAGCCAGCACTTTTATGTGTTGCTGCTCAGCCGGTCATGGCTGTGGCCAGTGCCCAGCTGGCCGGCAAAGGAATTCCCCAAGACCTAGGCTCCAATTGGCCCATTTGAACCTATCTATTTGCTGGGAAGTTACGCCCCCATGGTCACAATGGTTGTGGGGAATAGCCGGGAAGGAGGCGGAGAGCGAAGGTGCTCAACCGATGCCCACTGTGTAAGCGGTGAGCATAATAATAATAATAGTTACTATTATTTTAATAATACCCTGCCCATCTGACTGAGTTTCCCCAGCCACTACGGGGGGCTCACAACACATATAAGACCACAGAAAAACAACCACCATTAAAAACTTCTCTATACAGGGCTGCCTTAAGATGTCTTCTAAAAGTTGTGAAGTTGTTTATCTCTTTGACATCTGACGGGAGGGCGTTCCAAAAGCATCCATTCTGGAACATTGTTCCCAGGGATATAGTAGTGGCATAGATGGATCAGTGGTCTGACTCAGTAAAGCCGAGCTATGCACACATGAGTTTGAATAAGCAAGAGTCAGCAAGAGATGTGCCAGGACCTTTCCAATTCCTGCAGAGATAGTGAATCGATTGAAGCAGTTGGCATTTTCATTCTTTACCTATACGCTCTAAACACTTTAGTTACCTCTTATGTAATGCAGGTAAAGAGACTGGGTCACCTATAACCTTAACTAAAACAGATGTAGGATCATGAAGCATGTGCTGGGTGATAATGAATTCCAGCTGTTGTGCTGCATCAGTTTGCAGCAGCCATATGGCACCCAAACTCTAGGGTGATGCACCGAGAGAAGAACATTTTAAAAGTGCAGTGGGTGTATCCCTGAAGTGCCAAACTCTTTTCCAAGATGCGTTGCAGATACAAGACCTGAGACGGTAAGGGATTCCCCCTCCTCCCCATCGCCAAGTCCAGAGTTCTGTGCCATTTGCCTAATTTGGATGCTGAGAGTCTATACCTCAAAACGGCAGCATCCTTCCTCTTTTCAGATAAGCCTTTTGTGCATCACTACTGACCATCTGGTCTACCCCAAGGAATGAGGGAAGCAAGGTATGTGAAGCATCTGGCTCTCTGTGATGCCTGAGGGAGATTCACGAGTGCAGGAAATGGACTGGCTGCCCCTAGTGTTCAGGAGCAAGCAGCTGATTTGAGGGTAGCAGGAAACATCTTGCCTTCCAAAAGCCCAATTAAAGTTTCTTCTTCTTCTTCTTCTTCTTCTTCTTCTTCTTCTTCTTCTTCTTCTTCTTCTTCTTCTTCTTCTTCTTCTTCTTGTTTAATTAATCAATCACCTTCCACACACATGTTCAGGCACTGTACAGGTAACGTTAAAAGCAGCTTAAAAAAGAAGAAGTTAAAAGCAATGCAGAAAATAACAGCAGGTAGATTTAAAAGCAATTCAAAGTCGACACCGATGACAGAATTTTATTCGTCCAACTGGGATAGCTCATTGGAACAGTTTCCCCTTACAGTATTGCGTCCATTTCTTTTTGGGATTGCAAATTGTTCTATAACAATAGCTAAGAGCAAGGGTAACAATGGGAACCTTCTTGTTCCTCTGTGTAACAGAAAACCCCGCAAAATACTTGGTTCAAATTAGTTTTAGTCTTGGAGCTTTATAAAATAGGTCTACTGTATCAGAATGCCCTCTGGATGTGAGGTTTGGTGGAAGTTTTGCAACAGACATCGGTCTTGCATGGGCCATAGAGTGGGAAGGGGGTGCTGGACAAAACAGTGGTACCAGCACAGGTACTTTGGGAACTGATTTATGGCATAAAAGAAAAAAAGTGGAACACACCATGTCAAGAGAACAGAAGACCTTTAGGCAGCTGAGGGTGATAAGGACTACATAAGCAAGGGAGAAATAAGGGCAGAAGAGTCAGATATGTAAAGACGGTGGTGAGCTTTCAAGGGAAAGTGATGGGCCAAGCTTCTTTGAGAAAGCTTGTTGTGTTTCTAGGTTATCAATAAGCTTGAGGCATAGGTCTATGACACAAATGTGCCTAAAATATGCACCAGCTAATTAATATGTAAAGATGCAAATTTAGGCTGACTTTGGGCTGACATACTTTGTATGTTGCTTTCAGGGCTTAATTGAATTGGTGGGTGGGTGGGGTCTCACTTTTACTGTACTTTGCAGTGTGCAGGACCCTCTCTGTAGTGGAAAAAAGGAGGAGGAAGAAACGGGAAATCCAGAGGTCCAGCAGAACAGACTCAGGGAGGGTTTGGGCTTCCTAGACTACCCCCTATAACACCTGACTGTGATATAGATAATAATTCAGCTTAGCTGTCTGACTGGACATTTCTAAAAAAATCTAGGAGATGCTTAGATATATCTTCATGGAGTTGTTTATTATTCGCTCACAAAAGGCCCACATTATTATGATAGGTTCCCTGTTGGTGAAGAACTTGGGGGAGGGGGAGTTGCCCTCAGCGATGTCATTGAGATGAGGTCCTTGCCCTTTAATAGCCCCAACATCTGAGCTCCTTTTTAGCACTAGGTTATGGTGGAAATGTTGGGAATTGGCTTTTCCATATCGACAGGATATTTATGAGACACCATTGTATAGAAATTAGCATTAGACTAGAATTACGGACAGCCCAGGTTCAAATTTCCACTCGGTTTATTTTTGGTCAATCAGCCTCTCTCAGCGTAATGGGGTTGTTGTGAGAATAAAATTGGAGGTGCGTGGGTGCAGACAATCCTGTAAGCTTCCTTGAGCTCTTTGGAGGAATCATTAAGCAATCGCCATCATCAGTCGTCATTATATGTGATTTGGGATTTTGCTAGAGACGGCATCTTTATTCACCGGTGTGTCATTGTTGAATGCAGTACATTTGTTGGGACCTTTCCTCCCCCTCCATTAGACACTCTTGTTTTAGCACTTCTGGGTCCTGGAGGCAGATAGTTCTCAGTGACATGCTTTCAGCTTTGCTTCACTTGTTGGTCCATCACAGCTGGTCCTCTAACCTTCAAGGGACAGAGCACAGGGCTCATCTCTTCAGCCGAGCTTTTGCCGGAGGAACATCAATAGAAGGGAATCAAGGATATCTTGTTATCAGACTCTATCTGCTTTGACAGTGTCAGAAAATGTTTGTGTTTTGTTCCAAATCTTTCCTACGTGTGCCCAGAGCCTGCTGGTACACCATGCTTTGGAGGAGGGGAGAAAAAGATCTGAACAGTGTTTTTATTGTGGAAAGAAGGCAGAGGGACAGGTTTGATATAAAGGCTCCCCTGGCTACTTGACCACCGTTTTGACACCATTAGGTCCTCTCTAGCTTGTTTGCAGCTTGCAATATCTGACTTTTTTTTTTTTGTCCATAAGTTTTACTCAGAATAAAAATTGTGGCATGCAGCAGGCTTATGCATCTGCCGTGTGCATTCAAAAACAGGCCCAACCACAAGCCAAGACTTGGCATACTCTCTGTTGCCTGAGTAGAAAGAAGAAGAAAAGAGATGTGCTGGTTTTCATTTAAGCAAGTGCTCCCTCAAGCCATATCTGTGACAAGAACTATAAGGTGTTAAGTGGCTCTCAAAATCCTGGAATTTGTATCATGAAAGCAAAACACGAGAGCTGCCGTATATAACTTGTGACCTATTATAGCCCATCAACCCATTTCGGGATGTTCGCCAGGGGCACCTGATTTTGCTGCCTTCCTGGGACTGAAAATAAACCTCGGGCATACACACCTTGTGCAAGAGGTTCTGTTGGGAATGAAAAGGCTGTTGAAGAGTGCTTTTGGAAGCTATGGGATCAAAACCTCTACCCCAATCCCTCACTATACACCATGCTGAGCTGCAGAGGAACCAGAGGCAAATTATAGGAAAGGAGAGGGGATTTTGACAAATGCAGTTGGTCATTCAGAGGAAAGCTGTTGTTACCTGCTGAAACTTCCTGTTGAAAATGCAAAAACCCTATCCTCCTTTGCATTGGGATACTATACAACTGAACACACAGAGAAACACACATGCACGTTTGTGTATATATGTGTACTGAATATGCACACACCATGAAATTCTCAAGGCTCTGGATTAGGCTAGGAATTAGGAAATACAGTAAGTTAGAAATAGATTTGCTCAGGCTATTATAACTAACCTAAATTTTCTAAATGGCTCCCCAGTTTATCTCTGCTGCAGCTGTATCAGACCTTATAATGGGATTAGACACTGCCTTAGAAAAATGCACTCTCCCCCTTAACTGTAGGTTCCTGGCAAAGGATAACATTCCACTTGTTCCCTAATGAGAAGATGAATTTATTTTTCTTTTAGTAAAGGCAAGGAGGTGGTGGAAGAACTGAGTCAGAGCTTGATTTCTACAGTGAACTCATTCAGAAATAATAAAGTGGACTTTAAACAGTGATTTTGACTGTATTGCATTCTAAAATTTAATTTATTTAAAAAATTAAGTTTTCATTCAGAGGAGAACTATTGCTTCTATCTAAACAGTCTTGCATCAGAATCTCCTTCTGGATACAATACCTATTCCCAAAGAATACAAGGAAAACTGAAAATATCATATACATGTTAAGAATTAAAATCATGAAGACCTCTTGTCTCAAATTTGCTAGTGTTATCAAAACTGAAAATCCCCAGACGTTTCAGCTACAAATATTATTGGACTTTTACCTCTGTTAAAAACAACCACCACCACCACCCAGGGGTATGTAAAAGCCCTTTCTGGTGGGATGGGGAATAACTACTTTCATTGAAACACTTGTGTTGGAATTTTATCTGATGTTTTCGTTGATGAGGAGCCATCACATTCATTCTCAGTTTTGCTTTTACTGAAATGTCAGTGGAATCTCAGCAATGTCAACTCTCCTCCTCAACTCTTAACTTTATAAAAAGAGGAGGTGTGTAAATTAAGGTGTCGCTAGTGGCTTCTGAGTTCAAAATCTGTGTTGACATTTGGCTGACCATCAGCGCTCGAAATTCACCAGGCGCACTTTGCTCCTGGCTATTGGCCACTTGCAACCTAGTGAAGATGCCAGGATGGCGCCTGATGTCTATACCATCTGGATGTGCATGTCTAGGGATCCTTGGATATTGAGTGTTTTCACACACTAGCAACACATCCTGTAGAATTCTGTTATACTTTATCAGCGCAATCAGAATGAATTTCAGGAACCAAAAAGTTGTACTGAAGGACTCTCCTGCTCTCTCCCTCTTACGATTCTGTCATCTATATCTATCTATCTATCTATCTATCTATCTATCTATCTATCTATCTATCTATATCTATCATTTCCTGGTGCCTTGCATATACGTGTTCACGTGTGCGTCAGTTGTGCATAAGTGGGGGAACACTTGCATCACACCAGTTTAAGCAGTCATGACTTCCCCCAAAGAATCATGGGAACTGCAGTTTGCTAAGGGATAGCTCCATTGGTCAGAGCATGGTGCTGATAATACCAAGGTTGCAGGTTCAATCCCCGTATGGGGCAGTTGGACCAGATGATCCTCAGGATCCCTTCCAACTCTACAGTTCTATGATTCTATGAAGGTGCTGAGTTGTAGAGAAAGCCCCCATTCTCCTTACAGAGCTACAATTCCCAGACTTCTTTTGAAAGAGGGATTGACAACGATGAGGGGAATAGTTCCCAAATAGTATCCCATTGGGACAGGAAAAATCCCACCACAAAAAAAGTTCTCCCTCAAACCTCACAGTCAGTTCTGGAAATGCTGTATTGCAGCCATGTCCATTTTCTTAATCTGTTTTAAACTTCAAATATCACATCACTGTCTCCTTGCCTCTGTGGACAACTCCCGAGTGGCAAAATGTTTTATGTTCCATGTTCCATTTCCAACAAAACTCCAGTGACCTTACCTGCTGTTTCCACCGCTTAAGCTGAGGGGCGAAGGAGAGAGCTATCTAGCTTTCTTTGTACAGGGCTTTCTGGCACAATTACTTCTGAAATGATACCATGTTCCTCTATGCGAACTATGGGGAAAGCTGGGAGTTTAAACAGACCATGTAATGAAACAAAGCATTTGAACAAAGTAGAGCCAACCTGGGGTCACAGGACATAGAAATAGGCTCTAGGTTTCCTCAGAGCTTAAGTTTCTTCAAAGGTTCTGGCACTGCAGGGCAAATCTGTTACCAAATGAGGTGCCTGCAGTGCCCTGAGGGGGGGGAGATCTGATAATGGGGCAGGTCCCTATTTTCTTATTGCAGAAAAGGTGAGCTAGTGTGGCGCATCTTTTCCATATATTATGATCTTCAGATTTAAGTCTTGATGTCAAATAAACATACTCCTTCAGCTACCGCAGAACTGTGCATTGTTTATACATCCTCAGCTGCCAGAGTCCTTTGGAGATACGCAGACAACAAAGAGCGTTGTGCTCAGTGTGATCTATCCTTGCTCCAGATTTAAGCAGGATTACATAGGAGGAAAGCTTTACAGTGAAGTTAAATTGAGGATCTCTCAAATCCTTGCATTATTGAGCATTGGTCTGTATTTAAAGTCACATAGATATGACTTAATTCAGTGTTGTTTCTTATGGAAAGGCACGGAAGCTGGAAAGCTACTGCGTGAATCCATCCAGTCAAACTAATGCCTTATCTGCAGACGAGCTTTCTGTTACACATCATCCCTTGTGGGTGGTTGTATAATGCACACAGAGACCGTTGATTAATGGTTTCACCAGTATATTTATGCACACTTTACTCTGATATGATGCCATTTTGTGCACATTGCCTGCCTGGAGAATGGCATTGCAAAATTTGGGCAAGTGTTATTCTCGAAGAATGGTTGTATTTTGGTTTGGGTGTTGTTTCCAAACATGAAACGCAAACCTCACCTTTAAATGGGAACTTAACTGAATTTCTTCACAATTCCCCGTTGTGAAAAACTCTACTGATTTTTTTGCTTCCACGCAATGAAGGGGGGGGGGCTTATTTTCCTGATTGCTCTTTTCCCTTGCAACCCCTTTTGACACCCCATCTTCTCCAGAGGGTTAATTGGCTCTTCGGAACAGTGTGGGAGTTGGTACAGGATGGGGGCTACTAGTGGAAAGGTAAATCAACAAAAATATCCTCCCCCCTCTCTTCCATCCATGGAAGCATCCACTGGATCGAATCCCTTTTTGTGCCTAGAACGAGCCTTTTATTCACACAAATGAAATAATTAAATAAAAGCAGGTTTTGGTATCTGGCAACTAAATGTATTAACAGGCTCTGATGCAAAGCACTCCATATTTGAGATGAGTGTTTGGCTGCAGTGTGTTATACACGTGATGGCCCATTCACACATACAAGTCATCAGATGTGCACCAGTCCATACTGTTACAACTCCCTCAAACAAATCACGATGTGTGGACAAGAGCAGTCATGAGTGGCTGAAACAGTGACTGGTCAGTAGATTTCGTAACCCTGAGTGGTTAATTTACAGCCTGCCCCCCCCCCGCCACCAATTTTCGGGCAGGGAAAATAAAGGTTTGCTCCACGTTTTCTGTGTGATTTTGAATGAAAACGCATGCTTCCTCTTGGTGCTCTACTCCAGCCCAATAAAAAGAAACACAGACACATGTCTTTATTAGAAATATAATGAGCAGTTCACCAGAGATTTGAACTGTCGCCAAGTGGCCCCTCAAAGCTCTGTTAAAAACAGCTCAGGCACAGTCCTACACTTTCTGATGAGGCTCGTGCAGGGCATGGGCAGACTGAGAAACAAAAGAGCAAGCTAATTCCTTTGGAAGTTAGGGCCCTCGGTGAACTAATAAACTCAACAAGGCCCCGAGCTGTGTACAATGGCCAGCGGAGAGATTTCTGCGGCAGATCCTTGGAGGAAGGTTAAAAGCAGCAAGGAGACTGAGAGGGAGAGGGAGCACTGAAGAGGAAACAAATAAAGCCATGCAAGGAAAGTGGAGCTGGGGAGTGAAAACCAAGAAGTCTCTGAAGGAACTTTTCTGATGAGCTAATGCTGCTGCCGAGATGACTTGCCGACTATGAAAGAAAGCCATTCTTAGGCGAATAGCGACAGAGTTAGCTGCGCTGTCGATTTGAATGTTGCCTGTTTGTCTCTGCATCACAGCCTAGCATTTTCCACTTGGCTTTCCAAGGAGATCAGGCCTCCACACACATCAAGAGGAGGAATTGTTCGGTTGAGACAGGAATCAGTCAGCGGATTCTCCCCCTTCCCTTCTTCACAGGAGTTTTACCACAGCAACTTTTCTTTCCAGAATTAGAAGGGTCTATCAGATAAGGGGCAATCCTGCATAGCCCATGTGAGCACCAGCTCCAGGATTGAGGGGGCCCAGTCTCAAGTGACCCCTGGTGGGCCCGCAGATGGATGGATTAGTATCTTTCCATCAGTTTACATGTGTTCCTTCATGGGTCCATTCCATTTCTACATCAATCTGTGTTTTAAAAGAAAACACAGGATAAACATGTATTAAAATATTAATTTTATCACAAAGTATATGTGTGTTTTATCTTTGTGTATGCATTTATAAACATATCTCACCCTAAAATATGTAATTTTTAATTTACCGTGGTACGTTATTTGATATATTGCAAAATTTGGAGACAATTGTGAAATTGTGGTTCGTAAGACAAACCATCAGCCTGGGTTCAGACAACATTCTAAACCGCATGATGACTTAGCTCCCAAAAAGGCAAAATGGCCACAATCTCATTTGCAGAGTTCATACAGAGTTTTGCACGTGTTCATGCTATGCCATCATTTGGCTTAGCATTATCTTTATTTTTTAGATGTTCCCAATTCTAAAGTACTGAATATGTTTTGCTTCCTATTTTAGTTCATATGATCAGTTTTTGTCTGTCTACTTAATTTACTTTATTGTTATAGCATTTGATTAAAGTCTTCTATTTTATTGTAAAATTTACAGCTGTAACAATGGGAACATTAGAAATACATAGATTTTACAACGTGTATGTGGGAGCATTCAAAGACAGAGTTCTGGAGTACTAGGATTTCAGAGAACCATGGGTAATAGTTAAGTTTTACTAAGAATAGACCCATTGAAATTAATGAACAAAGTCCACTAAGTTAATAAGTTTACTCTGAGTAAAACTTACTGGAATACCACCTTTTACCACAACATTGAATATATACTTTGGGCTGTGTCCAACAATACTTCGAGTCGACCCATTGAAATAAACAGAGATAATTAATGTAGGTCCATTAATTTCAGTGTGTTTACTCCAAGTGGAATTTAGTTGGATACAACTCATTGTCTCTAAGTGTACAGGTGGAGTAGAAAAGGATTTTTGGAGTTGCAAGTGTGGCAGCCCTGAATATTTCTTTACTGTAGCTGCCCCTAAGCAGAGTGCTGCGATGGCTGCTATGATGCTTGAAGCTGCTTGTGTCACAAAAGCTACAACCGAGTGAAGTCAAGAGAGAAAAATATGATAATGCACCAATGGTTGCAAGACTCTTAAGACCATGTGAATATTCAAAGAAGCTGAGAAAATCCCTTTGGTGTCACTGCTATTTCCTTTGTTTTGCTTTAATGTAGTTATTTATCTGGACTTCAAATGGATTTGCATGGGAAGAAATCTTGCATGAACACAAATCAGACGGATAAGCCTTCTGCATGACTTGCTGTACAACAGTATATTTAGTTCTAAAAATGGATTCTTTTGACAAGGGAGCTCTAGCCTGGAGACAAAGGGGTAAGAGTGCACACTTCTGTGAAATATCTGAGCAAAGCAACGATTGGTTGGCTAATTTTGTAAGCTTTCGGAAACGGCACGTGCCAGGGCATCATGTGGATATGGAACTCTGGAATAAACACAGTATCCTAATACAGGAGATGCATGCAGGCAAGTAGCATTGTCAAGATACTTGGACAAGATACCAGGAAGTAACAATCCACTAGGAATGTGTCCTGTGCAATTTCCTATTCAAATGAGTGTGATCAGCACAAGACTAGTGTCACAAGGCATCATCAGAACAAAGAGGGGGACGACGGGCATGTGCAGAGCTGGCCCACCCACAAGGCAAGGGGAGGCAACCACTTGAGTGGCAGAAACCTACCAGGCAGTGCCCTGCCCACCCTACCTCCTCCAGAGAAGCTGCAGCAGCACTGGTGAAATCTCGCAAGCACACAAGATCGCAGAGCGCTCAAGATCTCATGAGATCTTACAGGAAGCCGGCACCGCTGCCAGTGCTTCATGCTGCTGTGCAATGCAGGATGTGAGAAGCAGGCCAGCAGTGGGGCGGGACGTCATGTTCTCATTTTGCCTCGAACAGCGAAGTGAGATACGCTGCCCCCTTGTGAGACGGCCTTGTAGAAGAGTTTGATTGAACTCAGAACTACACAACTGTTAAGCCCAACATAGACCACTAGCCACATGAGGCAGCCTAGCAGTTCCTGGCTGACTGCTAGAGTTATCACTGCTGAGACATATCTTTTCCAGTGTGTTTGGTCTTTATTGGAACGGAAATGAAAATGTGCCAACACTTGAAGCTCACTAACATTTGCCCCTCAAAAGTTGCCCCTCCGATTTTGAATGCACAGTTTCCAAGTGCACATATTATCTGTTTGTTCATTTATTGCTTTAAAAGTGTCAGTGTCCCTTGTTTGTTTTAGCAGAAAAGTATGAAATCCCATAGGCTGCGTACTGTCAGATAGGGTCAAGTGTTGGTAACTAATGAACAACACTTCATCTTTCAAATGCCGTTAAATAGGATTACATGTAATCTGTGAATACAGACAAATACTAAATGATATAGCATGTGAACCATGAAAAGGTAAAATATGAAATACCGCTACAAGTTAGCTATTGGATAGGCAGAGAACACAAATAACACAATTTAAAGATACTCCTATAGTTCTGTATAGCCAACATACAGCTTCTGAAATACCAAAAGCAAAATAGTTTGGGTTGTTGTCTCTACCTTAGGGCTCTCCTACACTTCCATTTCCCCTGCCACTTTCCCTGGAGAAAACCCATGGTTTAGCGCCAAATCAGAGCAAATGGCAGTCGGGTTGTCTGCAGATTGCTGTTTGTTCTGATTTAGTGCTAAAGTGGGGGTTTTCCAGGGGAAAGCAGCAGGGCTAAGGCAAAACCACTCACACCCTTGCAAGTGGAAAAGCACTCAAACCTATGATTTTTAGGCATGGGACAAGTGGGCGTGTGGACAAGCCCTAAATCCTACTCAAAGTAGGCTCACAGATATTAATGGACCTAATATAGTCATGCCCATTAATTTCAGTGGAACTACTCTGAGTAGGGTTAGAACTGGATACAACACTTTTGTATTTATTTTTTTCCAAATATTTTAGCCTCTAATAATTCAGCTATGTTTGATGCATCTTTCTAGACTCTGTTGTGTTGATTTGATCACTCTCGAAACGAGGCCACATTTTGGCTAGAATTCCAACAGATATCCCATGATCTCAATAGCTTATTAATGTTCAGGTGTCCAACTGTTATATAAGGAGTTGCGTATACAGGAAAGCCAGATGCAGTGCTTTTTTCTAGAGGGGAAAAAAACGTGCCAGTACTCACCATGAAGTTGTTACAATAAGTGCCAAACTTTTAACCAATACTTTTCTTCTAGGGAAAACAGTGCTGGTACTCCATGCCCTTGAGTACCCCCAGTAAAAACAAAACAAAACCCACTGGTCAGGTGATTCACAAGATCTCCAGAACATTTGCATCATTTCCCATCTCCAACTTAGGGCTGGATAATATTAATACCAGAATATCATAACTTTGAAACAGTTCTGTTTTAAGTTAACACTAACATAGGGGTAGACAACATAGTTTCTTCCAGATGTTGTTGGACTCCAACTCCCATCAGCCGCAGCCATCATGGCCAGTGCTCAGGGATGATGGGAATGGTCCAACATCTGGGGGTAACCACATTGGCGATCCCTGTGCAAATGGATCTAATAGGTGGCTTACCCACAAACAGCCCAAGATTCATCCTCTATAATATCTTATTCCAAATGAATATTCCTTTTCCTCTTCCCCCTCCCTAGTTAACTTGTTGTAGGGTCTTGAGTCTCACTGAGCAAGAATTACTATAGCGCTATCCTTCAATAAATCTCATGCTGATTCCAAATGTCTGTCCATCTCAGTAAGTTGTTGGGTAATCTGTTGTTTTAAATTCTCATTTTTCTTAAGATGTTATTGTACTCAAACCACAGTAGGCTATATTTGGGGGGTTTTCTGTTGTAATGATGCCAAGCGCAATATAGAGTCATGGTCATACAATTTTGCAGCCCTGGCATTGGTCCATGTTGAGAATATCCCCCTTTATTATTCTTATTACATGATGTAAAGCCAGAAAGCCAAGCCAAGGGAGAAATCCCTGAGGAACAAGGCTGGTCCTATCTGTCTCATAAAATGTGGGAAATTGCAGTGAAACATAACTATGCGTGATGGCGTGAGTGCTAGTTAGTGCATGAAGGGGTTAAGACCTGAGAGTTGTGTTCCTAGACTCAGTTAGGTCACGCCCCCTCACCTCTTTAGATGGGGATTACTTTAAAAAAATGGATTGACAATTCATGTATGATCTAGTTGAGATTCTGCAATGCAAGAATCTCAACTAGATCACACATGACAGATGACCATCCGACCTCTGCTTAAAAACCTCTCTGAAGGAGAGTCCACCACCTTCTGAGGTTGTCTGTTCCACTGCCGAACTGCTCTTATTGTCAGAATGTCCTCCCTGGTATTTAGTTGGGATCGCCTTCCTTGACCCATAGACTGCAGGAGAGTTGCATTTTTTAAAAAAACACTGAAATGTGAACATTTTCTGTACACATTGTCGGCAGGGGCTGTATGATGTATTGATGCTGTGAACAGATTGTGTGTCCCCCCTCCCTCCCTCTCCGTTTCTTATAGCAAGATAATTTAAGTAAAAGAAATGCCGGCACAATTTAGAACTGCCTTGTGCATTAACTCTGAAAGCTGTTCTGGGGAAAACATGAACTTGAATGCCTCATTCAACATTAAAAATTTACAAGCAGCATAAGATGTATTGGCTCCAGAAGTTTCCACCATTTGGTGGGTAACAGAGAGGTAGGTGACGTTATGTGCAGCTTGGTACTTCTCAGTGCTCACAATAACTTTTTTCCTTTGTCAGGTATCTCAAGCACAGTAGTGATATGCCACAGGGGGGTATGAAAAATCGATCAGCAAGAAATCTCAAAGCCAGATGGGCCGGGTAGAAATAAATTATTATTATTATTATTATTATTTACAAAACAGTTTGCTGAGAAATGAGGGGGAACTATGGGTGGGATTCAGTCAGAGCCGTCTTTCCCACAGAACTTAGTGGTTCGTTGCGCCAGGGCGCCAGCCTCTCAGGGGCGCCCCAGCAAGTGGGGGAGCTGCGGCAGCCTCCCCTTTCCCTGCAGCTTGCCAGCTGTGCCTCGCCAACTATATGGCTAGAGGGTGTGCTGCTTCCTTCCCATGCATCCCTCCCTCCCTCCCTCCCTCCCTCACCCCACACCCCTAGGCTCCCCTGCAGGAAGGCAGCATCTCCCCACACCCCCAGTCTTCCCTCCGTGAAAGTAGCATTTATTACTACTCGGGAGGAGGTGGCAGCAGCAGCAGCAGCAAGATGAACATTTGGGGGCATTGGGAGGATCTTTGCACCCCCGTGCTGGATATGCTAAAGACGGCCCTGGATTCAGTGTTGCGTTCATCCAATTGGTTTGTCTGCTTGAGCATGATACAAACTCCAGAATTTTACCTACACTGCAGAAACAAACACTCACTTCACAGACATATCCGTTGTTTCTTTAGGAAATATATCCATACAATATTTAGATAGAATCATAGAGTTGTAGTGTTGGAAGGGATCCCAAGGGTCATCTAGTCCAACCCCCCTGCAGTGCAGGAACCTAAAGCATCCATAACTGACAGCCATCCAACCTCTGCTTAAAAACTTCCAAGGGAAGGAGAGTCTGCCACCTCCTGAGGGAAGACTGTTCCACTGCCAAATAGCTCTTACTGTCAGAAAGTTCTTCCTGACGCCATGTCACATCTTTGTCTGCAAAGTTGCTTAAATAACACAGAAGGAGTCCAAAGAGAAAAGTATCCTTAATTACACTTTACTGAGGAAACTGAATAAAAACAGGGTATAATCTAAGGGATAAATAACAGAGCATTTGCCTTGTGCACAGCAGGGAGAAATTCAACAAAACATATAGAGGGGGGGGGACACTCAGAACTATGCAGCCAATCAGGGCACGTGCTACCTCAGCAAACATGCTACTCTGCCTGGTTGCTAAGCAACACGTACACCTGTTTATCTGTGGGCTAGTTTAATAGTCTTATGATGTCTTACATTACTCACAAAGCATTCTGGGAACTGTAGTTGCTGGAAAGTGGCTCTCCACAGCTTCTCACCGACTGCACTTCTAGTGAGACCTTTCCTCCAGCCTGGCAGGGCTTTGTGGAGCAGTGGAGTCGCTGCCACAAACACAGCCCTACTGCTCATAGTGGCTCGGGCAGCAGGAGATCGCGGGCAGACAGTTTGCTTGGGCTGATGCTATCATGTGACAGCAGCAGGGCCATTTCAAGGTCCAAGGGATCCAGGTCTGTCTCAGCCCCACTCCCATGAAGCTCCATTTTGAGGCTGGCAGGTCATTCTGCCCATCCATACATTCAACCGAGAAGTTTCACACCAGTGGAACATTGCTGTGTCAACCCACAGGCAGAAGCTCTTGGAAGGCCTACAGAAGAGCTGTCAGGGCTTGGCAGAGGGACACCTCTGCCCAATCCACACACACTCCACACCAGTATTGCTCTGTAAGTCTAGACCCAACCCAATGAAAACTTTCCAGTTCCTATTAAAGTAAGCATTGTGAGTACTTTAGGCTTTTTTCCCTCTCCAAATCTTTTGTTAGAAAAAAATCATATGGGGAGACCAATGTCTTCTCCTTTAGTTCAGAGAGACTCCCCCACTTCCTTTGTGGTTTTCCTTAATTTACAGTAAAAGCCATCCAACCTGAAAATAAGTTTCCGTCTTTAAATATAAAGGGAATTACAGTTAACCAAACCTGTAATTGAATCATAAGCCAACATTCACTTTGGCTTGAGAGCTCAATAAAAACAAGAAAGATGGCAAAAACCAATCTTCATTTTAACTCTTTGCTGTTTTGCAATCTAGGCCATATCTTTATTTCCCATTCTGGATATACCTACACGTCATCCCACTTAGTTTAGAAATTCTAAGGATAGTTGAGCTAAGTTATTTATTTTCTCCAATTCTGGTATAGCTGTGGGAGAGAGGAAGATTATCTGGAAACACAGAATGAAACCTTCTATTCAGTTATAGTGATTATCTATTATCCCATGACTTATGTAAAGCAGATTAAGGAAACCTTAAAATCAATGCTATTTTTAATGAACTACCAATTTCTTTTTGGGAGAGCTGTCATATTTCTTTTTTAAACAAAAACAAAAATAAAGCATACTTCTAAAGAGATTCCAGCTCTTCCAATTGCTGTTTCACAGTACCAATTAACAATTAACAATACTGTGTTGCCTTTATGTTATTTTATTTCAAATATTTATATACCACTTAATATCAAACTCTATGCAGTTTACAAAAAAAATGTTTACTTGTTTATTTTATGTAACAAAATTTACATTTTGTTTGTAATAAACAAACTTGATTGTAATAAAACCTCAAAGAATATAAAGCAAACAATAACACCATAAGTATATATGATATAAAACACAGCATATCTAATCTGCATTATTATACAACAATATCTTAGAAAGTCTTTGTTTATGAACTATAATGAATGGTTTTTTTTCCATGAATGAGGAAAGTGTAATTCTACTGAATGATTTAGAAATGTCTAATCTATTTCTGAAATATCCTTAGATTGGTGAGGATCTTTTCAAAACAAACATTTCTCCTTAGTTATGCCTAGGATATGTCTGAGGATTAAAAAATAAATAAAACAAAAATGAAGATGTAGCTACCACTGCAAAAAGCCTCCTTCGCATTATGTCCCATCTAGTGGCTGAGATCCAGTGTGGCTTCTTATTAAATACTGGCAATTAGTAATGCACCTACCCATAAATGCTAATCAATATATTGTTTCCTGAGGAACAGGAGCCTACGTGAGGTCTACAGTGTGCAACTACTAATGGATTCTCTATCAAATATTTACCTTAAATTGTTTCACTTCGTTTCAGTGAGAGCAACCCCCTACTGTACTGGTATTAGCAACAGTAAAACCGGAGATTGGCTGCTGAACTTTAATGGAGAGAGCATCCAGATATAATTACAATGGGGAGGGGGAAAGGCAATGTTGCTTTCATAATAGCATATGTTCTGCATATATGAACATCTGAAAGACAGCCAGATCAACAGAGCAATCCTATGGTGGCAGGGAAAATCCATGGACGAGCAACTGCTGTACCCAATGCCCTTCTAGCTTGCTGTGGCCACAGCAGAAAGTGGCGGGGGATGGAACATGTGTTTGTTTTGCATGCAAAAGGTTCTTGGTTCAATTTCCAGGTAATGGCTGGGAGGAACCCTGGAGAGCAGTTGTCAGTCAGCATAGACATTACTGACACAGATGGACCAGTGGCTCTGACTCAGTACAACACAGCTTCTTAATTTCCCATCCCTTCGACTCTTAGAGAGAATTTACTGTGGCAGCTACTAGCTGTGGTTGGAACGCAGGCTTGCCATTCGGAAAGTCGGCAGTTTGAATCCCCGCAACAGGGTGAGCTCCCGTTGCTCTGTCCCAGCTCCTGCCAACCTAGCAATTCGAAAGCACACCAGTGCAAGTAGATAAACAGGTACGGCTGCGGCAGGAAGGTAAATGGTGTTTCCTTGTGCTCTGGATTCCGTCACGGTGTCCCGTTGCACCAGAAACGGTTTAGCCATACTGGCTACATGAGCCGGAAAGCTGTCTGTGGACAAATGCCATCTCCCTGGTATGAAAGCGAGATGAGCACCGCAACCCCATAGTCGCCTTTGACTGGACTTAACTGTCCAGGGGTCCTTTACTTTACCTTTACCTTTTACCTGCTTAGGGGTGTGTGGTGTCAGGGAAGCAAGGAGGCCGTTCTTGGTTTTGCTGCTGGTGGAAGACCTTGGCAAAAGGGCAGCTAAGTTTTCTGCTGGCACCCCAGCAAGGTTTCTAACCACAAGTGGTGTGGGAAGTCAACAGCCCCTCAGCCACCATCCAAGAGAACACAAGATTGCTCTCTAACGCTGGGTAAATCACTAGAGATAAAAAAAGTTTCAAGCATTTTCATTTCAAGTGAAGTGAAGATGGACAGCATATGCGACTGAAAGGAAGGCAAAATGAAGTGGCTGAGGTAAAGGGGTTTTTTGTTTTTGTTTTGGGAGAGATATTGAAAGTGGAGAAGAGGGCAACCTGACTGTTCCAAAATATGGAATACGGTACATAGAATTAAGAATTATCTAGGATAGTGTTGCTGTTATCCCAGTTTTACAGGTGTACATGTAGGGCTTTTTTTCAGGGGGAACTCACAGGAAGTCATTTTTGGCACCTCTCAAGTGGGTGCCATTGCCGTTCTAAGAGAACAAGGGAAGGGTTCGTGGTGAGTTCCGGCACCCTTTTTTCTAGAAAAAAGCATGTTTATGTGAGGGGCTTAGGCCAACAGGCCTATGCAGGCATTTCAGTTATTGTTTTGTACTGTTCTTAACAGTTGCGGATTATATTTTTATATTATTATTAAATATTAAATTTATATACCACCCTCCAGCACGGGACAACAGGGCCGTTTACAACATAAAAAACAAAATACATAATATAATAATAGTAAAAGGAGAAAGAAGACAATACTCCTCCACACACACACACACACACACACACTAAAAAGGCCATAGATTGATTAGCAGCCGAAGGCCTGGTTGAAGAGGAATGTTTTCACCTGGTGCCTAAAAATATAAAACGAAGGCGCCAAGCAAGCTTCCCTGGGGAGAACAATCCACAAATTGGGAGCCACCACAGAAAAGACCCGCTGTTCTGTTGCCACCCTCCGGACCATTTTCCTAATGTAAGCTGTATTCATTAATATATGCATTTCTATGCACACTTTACCCTAGTGTGTGCATTTTTGTACACATTAGTTGATTAGAGAACTGCACTGCAAAATTCAGAGAAGTGTAGATTTCAAAGGATGGCTGAGTTTCTATTTGCGTATTGTTTCTGAAAGTGTGCATTAGCTACGTTTGTCTTTAAATGCAAATTGAGTAAGTTTTCTCCCTCATCCCTAGGGAGAGAATGATTTCCTTCTTTCCCTCCTCTCTTTTGCTATGACATGCTTGGGAACTGTGCAGTGGTGCATGAGGAAGGAGGGAAACCACAGAAGATATAGCACTCCTGGAGGTATACTTGTCTCAAGGGCCGCTGCAATTTGATTTGAGCTGCAGAAGAATTCAAGTGCTTTAAGAGCTCGCCTCTCATTTGAGGTGGCCATTTTACAAGCCCCCAGAGTCCTTTTTCTGTGCCTGGCTTTGGAGAACGTTAGCAGCATTGCTATTCTCTCTCCTCCATGATGCTCTGTTACCCCTGTCCTTTAAAACCAATGAGAGTTCAATAGGATACTGCATTTTAGCTGTGTCTTCACCAAGCCAGCACATGTGATTGGATGTCCCCAGCACTTTAACTGGTTTACAGTGGTGCCCTGCTAGACGAAAATAATTCGTTCTATGAGTGTCTTCGTAGAGCGACTTTTTTGTCTAGCGAAGCGGCAATGCAGCGCGGAGGTTTTCGCGCTAAACAAAAAAATCGTCTTGCGAGGCAGCCCCATTGACTTTTTTGTCTTGCAGGGCAGCTTCCGCTAGACGAATGCCGTTCGTCTAGCGAGTTTTTCATCTAGCGAGGCATTCGTCTAGCGGGACACCACTGTATTGTATATTTTTGATCAAGAAATCACACGTCTACGTGTTGTCACAACTTTGGTAACTTTCTCTTCCCAAGGCTGTAGTGCAAAAGAAAAAGAAGTCTAGACTCAGACATGTTTCTCTGCTTTCCCCCCACTTATTCACAGTGGTTGTTTCCCTGATCTGACACTGGTGTTTCAGTGTCATGAAAGAATGGCTCTTCCAAGATGATCTACCTATTGCTTGTTTTATTGCCTACTGTTTTAACAGTCATGGGTTCCCACCCAGGGCCGGATTTAGGTTTGATAAGGCCCTAAGCTACTGACGGTAATGGGGCCCTTTATATAGCAGGCAAGGCCTGTTACTTACATCATAGGAGCCTACACAACACAAAACACTGTTGCTGTATGTAGGTTTTATTGTATTTGTTTTTTATCTTATATTTTGGAAATGTACATCCAGGGTTGTTTTTTCTTTAAGTTTTTTTTGGGGGGGCTAGAGAGTGGGGCCCTAAGCTATAGCTTGTTTAGCTTGTACGTAAATCCGGCACTGGTTCCCTCAAAGAATCATGGGAACTGTTGTTTGTTAAGGGTGCTAAGAGTAACTAGGAGACCCCTATTTCCCTCACAGAGCTTCAATTTCCAAAGTTCTCTGGAAAGAGCGATCGCTTGTTTAAGCACTCTGTGAATGTGAGGAGATTGGGGTTACCAAACAAGTCTCAGGACTCTCAGCCCCGGAGGAAGCTAACTGACTATTCAAAGTAGTATAAGAGTCCTTTCCATTTACAGTGTGGATGTGGCCTTTGACAGCAGCAGCATCAGAGCGAAGGAGGATATGTCATCCCACCAAAGAAAATGTTTTGTGCCCTGACCCATTGGGTGTGTTCCTGTTATTTTTACGGTATTGTTTGTTTGTTTGTTTGTTCCTAACTATTGTTTTATGTATACAGGCAACCCCCCATTCACCCGTATTCTATATGTGTGCTAGTACACACACATGCATCACAACGAACCTGGAAGTGACCCAAAAATGTCACCAAAAAGGAACAGGGCAGGATGGGATAGGGGCGGAACGGGGTGTTTGCAGGCTTTTCCAAAGGTGTTTCAAATATATGTGATTTCACTGATGCATGCAGTGCCTCAGAAAGTAGCCCCCACGTAAATGGGGGGGGGGAGGTTGCCTGTATATACGTCCCCAATGTTCCCACTGTGGGAAGAGGAGGAAGGGCAAGTCTGAATCCAGCCCCTCTTGTCTGTTTGCATTTAATATCTCATACTTCACTCCAAACAGTCTCAAAAGAGCTCACAGTATTATGTTAATTAATCAGTGCATGAAAACTCCTTAGATTTATCAAGTAAGTCTGCAATCCTAATGCAATTCACCTGCGAAAAGGCTCCATTGAACTCAATAGGAATACAATGTTAGATTTATTTAACCAGGCGGTAGTAGCCCTAATAATTTGGAAACTGAACAGACACTGTTCATTAACTATTGGTTTAGATTTGCTGGCTACCAAGAAACACGTCTCGTTTTCTTTAGGCTTCCTTTCAGTGTTGAGGTGGTTGTTGACTATCACTTCTAGTCGTGAAGAGATTTTCCAGGAAAGAAAAGAAATATTGTACTATAGCTATACGGGCTGATGTGAATGGTTTCCTCTTCCATTGGGCCGTCTCCTTCCTATTTCTGAGTGAATGGCTCATAGGATTATTCTGTGATCCAGACATTGTCAAGGGTTGGCATTGAAATGCTAATGCTGTGAGACATTTTAGGACCCAAATTGCCCTCTCCAAATCTTTCATGCCAGCCCCTGTCAGCGTCCAAGGCCATTATCAAGAGGAATAACATTGACGCTACTGTAAATAATGGTGCATTAAAGACCTCCATTGTTTGGCTTTATCCAAAAAGGAACATCCCCAAATGTCAAATGGTGCAGTAGTGGTCTTAAAGAAAAGGACATTTCCTTTTAAAAGGGGGTTGCCATTTTAAATAAGTGACTGTTCAGAAGCACCCTTTTTTGGAGAAGAAGAAGAGAGAAAAAACCTTCAGACCTCTGCTTCCTTAAGAGCTTGATTTATTTGCATCTGTAAGTCAGAGACATTCTCTGAGCACTGTATGGTAGGAAAACAGGTTATAAATTTAAATGTAAGCTGCTAAATATAAATTCTGTTGCTAGTCCCATATATGTATGAGGAAAGGTTTGTTAGCCTTCTCATTAAAATGTTGGGGTAGTCTTTTTACTCAGACCCATTGAGAGGAATGAACTTGATTAAGTTAGGCCCCTTAATTTCAGTGGGTCTGCTCTGAGTAAAATTTCATTGACTTACATCAGGGGTCAGCAAACTTTTTCAGCAGGGGGCCAGTCCACTGTTCCTCAGACCTTGTGGAGGGCCGGACTATATTTTTTTGGGGGGGGGGGGATGAATGAATTCCTTGTTGTTGTTCAGTCGTTCAGTCGTGTCCGACTCTTCATGACCCCATGGACCAGAGCACGCCAGGCACGCCTATCCTTCACTGCCTCTCGCAGTTTGGCCAAACTCATGTTAGTAGCTTCGAGAACACTGTCCAACCATCTCATCCTCTGTCGTCCCCTTCTCCTTGTGCCCTCCATCTTTCCCAACATCAGGGTCTTTTCTAGGGAGTCTTCTCTTCTCATGAGGTGGCCAAAGTACTGGAGCCTCAATTTCAGGATCTGTCCTTCTAGTGAGCACTCAGGGCTGATTTCTTTGAGAATGGATAGGTTTGATCTTCTTGCAGTCCATGGGACTCTCAAGAGTCTCCTCCAGCACCATAATTCAAAAGCATCAATTCTTCGGCAATCAGCCTTCTTTATGGTCCAGCTCTCACTTCCGTACATTACTACTGGGAAAACCATAGCTTTAACTATACGGACCTTTGTCGGCAAGGTGATGTCTTTGCTTTTTAAGATGCTGTCTAGGTTTGTCATTGCTTTTCTCCCAAGAAGCAGGCGTCTTCTAATTTCGTGACTGCTGTCACCATCTGCAGTGATCATGGAACCCAAGAAAGTGAAATCTCTCACTGCCTCCATTTCTTCCCCTTCTATTTGCCAGGAGGTGATGGGACCAGTGGCCATGATCTTAGTTTTTTTGATGTTGAGCTTCAGACCATATTTTGCGCTCTCCTCTTTCACCCTCATTAAAAGGTTCTTTAATTCCTCCTCACTTTCTGCCATCAAGGTAGTATCATCAGCATATCTGAGGTTGTTGATATTTTTTCCGGCAATCTTAATTCCGTTTTGGGATTCATCCAGTCCAGCCTTTCGCATGATGAATTCTGCAAATAAGTTAAATAAGCATGGAGACAATATACAGCCTTGTCGTACTCCTTTCCCAATTTTGTACCAATCAGTTGTTCCATATCCAGTTCTAACTGTAGCTTCTTGTCCCACATAGAGATTTCTCAGGAGACAAATGAGGTGATCCGGCACTCCCATTTCTTTAAGAACTTGCCATAGTTTGCTGTGGTCGACACAGTCAAATGCTTTTGCGTAGTCAATGAAGCAGAAGTAGATGTTTTTCTGGAACTCTCTAGCTTTCTCCATAATTCAGCGCATGTTTGCAATTTGGTCTCTGGTTCCTCTGCCCCTTCGAAATCCAGCTTGCACTTCTGGGAGTTCTCGGTCCACATACTGCTTAAGCCTGCCTTGTAGAATTTTAAGCATAACCTTGCTAGCGTGTGAAATGAGTGCAATTGTGCGGTAGTTGGAGCATTCTTTGGCACTGCCCTTCTTTGGGATTGGGATGTAGACTGATCTTCTCCAATCCTGTGGCCACTGCTGAGTTTTCCAGACTTGCTGGCATATTGAGTGTAGCACCTTAACAGCATCATCTTTTAAAATTTCAAATAGTTCAGCTGGAATATCATCACTTCCACTGGCCTTGTTGTTAGCAAGGCTTTCCAAGGCCCATTTGACGTCACTCTCCAGGATGTCTGGCTCAAGGTCAGCAACCACATTACCCGGGGTGTATGAGACCTCCATATCTTTCTGGTATAATTCCTCTGTGTATTCTTGCCACCTCTTCTTGATGTCTTCTGCTTCTGTTAGGTCCTTTCCATTTTTGTCCTTAATTGTGGTAATCTTTGTGGGAAATGTTCCTTTCATATCTCCAATTTTCTTGAACAAATCTCTGGTTTTTCTCATTCTGTTATTTTCCTCTATTTCTTTGCATTGCTCGTTTAGAAAGGCCCTCTTGTCTCTCCTTGCTATTCTTTGGAAATCTGCATTCAATTTCCTGTATCTTTCACGATCTCCCACAAATCTCCTATGCCCCACAAATAACCCAGAGATGCATTTTAAATAAAAGGACACATTCTACTCATTTAAAAACACCAGGCAGGCCCCACAAATAACCCAGAGATGCATTTTAAATAAAAGGACACATTCTACTCATGTAAAAACATGCTGATTTCCGGACTGTCCACGGGCCGGATCTAGAAGGCGATTGGGTTGCATCCGGCCCCCAGGCCTTAGTTTGCCTACCCATGACTTACATCCTACTTCTCCACATGAAAGAGATGGTGTGTGTGTGTGTGTGTGTGTGTGTGTGTGTGTGTTGTGTGTGTGTGTTTACCTTCAGTCTGAAGTGGTGCAGGTCAAGGAAGTGAGCACCCTGTGGTTCTTCAGCACCAGCCCATATGAAAGAGGAGCTTACCAAAGCTATTTCTCACATGCATAAAGAAATCCAACATTCCTTATTCTGAAATCCATTTACGTCTTTGCTTCAAGTTGCTCTTCAATGTACCCTCTTCAAAGTGATCGTGTTTCATATTGTAAGAAACATATTCTCTTTTACTTTGGAAGAATACAAAGGGAACCTTAGAAAACAAGTGCTATTACTTCTCTCTCCCCCCCCCCCATTTGACATTTCCAATAATGTCTAGAGTGAGGATTCCAATGAAAGTGAAACAGTATAATGCATCACTTACCAATAGAATCTTTGACATATTCATTTTACGCCGTATTCTTATTCTCCTGTTCCTCAACAAAAAGACAAAACAACACAGTCCCGAGTGTGCATAGAAATGCTGAATTTCTGTCTTTCTTTACCTTTGTCTCTCCATTGTGTTTCCATGTGTTGAAATGTAGATCGCAAACTCCTTTTGACAGGGAGCAGCATTAGCATCAACAACACCATCACCACCTTATCCTGTAAAGAAACCTCTTTGTTGACAACACTGTATAATTATATCAGTTTAATAATAATATTGTAGACTGAGGAACTCGAACTCTGTTGGGATAACCAGTTGCTGGAGTAGCCTGCTCCAACTGGTCATGAAGGTCTTGAAGGTCGTGAGGATTTGGAGGAATTGAAGAGGGCTGAAGAAGCGATAGGTAGCAAGAAAAGCAAAAGGCGGGCGAAGTAGCAGAAGGAGGCCGAAAATAAAACAGACTGCAGTCAGAGCTTGTAGTGCACTCACTGATAGCGAGCGAGCTCTCCGTTGCCTCAAACTGAGGCAGGGGCTATTTATTAAGAAATCGTACAGCGTCATCAGCTTAACACCAACCAATTACAACTTAGCATTAACAAGCCCTTCCGGGCGGGAAACAGCCTTAACAGTCGTTAACTAGAGGCTTCCTGGCGCGCTTTTGCTATAGTGGAGGGATCCTGACACCAGCTCTGGCCGGATCTTCTTTTTCCTTCTGCGCGCGGTAGCGCGGAAGAATCAGTACAGCGGCTGTCACGCGGGAGGCGCTAAAGCGTATTCCCACAGAACTCACTCCCCAGGGTAATCCTGCCCCCCCCCACTCCCCCATAAACAAAACAGAATTGAGACCTTGTAAGCTTTGGGATTTGCAGCAGTGCTTTAGTTCCTTGCAACAGAAGTAGTAGGATCAGACCTAGAGCAGCCCCTCCAAGTCTCCCATTTTTTTTCATCAGAGAAATGTTGGATGGTATAGAGTTATGCAATCCCTGAGCCAAGGAGATACAACCTTTAGAAGACATCTGAAGGCAGCCCTGTATAGGGGCGTTTTTAATGTTTTATTATCTTTTTATATATGTTGGAAGCCACCCAGAGTGGCTGGAGCAACCCAGTCAGATGGATGGGGTATTATTAGTATTATTATTAGTAGTAGTATTAATAATAATAATAATAATAATAATAATAATAATAATAATAATAATAAATAGAACATCCCTATTTTCATTGAAGAAATGTTGGAGGGCATGCTAGAGCCTTAAAATGCATAAATATTATAAGCCTTCCTTCTCAATGAGAAGATTCATCTGTGAAAAAGAGTATTTCTTTTTTTCCATCCTAATTGTGGTATTTGTGATAGATCCACTCTTGGACCCAAACAAGTTTTTCAGAATGCCCTGGGTAGTTCATCCCAGGTAATCTTCTGTGGCTGTTTATAGCCATCTTTGCTATGTTGTACTCCATTGTAGGAGGCAGCATGTCTTTGAATACAAATTTGTAAGTACAAGTTGTCAGGTCCTGTTGGTGGACTTCTCATGGGTTTCTGACTGGTCACTGTGAAATGAGGATCCTAGACTAAGTGGGCCTTGGGCCAGCTGATACAGTGGGGCTATTCCTACATTTTCTATTTTTACGGCTTACCTGTATACTGTTCTGCATAGGAAGATAAGGGAGAATTCTAGAAGGAAAAATACAAGTGTGTTCCTGACTATATGAAGATAGGTAAGAAAGCATTGCAGTCAATGTTTGTTTAAAAAAATATATTCTGCATCCATGTTCTGACTAAAACACAAATTACAGTGAAATTTACTAACAGCATCATTGAACACCATCCCTCTGACATCCTACTGTTTTTGGAAGAATAATGGATGGGAATCAGTTTTCTGTTACTTGGGTTATCATAGCTGGTTGGTTGTCTCAAAGCAAAGGCTGTTGAGTGGTATCTAGAATTCAACCCATCTGTTCTTCTGACCTGTGCGGAAGATACAACAGAGGCAAGCTGAATTGTTATGCTCTTACAATTCTCTTACAATGCTCTTACAAGTTTTAGGGTTTACTCAGAAAAAGCTAGAAAGGACAAAGTATGTGGACAGTAAAATCTATATAGCTTCTGCTGCCTCTTGCTTTTTGTTTTGTTTGTTTTGAGATTTATTGTAATTTTAATGAGACAGTGTTGTATTTCATATACTGTTAATGCTTTAATTTGAATATTTATGTATTCTCCACCCTGGGACCTTCAGGTGAAGAGCAGCTTGTGAATACTTTTGATAGGAAGACAGAGAAGAAAGATCTGAGGGTTGAGGGTTTGAGGTTTCCTTTTTTGACCAAAAAAACAAAACAAAACCTGTGAGGACTGTTTTTCTGTCCCATTTTTCTTTTCTTAAAAGCCTATGAAATGTTCTTCAGCCATTTTAGATAATGGGGATTTGATAGACAAATAGCTCCCCTTGCCTTGGCTGACATTTGGTTCAAGCCCCGGACTCGATGAATTCCTTGGAAAGCTGCAGGGTCTACGCCATCAGCCCATGCAAAATTAAACTAAGTAGTGGCATTTCAGATGTGAATCTTTGGTATAACATGCTGGAAAGTCTGTCAGGCTGGTTACAGAAAGCCCTACAATTATGTACAGGCTTAGGAGGAAGCACTGTTTCATCTTCTGGGTTAAAGAGGTGTGCACTTGACAGGTGATTCTAGTATGTATGTGTATGTATGTATATATATGTGTGTGTGTGTGTGTGTGTGTGTGTGTGTGTATGTGTATGTATACGTATATGTATATGTATATATATACCCGTGTTTCTCCGAAAATAAGACACCGTCTTATATTTATTTTCCCTCCAAAAACCCCACTATGGCTTATTTTCAGGGGATGTCTTATTTTTATTACCACAGATTTATAAATGGACCAAGTGAGAGCCATGAGAAGTACTAAATGTGGGTGCAGGCTGCCAAGACTGCACAGCTTATGTACGTTCTTTATTAACTTTTTTTCCCTTTTAACACAAAGGAAATTCAAATACAATGGCAAGTATTTGGGGGGGGAGGAGTAATTTAGTCCCAATCCCAATAGTTTAACCTCTTGGGTTCTCTGCTGGGTCCCGCTGGCTCGGGGCTCCACGTGGCGCTGCTAGGCGTCCCTCTCACAGCTGCAGCAGCAGCCGGTTGTTGGTGCTGTGCCCAGCCGAGCCAAGCGGAGGCGAGGCCGCTGGCTCGGGGCGCTCCATGCAGCGCTGCTCGGCATCCCACGCGGCGCTGCAACAGCAGCCGGTTCTGGGCGCCGAGCTGGCAGGCGGAGGCTAGGCCGCTGGCTCGGAGCGCTCCGCGCGGCGCTGCTGAATGTCCCTTGCCGTGCTGCAGCAGCAGCCGGTTCCGGGCGCCAAGCTGGGAGGCCTCGGCCGGGCCAGGCAGAGGCGAGGCTGCTGTGTGTTCCACTCGGTGTGGCGCTGCAGTAAAGAAGATGGGCAGCAGCTGGAGGGCGGCTCCTCCAGCAGGAAGGAGGCCTTAAGGTGCGGGCAGCCTCGCCTCTTCCTTGGCGCCCTCCAGAACTGCGCCCAGCACTACGGCTTATTTTCGGAGTATGTCTTACATTTTGTAAATGCTTGAAAATCCTGCCATGGCTTATTTTATAGGGACGTCTTATTTATGAGAAACGGGATATATATATATATATATATATATATATATATATATATATATATATATATATAAACCCACTTGCCTACAATCCATTGGAACTCTGCTAATAGCAGAGGAAGTTTGCTCAGAACTCAGTAATCTACTGTAAAAATGTGGCCTCTCTATTTTGGGTTAGATTTCATATTCAGTACAGCAGCGCACAGCTTTGGAGCAGAGGTCCAACTCAGCAAAATGAGTGCCGGGGGAAGGGGAATTCAGCAGGGCTGACTTTTAATGTTTTAAAATCAGTAAGTAAAGCAATGCATAAAGAGCGCCCCCTCCCAACATGTGGAGTCCAAAGTCTAAAATTGTCCAACCAGAGTAAGAAGCATACCTAGGCTCTCTTGCACTCTTGGCAAGGAGCTGTATTGGTGCCTCTGAAGCTGGGAGAGACCACGGACCAGAAGCTCTAAAAGTTTTGTCAGCTTTGACGCTCTGCCATTGGCTTTCTCTGTGGGCATTGGGGTCGGGTCTGCCTCCTCTTCTCCTTCTCCTTCATCACTTCCTGCAAATCCGCCCCCTGTCTGGGCAGTAGGGAATGTCCTCTTCCAAACACTTTCAGTGCCTCCTTTTATCAAGGTGTATTGCAGTCCTATAAGCTTCTGTCACTTCTACAAACACTCTTTGTAGAACAAAGTAATGAGACTGGAGGAATGCAAATATTCAGTCCCATCACCTCTGCAGAGGAAAAGCAGCCCACACCCTGCTGCCTTCTCTTACTCGGTTTTACAATTGGTGACTGAGTGGGGGGAGCGAGAGAGAAGAGGAGAGAGAGAGAGAGAGAGAGAGAGAGAGAGAATATATTTAATCCTATTGACATTTAGAAGTTGGATGATATCTTCCTAACAGCACTAGCCAGAGACTTTTCAACACCTGAGGTGGAAAACCTTCACTCCTTTGGTGGTAAAGCTATAATAAATTAATTAAATGAGAAGCTGGCACCAACCTTCTGTTGGAAATCCTGCAAATTCATTTCACCTGAGTAGGCACTTCCAAATATGTCTCAAAAGTAATTTTAGACAGAAATGCGCAGAAATGTTTGCTAAACCTGTAAGATTTCTTTTTTAAAAAATATTCAGATATGATCTAGAGACATAGTAAACATGCCAGCTGGACTAGACAGAGGCAAGCTATCATCTATAAAAATAAATAAATGTAGGACACATTTATTTATTATGTGTGCAGCAAAACAGAACATCCAGTTTTAGCATGTTTAGTTCTTTATGGCATTTCAACCCTGCCCTTCATCTGACGCAGTTTACATTTGACATATTAAAACAGCAATAAAACCAATCCTAAAACAATCCTACTATACAATTAAAAGAAACCCTATTACTGCAGCGAACTGATTATTTCCAACTGGCCTCACCCAAGCGTTTTCAGTTTTCTCCAAAGGAAATGGGTGAAAAGATAAATCTCTGAATTGAGCCAAAATACCAGCAGCCCCTCAAAGGGGAAGGGAGTTCCTTGAAAGAAGAGATGGGGAACCTTGGAACTTCCAAATGGTGCTGGATTACAAGTCCAAATATCCCTGACTATTGGCCATGCTTGTTGGGACTCTGTGTTGTTGGCTGGAGTCCAACAGCATGTTCCTCACCTTTCCTCTCACGTGGTGCAAGGAGAAGGATTTCCCATATAGATTTCAGAGCCCAGGCATGCCAATATAGGGGGAAGCATTACCAAACCAATGCCTTTTCTCATGCCCTTGCTTTCCTCTGCTCGTTTCAATGCTTCTCTTCTCCCACGCTATATGAATTGGCCATCGTGGCTTTTGCGGTGGGGGGATGCAGAGGAGAGCAGTGGAAATAATCGCTCACACTAATTCAAAACATTGCTAGGAGTAACTACACTAAATAGCTCCTTCTCGCCTCAAAATTTCCCACCCTTACTGACTTCAGCTGCCGGAAGAACAGAGTCCTGTGCGGCGCATATTTACTGTACTGGTTACAAATGCATGCTGAGTGATATCTTTTTGTATGAAATTTCCTGTGAAACAATAAGGAATCTTCATATTCCCATGGGTTGATGCACATACAGACACACACACACACACACACACAGAGAGAGAGAGAGAGAGAGAGAGAGAGAGAGAGAGAATATTTTCTTTTTGTTTCTCCATATTTTCATGTTGTTGTTTTTTTATAACTGCCTCTTCTTGGCTGCCTGCAGTTTTGCTGTTTTTCCCATCCCTGTGTTTAGTAGGCAGCAGAGCAAGTTTGCATGAACTCTTATGCTCCTGGCGGCTCAGAAGCCAGTCTGTTGAAAACTTCTAAAAACAGTATTTCATTCATGTGTTTCTCGGTCAGTAGAACGTGACCAGATTATGTCCATTTTTAGCTTTGGCTAGTGTTTCAAAATGTGAACAAAATGTTTGGCTTAAGACACCATCTTTTTCTGTTTTGGTTGTTAGAGAAATTCTTTTGCCAAATGTTCAGCATGACTATTGTTTTAAAGGAGGTTATCCTTCGCCCCATGAAATGCCTAATTGGCCTTTCAAAAAAAACTTATTTTGAAATACTCATATGTAGAATGATACAATAATTGCTGCTCAGTGCTTCATTGTAGTGTTATTATAGACTTGCACAGATTAAGACGTGGGGGTTGCATCCAGACTTAATCATGCTTAGAGAAGACCTGTTGAAATCAATGGGACATGTCTCGACTAACTTCAATCCCGTTTATTCTGTGGGCCTGCTACGAGGAAAACTAAGTCTGGATCCAACCCCTAGAACAGAAATATTTATTTATTTCACAATATGTATACTGCACTTGACTGCAAGAAAATAAAAGCAAGTCTACAAAAAAAAGATAGAACAATAAAGGTATCACTAAGCAAATTAACAACAATAATTTAAGACATCCAAAAAGTTAAAATGGCAATAGGCTTAAAACAGATTAAAACTTGCACCAACTTTAAGGCTCTGTACTGAGAGCCAGTGGTCCATGGGGTCACGAAGAGTCGGACACAACTGAACGACTGAACAACTGAGAGCCAGTGTGGTGTAGTGGTTAAGAGTGGTAGACTTGTAATCTGGTGAACTGGGTTTGCGTCTCCGCTCCTCCACATACAGCTGCTGGGTGCCCTTGGGCTAGTCACACTTCTCTGAAGTCTCTCAGCCCCACCCACCTCACAGGGTGTCTGTTGTGGGGGAGGAAGGGAAAGGAGAATGTTAGCCACTTTGAGACTCCTTCGGGTAGTGATAAAGCGGGATATCAAATCCAAACTTTTCTTCTTCTACTACTATTATTGAATAAAATGCAAGCCTTAGGTGGGTGTGGCATCTGTCATATTGATGAGCATTGGAAGCTGCCTTTACTGAGTTAGACTATTGGTCAGTCTAGCTCATTATTATTCTAAATTGACTGGAAGCAGCCCTAACTAGAGATACTAGGGATTGAACCCAGGATCTTATGCATGTAAAGCTGATGCTCTACCTTGAGCTGTGGCCTTTCCTCAAAGGGAGCAAGAAGTAGGGCTGCACCAAGTGCCTCTTTCCCCATCTTCTGTATGGACAGCCACTCGAACTATACACATGAAGGCCCTCTCCCTGCAGACATTTGTATAGGAAGGGGCCTAAACGGAACATATGGTGTCAAGGGGCGGAGCTGCTCAATGCAACCCCCATCTTCAACATGGAAGCTGTGGCGTCTGCATAGGCATAGGGCTGATGTATGCAACATTAACGTAGAGTAAGATCACCCACCACCTTGGGCTAGCAAGGTTCCTAGATTCCATCACTTGTACAAATTTCCCTTTACTTTGTTGGGGAAGCATGGACCTGGTGAGTTTCTCCCACATAGGATGCTCAAAGAGTCTGCTCATATACCCACACTGTCCCGCAGGAATCATCAGCAAACTTGGCGGTGTGAACATAACTTTTCCCTAGTCTTTTGCACATGTGTGCCCCCCATCTCTTTGCCAGATGCAAAAAAATAGTAGCTGGTTAAGGATGCATCACATTTCTAGATATAGATCGGTTCTAGATATAGATAGTTCTAGATATAGATCACAGGACGCGAGGTGGTGCTGTGGTCTAAACCACTGAGCCTAGGGCCTTGCCGATTGGAAGGTTGGCGGTTCGAATCCCTGCGACGGGGTGAGCTCCCGTTGCTCAGTCCCAGCTCCTGTCAACCTAGCAGTTTGAAAGCACATCAAAGTGCAAGTAGATAAATAGGTACCACTCCGGTGGGAAGGTAAACGGTGTTTTCTGTGTGCTGCTCTGGTTTCTCCAGAAGCGGCTTAGTCATGCTGGCCACATGGCCTGGAAAAACTGTGCGGACAAACGTCGCTCCCCTCGGCCAGTAAAGCGCGATGAGCGCCACAACCCCAGAGTCGTTCGCGACTGCACTTAACGTCATGGGTCCTTTACCTTTACCTTAGATACGGATTGGTTGATGGTGCCACATGCCCCTGCAGTAAAGTGCGTCTTGGCTTGAGCACACAATTATATCATTATGGTGCCAGTTCTCCGGAATTCTCTTCCTTGGAAAGTGAAGGAAGCCCCAGCATATGTTTTTTGATATTGGTTGAAAACTTTCCTTCAAGTCTTCCTAAATTAGTTTCTTTATCTCTAGCAGGGTTTTTATGTTTTGATACTACATTATGGTTTATACCCAGTTTCTGCCACTGCTTGGGAATTCTCTGGATGCAGAGTGGTTTGCAAATTCTGTAAATAAATTAAATAAATAAATATCTGTAAATAAAAATAAATAAAATAGAACACAGTATTTCCCTATTCATACAAACCACAACTGAGAGTGTGGGTGGAAATGGAACTTTTGATCATGGTTGTCAGGATTATCATATTATAGTATTTTGTTTTTATGTAAGCTGCCTTGTAAAATTCTTCAAAACTAAAGAAATGTAGAAATAATGTTAATTTCCATCATTAGTCAAATGCATCAATAGAGAATGATCCATGCAAGTTTAAAGACCTGCAGTAAAACACATGTGCAAACCATGGTCTGATCCTTTCTTAACAGCTCCTTCTATGTATTTTGAGACTGTAAATATGTGTGCATGGGGTTGTTGACCTATCAGAAAAGAAAGGCTTGTCTGCCGCATCAGTTTCACCTAATGTGCAGGCTTCAGCTGAGTTTTCCACATGCTTAAAGAAATAGATGGTTGATCTGAGCTGCAACCCAGCATTTTGCATGCTATGGCATGAGAGCCTGGAATGGGCATGTGTGTGCTTCCTCCATAGCCATCCCACGCTCACAAATTGCACTGACCAAAGGGAGAAATTAAAGAGCCGTTGGTGGGGGAACAAAGCAGCGTCTTGCCAGTGGCAGCTGTAAGCTTTTGCTCTTATATCCAGTTCCCCGTGTACCTCCTACTTTCCGCACTAGAACCCAAGCACAGCCTCAAGCTGTTGCATTTTAACAGCACTAGTCAAGGGATCAAACTTGAAAGGTTTTATTAGTTCTGCTTCATGGAGACTGGGCCTTTTGAATTTAGAAAATATGACAAATAGGGGTGGGCATGAAATGCATGCATGGTAGAAGCTTATAAAAATTGTATGTGATGTGGAGGAAGTGAGCAGAGATTTTTTTCCCTGCCTTTCTCATAATACTAGAACCTTGGATACTCCGAGACAATTGGATGGCAGGATAGACATCACACATCACCAGTAGAATCTGAGATGTGGCAATGCCACCAGTTTAGATGCATCTAAATGGGGATTAGACAAAGTCATGGAGGGAAATAACAAGAATAAGTACAGAGGATTGCCATGCCACAGAAGCAGCATGCCACTGAATATCAGCTGGGCATCCTGTCCTGCTCATGAGCTTCCAAGAGGCATATGGTTGGCCAGTGTGAGGAGCTGTAAAAGGGTGGTACTGAATAAGGCAGACCTTTGGTCTACCTAGTGGACTCTTCCTATGTTCTTATGAGTCCACCAGCCTCACCCAGCTGACCTGCTCCCTCCAACCTCACCTACGTCTCAGTAGTGTTAAAAATCAAAACCTTTCACAAGTGGTGTTTTTAGGCGATGCACAGAGGGTGTGTTTTGCACCCGGGTATCCATACCTGAGTGACAACTTTAAAGTAGGAAGCAGCCTCCATTAAATCTTTGGTGTCAAGTTTTCTTTTAGCTTGTTCTTCCAAGTAATAACTTCCCAATTGGGTCTCTGCTCAGTTCTTGAAAGGAAATCTCTCTGTCTTCGGCTGGAGCATGTTCCTATTCACTAGTCCTCTCCCTGGTGACTTCTTGTGCCAAAAGATATTAGACCCTTAGTTTCTAGATCAGTGCTCTCCTATATAATTATAGGCAGTAATACACGGTACTGATTTCTGTTCGAGTTGTACCGATGTCTTTAATGGTTAAATAATTCAGCAAGCTCTTCTCATTATAAAGTGCACTACTGCCAAAAGCCATGTGGAACTTTCTTGTTATTGCCCATATGGGGACCAATAACTGCTATGAATGGCCGACAAGTTCATTCTCTTTTACTCACTGGGGCATCATCTTTCTTTCTGGCACAGAATCTGACTTGCTGTGTGCTTCTTTTTCATTTTCCATGGTTAGTATGGCCTTGTATTTCCCCACCACCACCACCACACCACCATTTTTGAGTAGCTTGATGGCAGTTATACTGGAGGAAAGTTGTTGATATATTGGGATGGTGGCAGATTTTGCAACTGGGCAGATACCTTGTGGCTTGATCTACAAAAAGGTTTAGCAGGAGTATTTGGATTTAAGCCTATCTCACCCCAATGATATCAGTGGAACTCTGCACCATAATGTGCAATCTATGAGTGTGCAGGATGTGGTCTTGATTGTGGCTTCACAAGTGCAAAATGCTCTTTCCATCACTACTGATCTTTCACCCCACAGCAAAGACATGGAACTTTTGTACAACATGTTTTGTAGACATTGGCTGTTTGATAGTTTACATATTTTGTTATATCTCTGCTGGCTTATGGGGAGTTGGGTTGTTGGTTTTGTGTTGTGCTGTATGTGCTGTATTTTCTTTCGTGTGCTTGAGGGTGAACTGCTAGCCATATTGGAAATTGTTTTAAGACCAAAAAAAATAGAGTTACAAATACTTCAATAAATTAATAAATGGTAGCATTTTGGAGGTGAACTGTTTGAGGGGAATATATCATGCAGACTGATATCGATGAAGCCATGGGATCCAGTGAAAGAAGTTATTTGGGTCTAAGATAGTTGCAGAGATGGATCAAACCTAGTTTTCAAATTCTGCTTCAGATTTTAAAAAATCTGTTACTGATTTGCTTCCATACTTCCTCTTCCCCCCCCCCCCCAACCACTGCTGTTTGCTTTTGCATTGCTCTTGGAACATTATTATTGGGTCACACGCAGCACCAAGATTGTTTTGCTCCATTTTATACTTAGCAGCTAATGCTTAGCTCAGTGGATATTTCCCTTAGTCAGAGCTTCAGGATACATATGCTCCCATCTTGGGCCCTGTAATAAAACTGTGCTTGCACCCTTTGGAACAGTGTCTGCTGCTGGTCTGGCCAAGAAATACCAACGGAATCACTTGAGAGCCAGAACCACATGATGACTCTGTGTGTGGGTCATGTTAGGCACTCGCCCAGTGACAGGGAAGAGAAAACAAGATAGAGATTGTGTTCCTTTTGATTTTAAAATGATTTGTAGGGGGATTTTACATTCTGAACGTTGCAACACATATATAAACATTCCTATATATGCTTCTCTGATTGTTCACCTGGATGCTCACCTAACATATGGCAAGCTGGCTGCATGCCAGATCTTAAGCTGCTTTTGACTCCCCTCACTTTTCAAAGTAGTTTGCCATGTAGCATGATGGAAGGGGAGTGATCTTTGCAGGGAAAAACAAGCCTTAAAGACTCATTTGGTGAACTAGTTTCATGGATCTTTGGATGTTGGCCATGGTTTCCTTTTTAATATTTTATTTGTCTGTATTTTTTTGGCCATGGCTCACAATGGAATGGAATAGTGTTTCCACCTCTATTAATGTAAGTGAGCACCTATGTGTCATGGCCTTGTAAAGAGCAACTTGCTTGGTTACCTATGGTGAATGGGAATCACTTCCAGGTGATCATTCAAGGAAGCTCTTGTAAAGATATTTAACACTTGTAAAGATACTTGCAGCTTTTCTTACTTCTTCCTTCCGGTTATAAACATGCTACAAATATCAAGCATAGCTAACCAATTTCTAACCCAGCAACGTGCAGAATTCAGCAGCCACTGGTGAGGTATCATGCTGGGTAGCAAATGGCTGCCATTTTCAGTGGTGATCAAAGATAGGTGGCCCAGCCCCCTACTATTGGTTCTTACATAATGGTGTTGGAGGTGGCATGTGCCAAGTAACCACATAGGTCTTAAATGATCCACATGACACTTAAGGAGGAAGAGAGGGGAGCTAGCTCTGTTGTATATCGGGGGGGCTGTGTGGAAAGAGTATCTTCCTTTAAATTCTTGGGAGTCCATCTTAGTGGAGACCTTACTTGGAAGGTCAATACAGCCCAGGTGGTCAGGAAGGCCCAACAGAGATGTCATTTCCTTAGGGTCTTGCGAAAGAACAATGTTTGTGAAAGAACTGATGATTTCCTTCTATTGGTCCACGATAGAAAGTGTTCTCTCATACTGTATTACGGTGTGGTATGCTGGTTTGACAGCCATGGACAGAAAGTCCCTACAGAGGGTGGTGAAGACAGCACAAGACATCATGGGCTGTTCCCCTGAGTCCGCTAGACATCATCGCAGGAGACCGTTGCCTCAGAAGAGCGAGAAACATTCTCAGGGATGACTCACACCCTGGCCAGCACCTTTTTAATCTCCTGCCCTCAGGCAGGAGATATAGAAGCATGATAAGCCGCACCAACAGGTTAAAGAACAGTTTCTACCCATGGGCCGTGGGCCGTGAGGCTGCTGAATGGAAGACAGTAACATTGCAGTTGACGTTCGGAGTTGGAGGTTGTACGACAGCGCATAGAGTGTAACAAGGACTGAGAGATTGTGTGGGGGAGTGGGGCTCCTTTAATCTCACTGTAAACATATGGTACAGTGACAATAAAGTATTTCTATTCTAATATCACCAGCATGTGCCCAGATGGTATATGGTAGACCAGTCATGTACCTGAATTGGGCTGATCTTATCTTCCAGAGACTCTGACACTGTCATGTGGCATCTGCCAATGAAGGCATTGGGAGGGAGGGGCTTCTCCCTACTGGCTGCAGTGTGACCATTTTCTCACCAAGCCATGGCTGCTGGAATGACCAAAAAACATGTGCAAGACGGATTCTAAACCCTACCATGTCATCCGTTCTCATGTTGGCATTCCCAATACTGTTAGATCTGGCTAGAGATAGAACTGGATTTTAAAGGGTTTATTTGAAAACTCCCTAAATATGGAGAAATTGAAATCAGCCCTTGGCTTTGAGATGTGTTTTTTCACTTAACGGTGGTGGCTGTGGTTAAGAGTGCAAAGTTGATATAGGTAGATAGAAATGCAGCTCATAAAATAGGCAACATTCCTCCTTCCTAATGTATATACATCAGGGGGGCCATACTCCCTAATTCACACAGAAAGGCAGAATGGTACTGACTTATTTTGAAAAAGATCTCTTGGTAACAGAAAGGTTACAATGTAATGAAGTAAACAGACTTGAGATTTATCAGGAGACCCTCCTCAGTCTGCCTGCTACAGCTGCTGCTGTTACTGGGGTGACTACTTTAAAGCAATTACTCCATTTTTCTTATTGACACTTAATCCTGAGAACAATTTTTAAGAGAGATGTTGCCAGCCCAGCTCATGCAGAGTTCGGTTGCCATTGAATTTTGTCCAAAGTGAAATTTGATGTAAATTTAGAGGGTCCTGCTCAAGAAAAATAGTTTTAGGAAAACAGAGGGAAGGGTTGCTGTTGCTTTTTAAGAGCAAGATTGCCAAGGTTGGGAATTTCTATGCAACTCTAAACTCCTGAAGGTTTATACTACGATTGCACCAAATATTCTCTCTGCATTTGATGTCTGTGGGGAAAAAAAACCTAGTGATTTCAATGGGGTAGATGTTTCTCCTGAAGAACATTTCACATGGAAATAGTCACCTTTCTTCCATCATTCATACCTTTGTTTCTGCTTACTGCCTCTTCTTTGGTGTCACCCCCCCCCCAAAAAAAGCTGGCTATTGCTTCTTTCAGGGTTAATCACATGAACGATCTCCCCACACTAGGGCTCACATGAGCACTGCCAAAAGATAGATTGAATGCTATTAGGAGGAGCTGCCAAATCACATGCCCACTTTGAAGTTTACAATTAGAAATCTGATGGTAGCACTCCAGGTTGGGATGGCCCCAGGAGCTAACAATCACTAGAAGTCCTTACGCTGTGCAGAAGGTTTCCTGAGTACAAAAATGAAGGGCTCATTCACACTTCTGCTTGTCCCATGCCAAGAAAGCATGGGTCCGAGCGGTTTTCTACTTGTCCCTGTGCTTTCTGGGTTATGGGTCTGAGTGGTTTTGCCTTTTGACTGCCGCTTTCCACCCAGACCACCCTCTCTTTGGAGCTCCATCAGAACAAACAGCAATCCATGGGAAAACCAATTGCCGTTTGTTCCGATTTAGTACTAAGCTGCGGGTTTTCATGGAGGCAAATGGAAGTGTGGATGAACCCTAACTCTGTATGCACTCATTCATTGCAGCGGGACTGACTGGAGTCACAATCAGGCAGAAACCAGAGCAGATAAACCACAAGTCTGTCAGAAGTATGGCAGATAATGGCCTCAACTATTCCTGCATGGAAGTGGGTGTAGAATTTCACCTGCATGGATGCAAGAGGCTACAGTGCTTGTAGGGACAACCCGTTGTATTTTTTCCACAGCCCTTCACATTCAGCAGCAAAGTACTGTCATCACGGAGCATCCCTCAATGCTTCTCACATCCCTTGTAGAGAGTAAAGAAAGTCTGGTCGCTCTCTTTTACCCTCCTGGCTACCATTATGACATTGCAATACATTTATACCTACCGGTAACCCTTTCACTAGAGAATTCAGGTATCCCATTTGATATTCACAATGACTGAGGTACATACAGCTGAAAGTTAATGACTGGCCCAAGATCACAGACGGAGCAGGAATTTGTACTTGGGTCTCCTTGGTTCAAATTCCACTACTGTAGTGGTAAGGAACCTTTGGATCTGCAGATGCTGCTCAACAGCAGCTCTCATTGCCCTTGACTTTTGTGCTGACTGAGGCTGATGGGAGTTGGCATCTGGAAAGCTAAAGGTTCCCCAAGCTTTCTCTAACCCGTAATGTCTGTATGATGAGAAGGTTGGAGAGACACAGACACTGCTGTGCTTCTGAATCTTAGGATTGAGTTGACCATGCAAGTTAACAGGAAAGCACAATTAAGAGGAAAAAGGATTGAATGTGAATGTATGTTAGATCCCAGCTTTACATGTTGTTTTCTCAATGGGCTGTGTATGAGCCTATGCTCTTGTTGCTTTGCTATTTGCCATTTCAATGTTAACATTATATATGTATAGAACCTCTTTTTTTTTAATCCACAAATATATTTGGACCCTGTAATTGTTGTAGTGTCCATTTAACAATGGGGGAAGTTTAACAGACTTCCACTTGGCTCCCTTGACAGTTTTCCCCTCAATATAAATATACCATCTGGGAATGCTTGAATCAGTGTTTCCCACATAATTGCTTTCTTATGTCATTGTCAATTCTAGTTTATTTTACTGTGCAAAGTAGCCTCCTGCTCTATTATTTTCAGGGAAAGTTACTGTTGCAGCAGCCGCAACAGCTTTGGGTGTTAGGACTGGTTGAACCCTTCCAACTTAACAGTGTCATAAGTAGGACGACCTCAGAATTTCATTACTCTTGGGCACCAACCCTGCACAAAACACCAGGCTGTGCTTTGGAAAAAAGAAAATTCAAATCCTCCTCTTCAATTCATCTCCCAAAAGTCAGAGGAGTCATTGCACACTATGAACCAATTTTAATCAAAAAGGATTAATGGTCCCAGTTCTGTAAAACAGGAGTGGTTATCCAGGTGCCCTCTAGATGTTGTCTACCCTACAGGGGGTGAGAAACCCGTGGTGCTCCATATGTTATTGGACTACAGCAGCCATGTTTGCTGGGGCATGTGAGAGTTGTAGTCAAACAACATCTGAAGGTCCACACAAGTTAGCCGCCCTATTCTATAAAACAAGTGTATTGTTTGAGGAGAAAGGAAAAGAGAGGCTTTTGTCTGCCTTACTTCAGGCCTTCAGGGAGCCATTCAACCAAGAGGGGAAACTCCATCAGACCTACATAGCCCATCCAGATCATGTTTTACCTCAGTCAACATCATGCCATTCTGTTTGGTGCTAAGCAACACCTCCCCACCTCTAGGTTAGTTGACTGACTAACAACAGAATTAACCCATAGGTTACAAACTCCAGCCTTTCTAACTGATAGTATCTGTACCTATCCAGCATCAGATTGAACCAAGTGCCTTGCTGTTGGGTTTCAACTTTCAGTCTTCTTCTAATTCTGGAATGCTAGCAAAAGAAATGTTCCCATCATGAGTACCTGGCTTGACATTCCAAATGCATATTCCCCAGCAGTCATGTTTTAAACCTACATTCCCTCCTCATTTTTTTCCATCAATAAACTATCCTGAAAGATTGCATGGATCTTTAAACCCTTCTTAATCTCATACTCCAGATGTGACATGTGAAATCTGTACACACCAGGATGAATTTAAGGGGGGGGGTGTCACCCTTTCCCTTGATTACTTGTAAATCAGGCCATTAATGTCTTCTGAATACAATTCATTAGGATTATAATATCTATGGTTATATGTTTGATTTTCCGTATTGCTTTTTGCAAATGTTTCACCAAAGCAAATTTTGACACGTTAGAGCAAATGATTACTGAGGAGTTGAAGAGCCTCTTTCAAATGCAGCATGGAGAAAGAAACGATGGATTCTCTCTATAAATATCAACATGGGTGGAGGAGATTGAGGGGAGGGGGAGAATTTGCATTAAGGCTATGCAAAATGTCATCTGAGCCATATGATGGCTAATCCCAAAAGACAAGCTTAGCAAAATGTCTTGACTTCGGGGTGCAATAGTTCTTTCAGCAACAGATCCCCTTAATCTCAGCGGCTTGCACTGAATTAACCAATTAACACTACAGAAAGGATTTCTACCGTGTTTATTTTCTTTTGAATACAGCACTTTGTTTCTGAATTTAAAAATAAATATGAGAGAGAGAGAGAGAGAGAGAGAGAGAATTTTAATTCCAATAATTTGATGCTTTCTGTATGCTTGCACTGTCACATTTGCAGAAAATGTGTCTGAGAAAGGATTAAATATTTGGGTTCTTTTTTCCGCCTCCTTGCAGCTTCTTTTTAAAGGAGCATATCTCCCAAACTGTCTCTCACACACACATGCACATCATGAAGAGAGTCAAGCTAGGATCAGTGGTGGCCACCCATGGTCACAAAATTTATTAAGAATGTGAATTCTGCAAGAAAGGGTACCACGTGAAAGTCTCTCCCAACACTACCTAGAGACGCCAACGATTAAATGTGGAACTGCTTGATTGCAAAGTAGGTTCTCTATCACCAGTAGGATGGTGAGGTGAGTGGTGGTGTTTACCTGACCTCGTGGCAAATGGGTCACTGCTGCTTATTGGGATGGGCAGGGTGATGGGGGAGGTCAGTGGTGTGCAAATACAGCAAAGGAGACAATGTGGCTTCTCTGCCACCTTGCCCCTCCCAGTATACCTCCCAGTAAGCAGCAGCGACCCACCTGCTGGGAGGCCTGGTGTGTGCTGCTGCTCCACCCCACTGTCCACTACTGTTTATCACTGAGCAGCAGTATGAGAAGGTGAAAGGAAAAGATGTGGCAGTCAACAAGAGAGAAAATGATTCCAATCTGGCTGCCTATATTAGAACTTTTGGGGATTGAACCAGGAATCTCGTGGTTTAAGACAAAGCCCTCACTTGTTGAGCTACTGAAAAAATGTGTATGCTTAAATTTCAGGAACTTATTCAGTCACAGAAATGAATAAGCACAGGGCTGTCTTAAGCATATGCAGTGCTGGGGTGCAAAGATCTCCCCCCCCCAGGTTGCCCAGTCCCCGGGGTGCGGGGCCGGCCAGCCACCTCAGCGTCTCGCTGGCTTGGTCGCCCCTGAACTCACGATGCAGTAGAAGAGCCCGTCATGGTACTTCAACTGATGGGCGGGCTCTTCCCCAGACTCAACTCTCAGGGCCCAGACTCTCGGCCTGGCGCCCCTGAGAGCCCGGCGCCCGGGTGCCCCACACCCCTAGCACCTATGGGTAAGACGGCCCTGAATAAGCATATACTGCAGGGGTTAGGGAGAGTCTGTGGGCCTACTGAGGTTGCACAAGTGCTTGTGAGTTATTGCTAGAGGCTATTGCTGCTTCTCTTCATTTCTCCAACTTAGGCAGGGGCAAGTGGGGTGCCCTTCGGGGCAATGCCCTTCGGGATTCTGCTGCCCGAGGCGACTGCCTCATGGGCAGGCTGGCCCAGCCCACAATCAAGGTGCCACCACCAAGAAGGCCCTTTTCCCAGGAACCACCAGCTACACCTCAGATGGTAGGGAGACCCAGAGAAGGGCAGCTAATAACCTTGAAGCATATTGACAGGCACATGAAGCGAAAGGCAATCCTTACACATATCCAGTTCTCAAGCTGTAGAGGGACTTTAGCGATCAAAGCCAACCATATGAACTGAGCCCAGAAATTAACCAGCAGCCAGGGCACTTGGACTGGTGCAATACAATTGTAACACCTTGTGTCAGTTCTGATTGGATCATTCAGTCACTCCCAGTGCAGAGACACAGCAAAGTCACTGGGCCCCTAGCAGAGCTATGTTTGACTCTGTTTTAAATGGCAAGATCAAAATCAAAATTAAATTCATGGGGCTGGGGGAGGGAGAGGCTGGCAGCAGTATCACTAAACTCCTCTGTGCTGTCGCAAGCTATTACGGCTCTTCCTTTGCACCGAACACTGGATCTGTACTAGGCTCTTCTTAGCCTTGCAACCATGCCAGTTCCTGTTGTTTGTTATTCCTGCAGAATGGAAAGTCAGTTTTTACATGGTTTCAATTTTTGTCCACGTGGTCTCATTGGAAATCTCCGAAACCCTTTGTACGATGTTGTGCACATTTTTACATGCCTGTTCAGTTCAAATTTGTGCAGGGTAAACTGATCTGTAAAATTTATTCAAATTAAGTTGGTAAATGCAGAATAATTGGGGTGGGGGGTGGGAACAGCATAACAAAATAATAATAATAATAATTCTGTCAAGCAGAAATCCATTCGTCTTCTGACAGTGAATTTGCCTTTCTCTTGAACTATGTCCTTGACTCACCCTATTTTGCTTAACCAAGAGATGTCACATTTTACCCTCTGCTGTCAATTTTAAGATCTTTTTTTACCAACCTACCACAACGTTAACATCGCTTAAATGCAGTTTTGGTCTGTGTTATATAACACTGGTCAGGTCACATTTAGATTAGCGTGCTCATATCCTGTCAGGGAGTCATTCCACAAAACCCAAACCAGACAAGACATTCGAAAGCCAAGGTAACAAAAGATTAAAGGGGGAAAGAGACCAAAAAATAAAAATAAAATAAAAGGGCTTATTCTGTGTGCACAAATAATACACATGAACACAGGGCCTAATTTAAGTGTCCCAAATCATACATGGGGATAATGTAGGTTGCTTTTTTTAGCCGTACAAGGAGAAGCGGCAGAAATCACTCTCAGAAATAAGAAATCCCTCTTCCGAGACAGAGCTAGATGTTGGGCAGAGATCTGGGTTTCGAAACTGCCGTCTCTGTGAAACAGCTGCAAGGCAGCATTGGGCAGGGGTGCTTTGAAGAGACTTTGAAGAGAAGGGGGGCACTTTTCCCAGCTCTCGCATTATACTTTCAGGGGGCCCTCTGATGGTACCGCTGATGGACCCCTAGCTCCAACACCCACACGCCCATCTACACACCCACAAAATGTGGCCACACTTTTTTCTTCTGCTGCCGCCATGGTTGCAGCACCAATATCACTTAACCCACCTCTTTGCCCGACCCCAAGATGTCCATTTTAGCAGTGGATATGCTGGAGTGCTGCTTCTGAATCAGTGCCCGAAATGTAATGCCTGAGCCCACAGATCTATGAAATCTGGCAAAATCTGACAAAGGGAGGGTAAGTGATGACACAGCCTGGTCGTATCCATGAGTGAACCTCCTGAGCTACTGGGGCCCTTGACTACTGCCAAACTTGGCCAATTACTGGCACCAGGCCAGACTTAACCCACCACCTGTCTCCCACTTTTTGACCTGCAGTTCCTTCTCCTGAGTTGTATTACCCCAGGGGAGATGAATTCCCATGAAAGGTTCTGTATACTTCTCAGGGAGACATGGCCCTGTTGCTTTACAGCTGTTTGGCAGACTCCCAGAGACCCAAGCTCTGTAAAATGTCAACTCCCATCCTCAACCAAGGAAAAGTTCTGATAATGTATGGGAACAGTATCCTAAATGTGGGCCTGTGCAAAGTGGCCTAGTTTTCTCTAAGGAGGTAAACTTGTATCTAAGATGTATCATGACCACAGGTGGTAACTCAAGATGCAGCCCCCCACCTCCTTTACACGGCTTGCTGCTCACCCACTCGATGGCCATGTTCCCGGCCTGTGATCTCAGGTTCATCTTCTGGATTGCGTCCATTTACTCTGGGCCAAGTTACTGGTGAATGCAGCTGTGCTAAATTATTCTTATCACTTTCTATCTCCACGGAGTACCTTTATACTAGGCTGCTGGTTTCTGGAGCCCTTTTTACATTGTGGCATGTTTTTAATTTCTCCATTGCTGATCAAGCCAGCCACAAGAAATGCCAATTTGCAAAAGCCACAAAACAGCCCATAGAACACTTCGGTTACAACACTGCAAATTGCCTGGTTACGGTTTGTAAAAAGATACGCTCACAGAAATCCAGACATCTTACTACTAGTAGGCTTAACTGATAAAGGAATAAGAAGAAAGCAAAAGCAGAAAATATTGCTATGTGTTTGGGTCCCCCAGCATTTGTGGGTGCAGGCTCACCCATAATTCCTGGAATTAGCAAAAGTTCAGTGTAGGGCAGCTTGCAGAGTTTTACAAAGAGAGACTTGTCCCTGGCCTCAAGAGGCATACAATCTGAAAGACAAGTCAGACAAGGGGAGCGTAGATATACGTTATTGCATTTAGAAGAAAGATAATATAATTAACTATGCTGGTGTCCTCTATGGTCTCCCGAGACAAACAAATGCCAACAATGTCCTCACTGAAGAACATATGGCTTCTCAGTAGAAAAAGTAGACCTTGCAGTCCTAGTTTCTTAGAACCTAAATTAACAGTAAATTTCTTAATTCCAAAGTAGACAAAGCACAGTACACAGCTGCCACATACAATGGCAACCACCAGTCCCAGTCTCCTTCCCTTTCTATACTGTAATGCCTTGTAGCACTTTCTCTGTGCTGTGACTTCTTGACAGTTCTTGCATCCCTGACCCTCGCCATCAGCACCCAATGATGTGGAGCCGCGGTGGGGCGGGGAGAGGAAATGCAAGATGTTACAATGTAATGACACTGACACATGGTAAGTTCTCTTAGATGTTAAGGAGAGGGAGAACAAAATACGTAACTTCCATTTTTGTGGCAGCCTCGTGATCATGTTAGCATCTAGTTTGGCTCTTAACTGGCTGCAGTGGTCACACTATGTATGGGAACAGGAAAAGATGCAAAGGTAATAACATCCGTTATCCCAGCAATATGTGGGTGTGGGTTTACACACACACACATACACACACTTTTATTTCAATGCCTCTGTAAAACTGGCAACATTTGTCCCTTGAACTGTCAATCAGGGCTTCATTTCAGAAGCAGCTTATGAGATGGCTGATTGAAACTGTCGGTACCGAACAGGACCTCTTTTGTTGGGGCTTTTTGAATGATTATCCTAGAGCTCTGCAGCTTTTAATCCACCAAGCACTTCACTGGGCTCGCGTGCATGTCTGTAAGAAGTTAGCAACAGCTGCTGGCAATTAATTAACCCTTTTTAAATAATTCATAAAATGCACCAAACATATAAAATTTCCAAAGCCAATCGCATCAGACACAACAATGAACTAAGCTTTTCCGACAACTTGGGAAAGGCTCAATCCATGTTGGGTACACAGCAGCTTCCATCCCTGATCTCAGCACAAGTTGCTGATCTCAACACCCCACTAACACTGCATCCCATCATTATTTTCACTGCATAGCCATCCTCAAAACCTAATGCAGCGATGTTTGTGCTGCAAGGCATTTTTTATTGGTTTGATTTCAATAGGGTGTTTTGTTTTGGTTTTAATCCTTTCTGTTGGTCTCCTAACCTTGAAATTCTAGGAACTGGCATGTTCGTTCCTCTGAACAATAATTTTTAAACTTGAATCTCAGTTACCACCCCCCATTAGATCTCGAAATGCTGAGTTCCCAAGGATTATGTTTCCCAAAATCACATTGCCAAAATTTGGACCCAAAATGCCTGTTGATCCTGGCTTCTTTTCATCATTTGTTTACTGACATTAAGCCAGACTTCCCCCCAGTAACTGGAACTCTGGTTTAATAAAGCCAGAATTTTTGTGCTGAGGATGCTGAGGAGCTCCTGGCTCTGATATTTGTCCCCCTCATAGAATCCTGGAACAATTTCCAAACTAGTCCATTGACTGCTTGGATGTCTGGATTCCATTGGTTCAGATATTAAAAAGCATTTCTCTTGTTATTTTTTCCTCACTGGTTTGCTATTTCACCATGTACAGGGCATGATTTGTCCAGACATTTAGAAAGAGCAACTGTCGCCCACAGCAGTATTAAGTGAAACAAAGGAATGAAGTGGCTGGATCCCATCTAGGAGCTCCTTGCTGAGAACTTTACTTTTCCTCCATACAGAATAGCAAGCTCTCATTGAAAGAGAGGAGACGAATGGGTACATATGGATTTGGGGCATCCAAGCCCCTCTTGGGTTCTGCTTTAGATGCATTAAAAGTGTGACAAAACATTGTCAGAGTTCAATGTTTCAGTTACAGGTAGGTAGCTGTGTTGGTCTGCCATAGTCAAAACAAAATAAAAAATAAAAAATTCCTTCCAATAGCACCTTAGAGACCAGCTAAGTTTGTTCTTGGTATGAGCTTTCTTGTGCATGCACACTTCTTCAGAGTTCATTGTTGAAAAATTGCTTTTACATAATATAGGAAGCAGTAATATGCTCTGCCTGGCACTCAATTTATTTTCAGAAATTACCAGCCTAATTGTATTTTCCAACAGCATTTATTCTTATTTAATGAATGGATGAAAGTGTGTTGAACCATCAGTAAGGCAACAAAGCAGACAGATACATTTTCAACTGCAGGAAGCACTCCCAAGGACACTCCAAGGAGCAAAATCACACACTTAAACAGTTCCTGATCATTTCAGTGCAGCAAAACTTCCCATCGGATTGAGCCTCAAACTAATCATCTTTTATATGCCCCTTAGATTTTCACTTGTTTGTGAAATTTGTATGCTTTCCTTTTAATAATATAATAATAATATTTATTATTTGTACCCCGCCCATCTGGCTGGATTTCCCCAGCCACTCTGGACGGCTTCCAACAAAAATCAAATACATTAAAATATCACACATTAAAAGCTTCCCTAAACAGGGCTTTTGACTGCAGCTAATCCCTATTTATGGTTGGGGTAGGGTGGAAACATGTCACTACAATTATTGCATTTGAGCATTTGGAGCCAGTTTTCTCAGTATATCATTTTTATTTTTGTAGAGCACACACACATACCCCTCTCATTCAGTGCACACTGTCAACATACGTATCAGCCGATCCACAAAGATTTAAAAGTGCCCTTGTTCTCTCTTGCCACAGATACAGGGATGATTCCTAGTGATTATATTTGGTAACTAATGATCTCGGATGTATTATGCAGTCATTCAAAAAGAACAGAAGGCATCAGGCACAATATTAATAATGCATATTCTCTCATTCGCTTTCTTTCTGAGATCTGAATTAGAACCTGGAGATTCCTTGACTGCATTTTCAAAGTATAATCCCTTGTAAAGAAGTAGAAACTTCTAAGGCAGAAGTGGCAGTAGACAGATTGCATAGGCAACCATGATATGAAGGAATGAAAGTCAGTTTGTCAAAGTATAAGCTCCAGCTTATATGAATGAATATATATATATATATATATATATATATATATATATATATATATATATATATATATATATATATATATACACACACACACACACACACACACACACACACACCTGGAATTTGATGTTGCTGAAGAGGACTAGCAGGTTAAAATGAGATCGTTTTTCTACAAGCATATTTGCAATTTGTCAAGTCAAACCTGACCCATATTGTTGATCTCACTTACATTAATTTGAAACTTTCACAAGCTCATTTGACCATTATGGTCCAAAAAGTCCAAACTTGTCACAGTATGTGACAATAACAACTTGCAACATCATGTTAAGGAGATTATTTTTCTGGATGCCTTTTTACATTGTGACAGATTGTGCTAAAATATGGTTGTGTTTCCAAAGGGGCAGCCTTCATTTGCCCAGCATGCCTTTGTGTAACCTGAGATCTTTTGCACAAGGCACACTTCTGACCTAATTGCTCTGCAATTAGTCATCATGATCTCAGGACTGAAGCGAAGCATAAACAGGGCTTGGGAACACACTTTCTTCCAAAAGCTCCTAGAAATTGAATCTCAAGGACTTAATACCAGAAACTCTTTGCCCATGAGAAGTTGAGATATCCAGGAATCTTTAGCCTTGACTTCCATTTGAAGATACCCATGTAAAAGAAAGGATTTTTAAAATATTTGATCCTGAACCTGCAATCTGAAGAAGTGTGCATCTGAAGAAGTGTGCATGCACACGAAAGCTCATACCAGGAACAAACTCAGTTGGTCTCTAAGGTGCTACTAGAAAGAATTTTCGATTTTGTTTTAAGTACAAGAAAGGAGTTAACCATGTGCTTTTTCTGAACATACAGATTGGGTCTCTGGGCCTAACTACACATTACATTAATCACTTGGTTTATCCTTGAGTGTGCCATTTTTCGTTACAGAACTACCCAGCACAGGAGGGCCTATCTGGATTAGAACCCTGGCATGGGGAGGTAATGGGGCTTTAGCTGCAATACTTCAAGGACTTTCCTCTCCTCATATAAACCAACCCAGACTCTGCAATCATTATATGAGGCCCTTCTTCACGTGCCTCCTCCATGAGAGTGGCAACACGAGAACAGACCTTTTCTGCAGCAGCTCCCCATTTGTGGAATGCTCTCCCCAGGGAAGTTCGTCTGGCATCTTCATTATACATCTTTAGGCGTCAGGCAAAAATGTTCCTCTTCAACCAGACCTTTGGTTGAGTAATTTCTACAACCTTTAAAATCTGCTTGTGGGGGTGGGTGGGTATTGTTTAGTTTAGTTTTTGTTTTAACTATTTCTTTTGTGCTTTTCTGCTGTATTTTTATCTTGTGAACTGCCCTGAGATCTTCGCATCTCAGGTATATAAATTTAATAAAGAATAGCTCCAGCAGTGGTCCTGACCCAGATTGGTCCTCTGGCACCTGCAGTTTGAATGGTGGAAAAGCTCGCATTCACTCTGACAGGACTTGTCCTTCCAGAAGCCATGCTTACTCTTTAACAAGTCTTCTTCTATATGCTTGGCTACTTTATCTTTAGCAATACTTTCCACCAGTTTTCCTGGGACAGGTGTTAAGTTTACCAGGCTGTAATTTCCGGGATTCCCCTGGATCTCTTTTTAAAAAATGTTCTTGCATTGTCTTCTTTCCAGTCCTTGGTTATGGAGGGGCAAATCCACATTCTGCCCTGGTACAGACAGGTTCCCAGATTTGTCATGTTATTCACAAATTCTGCCACTAGGTTCCTCATTTAGTATTTAAGTGTAATGTTTCTTTTCAAGTTCTGCTACAAAAAGCCTCTTATCTTAAAACTTGGTAAAGAATTCTATTCTTATAAACATTGATAACGTTAATGTAACATAATACACGCAGTGCATAATTTCCTTATGATCTCACATTTATTTCCTTAGTTTAGAGGTCCTCAAGTGTCAGCCCTACTCCAGAACATGCAAGAGTAATCCTCCCATCAAAAAATGTCTGCAAAAGAGCCTACTTGCTATAGGTCATTTAGAAGTGGAAGTTCAAGCCCAGTCTTCAACTTCAATTATACAAAAAGGGATAAATGTGCAGTATTCACTTACAGAGCACAATTCAAAACTGCATTCAAAAAAACTATGATGAAGTCTTTGCTTGTTTGATTTCTTGTTTATTTGTAGGTGTGGGGTGCACAACTCCACTTGTGAAGAAGGTTCGGGACAAGTTATAAGCCTGGGGAACTTGTCGCGGAGCAAGGGAATGTTGTGAAATAATGCACCCTACAAATAAACAAGAATTCAAAGAAACAAAGACTTCACCACTTTTTTTGAATGCAGTTTTGAATTGTGTTCTACAGCATAAGATAACATCAACACAGCTCTCTGCTAAGCAACCATTTAAGCTAGGACAAGCACACCAAAGAGCAGGACCGGCCATACGAGATTCAAAGCAGATGGATTCAATATGTTTTGAGTGGCATGTGGAGTCTCACTAGTCAGTCCTGTGCGGTGTTAAGATTACTAGCAGACAGTCTAGATTTTGATCCTTAAGTCATAGATGTCAGAATCGGAAGCCATACATGTTCTTTTAGCTTAAATGGCTGAATCTTGATGTGACCAATATAGATGAGCAGTGATGAACTTTAAAGCACAGCCCTCAAGCAATATACTTCATTTTAGACCCAGAGCAGTTGCACTGATGTGAGTGGAATTATACTGGAATCAGGAGCCTGGAGGAATGTGGCCTACATTCTCAGAATTCATGAGCGGATGTGGTTGCATTTTTCCTACCCAGTTACTAGGGATTTTCCACCCCCATGAATTGGGGGGGGGGGGGAGAGAGAGAGAGAGAGAGAAATACATTATTTCTAAGATGCTGGATTGTTAGCAAGCAGAAGAAAACCTGGTTCCTAGGGTAATACATGAATTGCGTGGTTTTGAAATTTTAGCATTTTTTTCCCTCTCCAGGACAGAACATCTCCATGCTCTCCATTAAACAAGAATGAATTAAAGCCAGTCTTGAATGGTACAAGGGAGACTATTGCTTAATGGCAGAGCACATGCTTTGCATGTGGGATCAGCTTGTAGCATCTCTAGTTAAAAGGACCTGGTAGGCAGCAATGTGAAGGACCTCTGGTCCCTGGAGAGCTGCCATCAGTAGGAATAGACAATACTGCATTAGATGAACAGATAACTTGGCCTGGTATAAGGCAACTGAACTTCCTATGTTGCAGGCTAAGTATCTAGTTAAAAGACAAATATGCTCTGGGCAACTTTATCCCATTTGTGCCACTTTTATTGCCATGCCTTCCTCCGCCAAATAATCCTGGGGATTTTGTAGCTTGGCAAGGGAGTGCAGAGTTCTCTCTGAAAGATTCTGATCTTGCTCTCTCAGAACTACAGTTCCTGGCATTCCCACCCGAGCTACTGAATCTGTGTGTGGTTTAAGCCTGATTTTTTTTGTTTGCCTGCTATGTAAGGTACAAACCTACATAAAACCTTCAGCTCCAAGACGTCGCCCTCAGCCTACATACCTCAAATGGCCTCTGGGTGCCTGGAGCCACTCCTTTTAAGATGAAAGAGCTCTCCATCATTGACAGAAAAATTCCTTAAGACCTTCTTAAAAGAGCTCCCTGTCTCCCCGCAATTGAGTTCCCCAGGTAGGGATGGGGGAGAAATTTGATTCAGATTGTACTTGAAGACGAATCTATCAAATTTGCACATTCCAAAACAATGTGTGGATAGAAACCCAGCTATCCTTTGAAATTCACGCTGATCCTAATTTTGTGGTGCATTTTTTTTCAGCCAACGTTTACAAAATTGCATGTATCGGGGGGGGGGTTGTGTACATGAAAACAAATACATTAATGGAGGTAACATACAAAAATGCATTCTGTTAGTGGCATACATCAGTTCCAAATGTACACAAAAGTGTGTTTATAAGGAGGGATTTGCACTGAATCCACCTTCTGCCTTGGCCTCACCATGTTTTAAGAGCCCATCACTGAGGATGCCACCAGGGGCAGATGTTGCTGTTTCAAATTTCAGTGGTGCCCTGTGTGTGGTTCCCCCTTCTCTTGTCACAGTGGCAACGCCCTGCAGCACCCCCCTTGACTAGGCACCCAGTGTGAGGTAACTGGTCCCACTTCTCAAAATCCACCTCTGATACCTCATGCCAACATAGTGTGCTCCCATTGCTTCCAGCCTGGCTTTGTTAATGTTTGGCCAGGCCCAAAGACTGTATAAGTGGGTCCTCCTCCTTAACCCCATTTTATGTGCAAAAACACAGCTTCCTTCCTTAACAATGAATCACAGGGGTGCTTAAGTTATGCCTCTTCAGAATGTGGAAGAGCTCTGCATTTCAAAAATTATGTCAGCATTTTTGGGAACAAAAAAAAACTGTTTTTTAAAAAAAATATTTCTTTCGGAGACCTTTTAGTGCACTGACCTTGTTTCATGGCTCCCCGCCCCAACTCTTCTTTCCTTTAGGGGATTTCTGTCAGGTTGCTTTAACACTTTACTTCACTTCAGCTGTAGCCTAGAAATTTTTCAGATGGAAATAGCCCAGTCCTTCCTGAAGAAGCTTATTTAAAAAAAAAAAACAAAAAAAACCCAAAGCTATTCTGCTTTCGTATTTCATAAGATCAATTCTTAAAGGCTCACCAAATAACACATATGAAAATAAAACAGTTATATAAAAATGCTTCATAGACAGCCAACATGCATAGCAAAATATTTAAGCCTTTCTAAAAAATAAACTGCATGTTTCCCATTAGTCCTCACAAAATCAGAAACCAGCCCTCTGATGTGAAATTGTAAATTTGGCATTATTACAGTGTCCCAGCTAGGAGTGCATCAAATAACCCCCAGGTTTACTTTTCAGGCCCAAATCAGCCATTTTTGTGCCATAGAATCCCCACACACTTTCACCTAGCCTGGAAGTACATGTTGTGTTGTCTTTAGTTTGATACTCTGCAATACTAATTTCTGAAACTTTCCTGTCCTTCAGCAACCCCTAACCCTAAAAAAATCATAACCAGTCCATAAACATGTTGCCATACACCTCCAGAAGATGGACATCTTATTCGGACTATGTTTTTCAGCATATGAGGTATCATAAGCTACTGATACACATGTAAGATGTATGTGTCTTATATGGATATAAACTTCCTTAGAATGTTATTTCAGAGTTGTGATATGGGTGAGTCCTCTTGGATCACATTAACAATTGAAAGTTCAACCAGGGAGGTGATGGCTCTGCTTTAGATGAAATAATCCAGAATGAGAAGTGTGTGATCTTTTCCTATAGACTTTCAGAGATCGTCTGATGGAAGATACTGTCAAAATGTGTCGTGCACTCTTGTTATTACCAAATCTTCTGCCATCTGATTTTGCTTTGCTCACTTGGTTCTCTGGTACGTGCTGCTAGACAGCTACTTGCGTTATCTAGATGCACAAAGCACTTTTTGTGCAAGGACTGACTCACAGCAAAAAATGCCAGTTAGAATATTTTCCTCAGGAATGCACTGGAGCTTGGCTTACAAAGTCTGAAAATGAAATCAAGCGAAATAGGTCAAACCCGGAACTATGTGTCCTTATGCGTCCTCGTGTCCTCTTTTTGCAACAGAGCACATAGTTTTGCCCAAACTTTGAAAGCTGCTTTGGTTTCCTTAATTGCCTTGGTCTGTGCTTGTCTTGCCTATATGCCAAAGACTGTCTGCTTGCAACATTGTCCTTTAGTGTTAGCTATCGCATTTAAACAACCAAGTCTCTTCTTTCAATGAACAACAAACAAACAAACCCCAAACCCCACAATGTGTACAATGTGCTGACACTTAGCAATAGGGCTGTAAAAATCACATCTGTGTTAACAATTAATTTGAATGTCCCTTGAGAGACATAGGGTTGGTTGAACAAAGATTGAGGGCATGGCTTACACTGAACCAGGTCATTGGTAATCTAGGTTAGTATTCCTCAACCTGGTGCCCTGCAGATGTTGTTGGCTGGCTGGGGCTGTTGGGAGTTGGCGTTCAACAACATCTGGAGGTCACCAGGTTGGAGAAGGATGGGTTAAAAAAAAATCATTTTCTCATTTTACAAACTTACAACAATGCAAATTAACACATCCAAATTAAGATACCAAATATTAATATCGACCCCCCCCTTTCTGCGGTTGCTTCTGTAATATCTTGTATCACTGCATATCCAATTTAAATCTATTTATTATTTGTCCTTTATACTCAATTTAAATTATTTTACTGCTTGTTTTTAATTCAATCCTGCCAGTGTTTTAAGTTGTTTACAATAGTTCTTCAAATAGTCCTTGAATATTCCCCATACTAAGTTTAAAAGTCTCGCTTCTTGTTTTCTTATTCTTTTGGTAAGTTTTGCCATTTCTGCAAACTCGCAACAGTTTTTGCTGCCGTTCTTCTTTGGTTGGGACTGCTTCTTCTTTCCACCTCTGGGTGTATATCATTCAAGCGTCTGTTGTCACATACATAAATATTTTTTTCTGTTCTTCTGGTATCTCAGTTCCTATTATTCCTAAAGAGAAAGGCTTCTGGTTTCTTAATAAAAGTTTTAAAGATTTTTTTTTTTAACTCATTATATATCATTTCCAAGAATGTTTCCCCCAACCCCCAGGCAACCCCTGAGTGGAATAATGACACAAGACAACGTGCTATGGGATTAAAATTTGCCACAACTTTATTAAGATTCAGATGTAGAGAGACCTTGGCTCAGGCATTGGGTGTTTATCCTTCCCAGTCCCCAGCCGGGGATCTGGGAAACTTCAGGGTTATCCAGAATGTGTGGGGATTGGGCTGGCTCTGGAGAACATATGTTCAAGCAGAGAACACCCCCCTCCCCCCCCCCCGTTCACCGCCCCTGCTGGGGGAGAGCAATGACAACCTCTCGGCGTATGGCCAATGCCTCCCCCCAAGACCCCTTTAACGGGGAACCCTGGTATCGCCGTCGCAATGGGGGCGTGGGGGTCAAGGCCTGAAACCGCCAAAGTTGTGACGTTTTGCTACAGGAAAGGCAAACCCTGCCAGTGCAGGAAAATTCCTTTCTGGCCCTTCAACAGCGGCCTTGACATAGCAGTGCCTGCATACATGTGGAGAAGAGGTTAACTTGCAAAAAAAAAAAAAAGTGTTAATTGAGGGAGTGGAGGGTGGGAGATGCTCTGGAGCGCAACTGCCGCTTCCCATGTAGGCTACACCTTCTATTGTGTGGGCTGGGTGGTCCCTCCCCTTTACCTGGCCAATCCCCTGGCAACGCCTGGCAGGATTGGGCGGTTAACTGAGGTGGGCGGAGACCCCAGGTATCCCTGCCTGGGGGAAGGCGACACCAGCCCAAACTACCAGGAGTCGCACTGGAATCCAGGGGGCTGCACGCAACCACGCAAACGTCGCCCCCCCCCCATTTGATGTGGGGAACGGTCATTCCAACAGATATATGATGTTGGCTTATCCATTTTTGCTAATTTACTAGGTGTCAGATACAATCTATGCATCACTTTCATATAATTTTCTTTTATCCCATGACATGCTGTAAATTTCATATCTACATTCCACAGTCACCCCCATGCTGACATTTCAGTATTATGTCCTATATCCAGTGCCCAATGCATCATTGATTATTTCACCTGTTTGTCTTTTGCTTGTCATTCTTATAAAATCTTATACATTTTTGACATTACTTTTTATTATTGTCTAGCAGGTCTTTTTTCTAATTGTGAGGTTTGGGTCATAAGATGATTTGCACTAGTTAGTTGGGAATGTATCCAGCTAAGTCTTATTCAGAGAAGACCCCTTGAAATTAATCAATCTACATTAGTCATGTCCATTAATGCCAATAGGTCTACTCTGAGTAGGACTAGCATTAGCTGCAACTCTTGGTTTTCAAAATTACTGAATGAGGAAGGACAAACCTTTTCAGAATATTTTGATCCTTCCATAGGAAAGTTGGCAGCAACCTGTGTATTATTGTTGTTGTTGATTGTTTTCTGCAAGGTAGGCAAATAAGCTCAACCACTAGTACTCAGGAAAGGAACTTTCATTTACAATCTTCAGAAATGAGACAGTGAAACATAGACTGAAGACTTCCCTTTATTTAATCTTTGGTCCCACAGATATTGCCCAACTAGAATAGCTGTCTGATGGCACCTGCTATATCCTAGGTCCTAGGTAATAAAAAAGCTTCCTTCAAATGAAATTTGGAGGGATGTGAAAAATAAGAATTCAGATCTATGATTAAATTAAATCATACAATACCTTGGGGCCATCTTAGAATTAGACACACAACTGACAAATTGCATTGAATACCATGACTTCACATCCTCTTCTTAAATTCTTTCTTTGTGACATCTGGCTCAATTCCACTGAAGTATTTCATGGAGAAATCATAGTCATGTATCATTTGACCTTTATCCACATGAACTGAGAAGAATAGTTAATTATCAGTTTACTTGGAAGTTGACTGCTGGCCTTGCACCTAGTCTAGCAATACATTTTTAGTCATTCTCGTTTGTTCAGTTTCCAGTTTTTCTCCCATGAAAAAGACAGAAGTACAACAGTGCTAAGTATCTATACGCAGAGTAAATCCCACTATAGTCAATGGTGTTTACTCCCTAGATTTACTGTTGTTAGGATTGCAGGCTTGCCTATATATTCCTCTGTTCACTTTGATCAAAATGGGAGGAAAAGGGCTTTTTTTTTGAGAGAGAGAGAGAGAGAGAGAGAGAACTGAGTTCATCTGTATCAGTTGAAACCCACTTACCGATCTGCGGCGCATTATAATTTATTAAACTCAATCAATACTTAATCTGCAGTTCAAATTTTTTGTTAGATATTTGCAGCGTGTCTAAGGAGACACTCATGTCAGGGAATAAAAATTTTCTCCCGGCTGTGATTGTGATGAATTTATAATGTGCTCTAAGAGTGATGCATTGACCTAAATTCGCAGAATGTACTGTCTGTTACATTTGTTGTTATGAATCATGGCCCAGACTCTGGCTTGCCACTTTGAAGTCTTAGGAGGCTTATTAAAAGAACTGCGGCCGAGATCAAGGCAAGTAGGAAAGCACTGAGGGGAAGGAGTAAGTGAGGGAGAGCAGCGCCTGCAAAATATTCGTCTGTGGCAAACCAACTGCATGAAACTGCCTAACCAAACCGGCATCTCTGAGTTTTCTTTTGTCTGTCGGCAGCCAGGATGAAATTCCACATGGAGGCAATATGGCAGGTTACATCCCTGTTCTTGAGCAGAGCGGAGCTGCAGGGCTTGATCTCAATGCTAACACGTCTGCCTGAGAGAATAGAGGTTACCCCTTAACAGCAGGATTTGGAGGGCGGGGGGAGGTTGCATGAGGAGGACGGGGAGGGGGAGAGGGAGCGGAGCCAGGCCTTCTGACTGGCACCAGCCAGCTGCTGCACCACAGGGAGCTTGCTGCCCCATTTCCAAAGGCTTTGTCTGCCTCCATTGCTAACACAGCTCTGGTTCTTTTCTCCCGTTTTTGCCGCAGCCCCTCTATTGTGTTTTATCATCTCCCCACGCACCCCTGCGCTCACCCGCCACATATATCAATTCAGTGGTATCTACAAATATTCTAAGGTAGCAAAGCTGCCTGGAAGAAAAAACAAAACAAAACATTACCAAGTGGTAAGGCTCCTTCCTCTCTGTTTTTTTTGTTTTGTTTTTGTTTTGTGTTTTTTGTCAGTCTGAAACCAGGGTAAGATTAATACGGAAGAGACAGAGTAACCTATATCCTTACAGCAAAAGGTTGCTGGGCTGTTGCTGTGCACAATATTAAGTTGCTGTCACACAGCAGTTGGGATTAAAGCTCTCTATCCAGGATTAGAGCCGGCAATTCATTAAGCAGTCTCCTTCGGAATTAAATGGAAAGAGTTAAATTGCTCACAGTAACTATATGCAGAAATTAAGGAGACAGGGCACCATGAAATAATATGATATGTTGTTGGAAGCCTTTTTTGTGTGAGAGAGAGAGACTTACTAGACATCCTCCAACATTTACTGAAAGAAAACAGGACCCTTGGGTGGGTGGGTGGGTTCCAATTAAAGGGTTAATTGCAGGGTTTGATTTGTGCCAGGGCTCAGTCCCAGATGTTTTCAATGACAAAGACAGGCAGAAGAACATGTGAAGTGGTTGTTGTTGTTGTTGTTCAGTCGTTCAGTCGTGTCCGACTCTTCGTGACCCCATGGACCAGAGCACGCCAGGCACGCCTATCCTTCACTGCCTCTCGCAGTTTGGCCAAACTCATGTTAGTAGCTTCGAGAACACTGTCCAACCATCTCATAATCACAATAGGAACACAAGCAGCTGATTTCTACCCAGTCAGACCACTGGTCCATTTAGCTTGGCAGTAGCTTATCGGGATTTCAGAAGAGCTTCTCTCTCAGCTCTACATGATGAGGCTGGGCATTGAACCTGAGATCTTCTGAATGCAATACAGACACTCTACCACAGAGCTATAGCAAGAGGCGCCATCTTCTTTAGCACTTTGGAGGGGCCTGACATGAATTTCTGACATCACATACACAATGTTGTGCAACATCATGTAACACCCTGGCATCATTCCGCTCCCAGCCTCAACTATGAGGGGGGGCAGCTCCCAAAAAATAAAAATAAAAAAAACTGAGGAGGCCCACAGTTCTTCAGGGCCTTGGAACCAGCAGCTATGGCTGTAGTCCTTCCCACAATCTAGCAGAAGAGAGTACATGTTAAGGGCCCCTCCAGACTGGTGTTTTATTGTGGTCGTATTCTGCAATATGTCATTGATGCAATAATAGTGGTGAATTTACACTTGGCCACCCACACATCATTCCGCTTTATTAGTTATACTGCAGTGCTCCCCCAGCTTTAGCAAATTATTGCCACCTGGAGGGGCAAAAGTGAGACAACACCCATCCCCCACCCCCAACACATTTGTGGTATAAAAAGTTGCAGGACTTCAGGAGGAAATTCTGGGACTTGCTCTGACCTGAAACGAAGCAGTATGTCCTCCCTGAAACTTCGGCAGGAGCAAACAATACCGAAAATGGGATTGTGTCTAGCCGCTTGCTACCATCGTGAGCACAAATCTTCATCATGAGGGCACAATCGAAAGGATATCAGGAGGTGTTCTAAGTCAGTGGGACTGAAGTCTATATGTACAGGATCATGGACACAATGTATAGGTCTGATCAATCCTTCTGAAAAATGGTTCACATTTTGGAAAAGAAAAGTGCAAACGGGATGGCCAAGAGACACCTATCCTAAAATAAAAGCTGAACATTTGGGGGCTCTTAAGAGAAAAGGGGAGAGGAGACAATTTTATACTTGTCTGCTTGGATGTAAGCCCCAGTGATTTTCATGAGACTTCTTCTTCGGCGATCACTTGTAGCCAAGTAAGATTGTCTTCCAGAAACACAGTTTTCAAAAGTGAGTCTGTCAGTGACTGTGGAGGCCAATTCTGGATCCACACATCCTTCCACAGTGGGGAACATCAGTTTCTGGGCGGTAGTTGATCATGGTGAGGGTTTGCCAAGTGTGCTTTCCTCTTAGCACGTTTCTCCCTTTTGTCCTGAGTTCGAGTGTCTTCAAAATCTATGACACCTTTGGTAAAGGCTGTTCTCCAACTGGAGCGCTCGGAGGCCAGTGTTTCCCAGTTGTCGGTGTTTATACTACTCGGTATAGCAGGGGGTCAGCAAACTTTTTCAGCAGAGGGCCGGTCCACTGTCCCTCAGACCTTTGGGGGGGGGCGGACTATATTTTGGAGAGAAAAAATGAACAAATTCCTATGCCCCACAAATAACCCAGAGATGCATTTTAAATAAAAGGACACATTCTACTCATGTAAAAACACACTGATTCCTGGACCGTCCGCAGGCCGGATTTAGAAGGCGATTGGGCAGGATCCGGCCCCTGGGTCTTAGTTTGCCTACCCATGCAGCAAGGATTGCAGCAAGGAGTGCAAGAGACTTAAGTGGGAGAGACTAGAATGTCACTGCCTAAAATGGAAAGCTGGGGTTGACAGGAAAACTATTCTAGTCTAGTTTTTAGGAAGTATATTACAGATGCACCTATATAAAATGAGTAGCCCTTTATATATAGCACAGTGAGAGAGAAGCTGACAAAAATAATAGATTTGTATGCCACAGCTCACTCAGTGGCACCATAATTTGTTTTCATTTTTTTCCACCCGAACCATTAAAAGAAGTTGACTTTAGCTCACATGTGAAACCTTTTGCACAGCAAAAGTGGTTTTCTTATGGCTTCAGCACAAGAAATGTCCAGAGGATTTCAGGAAGTGTATAAATAGACTTTGTATCCTTGCAAAATGTTGTGCGGCTCTTTCCCCCGTGCCCACCCACCACCCCCACCTCTCCCAAGAAGAATAACAGAAAGTTCTATCATTTTCTATTTAATCTGGGTTTTTCTTTGACTTTCTCTTGGAAATAATTATGACAATAAATGTAACGTGGTAAATTACATTAAATTGCTGCTTCTTGAAGCACTGGCTAGTAGTTAGGCTAACATAAAAATTGTTGCTCAGAGACACCCACACCCCAGGCTGGGGAAGATCTTTGTCTGCAGCCTGGGTGGGGATAGATTGCAATGCTTCCACTGCGGCAGCAATATTGCAGCCAGTCCACAACAGGGAGAGTGCCGCATCATCATCTTGTTCCTTAATCCAGTGGTGAAAGGAGGTGATCAGGAATCCCTGACAATGACCCAACACCAAGCTGAAATATAAAAAAGTATTTACCTCTGGACCGACCCAGATGTTGAACGCTTGGTAACGTCCAAGCTAAGTTAAGATTGGTGGTAGGCATTTAAGGGCCCTGAGCCAAGTTCTTGCTGCTAAGATGACTGCTTCTGCCCACATGCTGCTATATGCGGGGGGGGGGGAGATACATCTGTGCTGACTGCTGCTGTCTAATTCACCAGCACCTGGCATGAGACTGACATTCCCCATTTTTTTCCTGCCCCACAGGCAACATTCATTGGCAGAATGTAATCTGACCGTGTTAAGACTGCAAGCTCAGAACCAAGGAGAAGCTATAGCATTGCCACTCTGCCAGGCCTGCTGCCCTTACTAAGCCTCTGAGCAAGCATGCATTGCTCTTTTCATCTAGCATCTTTAAAATGTGCTTATTTATTCCATTTTATAGTGCATTCCAGTGGTGGCTGGTGCTCATCAGGATTGGTAGGGTGAAAAGCAGGGAGCATCCCTACTTGGGAATAATCCCCATTTAATACAGTCATTCATTTAAAATATTCTTACCTGCCGTTTGCCACAAGATCCCAAGGTGGTTGTCACAAGTCTAAATAAATTACCGGTAATTTCTACAACATACGAATGAAATTTAAAAACAACAAATAGGAATGACAAAATGCAAGGAGACTTTTTTTTAAAAAGGTAAAAGCAGAAAAAATGCATCTATAATCCAAAATGCTTTGCAATAAGGAAGCCACTCACTTGTTGCTTGGAATGCCTGTAATGAATAGAGTGGGATTTTCGTTTGAATAAACATGCCTAGGATTGTGTTGTAATTGTTTGAGGTTAATTTCAGCAACCTTGTTTGTTCAATGTGGACTTGGAGGCCCAATTTTCATTGATGGCCAGTTCACACCTGGGGGCACACAACCAAGTTGGTCTACCCCTTGGCACACCAATGCGCATGCTACACAACAACCTTGCAGTGCTGTTTAAAGAGAAACCTCTCAAGTCACAACGGTCCCCAAATTGTCCTTTGATGCTGTCAAATAGATTCGCTTTGATCTATGCTATTTGAACCTGGACATGTGTTGAGGAGTCAAACATGCTGAACATTGGGGAGTCTTTTTATTTATTTATTCCCCCCTTCCCTTGTCAAACAGGAGTAAACATGGAATTTGCCTTTGGGGGAAAAAAATCAGTTGCTCTTGCGGTGGGGGAGTGAAAATTTGGTTTTTGTGTTTTGTTTTGGAGGGTGTTTTTTGCAGTTGTAAAAGACATTTAGCAGCTGTGTTTACACTGGCACACAATTTGGCTATTAGATGGCTGGGCAAGAACTGAAGATGTACAATATTGTTCCGACATTGTGCACTTACAGCTCATTTCCTTGGAAACGTGTTATTTTATATTTCCCTCGGTGTTATTAATCACATTTCATGATGCTTTGCTATTTCGGCGCTCTTCTCCATGGCTTGATTCATTTTGTAGCCCTGCTCCTTAGTGGTTACTGAATATTATTTGAGCAGGCAGTGAGCCTGCTACACAATATAGTCTTCTCTGCTTTGAGGGCGGGTGGGGGAGAAAAAGAAAGCAAATAAGCTAAAGCATGGCCCCATGTAAGTTAAAATAACCCGTTAACAGTTTAAAAAAAAACAAAATCTGCAGTGTATCAAAACAGTATTTAGCTGCTGGAGTTGAACAGAAAGGCACATATTTAGTCATTGTTTTTAAATGTAATGTATTTCCTTAGAGAATATATCAAGGTTTTCAACAAGACACAATGGAAGAGATTGTGATGGTTACAATTATGATGTATGTGCAACTATAAATTTAGATAGTGCATCCTAGAGTAACTTAAGCAACCTCCCAAAACAGTCCCTCCCTCAAGGAGATCACAATCTAAATTTTAACAATGTGGAAAGAAAACAATGAGGTAAGGGGAAAGTCCGAGAAGGATAGCACTACAAGGAAGAGGGGGGGAGAGGGGAGGAGAAATAGCAAAAATTGATTGGCACGTTACCCAATTTTGACCCAGAAGGGTCTGTTTCCCAAAGCCCCCACAAAGGCAATTGGTAGAGCTGACAGTGTAGCCTAAAATAGAGCAGGCAAAGGCAGGAAAGGCCATGCTTCCAGTATTCATAGAAGTCCTGGCCAGTTGTCAGGATCCCATCTGACCCAGCCCTCTTCAGAGGGAAGAGACTTGGGGTCCCACAGAGTACACTGCTTCAGCGGAAACCTGGAGGAACCCACCACAATGACAAAGTAACCTCAATCCCACACCCATCAAGATTGTGACTAATATCTGTCAAATAAGTAGAGGCAGAAAAACAGAAGCCTCTTTTGCAGGGGGAGAAATCTTTTGAGAAATCAGGGTACACATTTCAGCACAGCACTATGTACTTAGAACAATATAGAACAGAAGCATAGTCCAGTTTTTAATCAGTGTGCCATGCAGTGCTGAATTTATGTATAGGCTAAGTAGGCTGAAGCCTAGGGCCTCTAAATCTAGGGGGCCTCACCAGCTAGCCCACTCCCCAGTGCCACAGTCTCCCCTCTCCCAAAACTGCAAACCCAAAACTTCATGCAAGGGCAAGGCAACTCAGGCCCAGCAACTATGAGACTCGGGGTTAGCCAGTGGGGCCAAATTTGAAGCATTGGGGACCAACTTGAATTTTTTTTGTAGGGCCCCAGTTCACAGCCAAAGTCTGCAAAAACATAGATACAAATAAAATCCATCTAGATTGCCCTGGTGCGGGGGGGGGGGGGGCCCTTAGGAGCAGCACACGGGGCCCAATTGCTCCAATTACCTTAAGAGACTGTGCAGGGGTTGGACTGACAAGCCCTGCACCTTCTAGGTACCAGGTGTCACTATTCAGAGTACAGACTCAAGGACTTGTTATGGAAATAAAGGGGGGCACTTATTGGAAATCAGTTTTGTCACCTTTCCCCCACCAAACCCCGAGACAATGAACCCAGCCACCTTTGATTCACAGTCGCATAAGCACTACACTACAGCAGTGTTTTTCAACCACTGTTCCGCGGCACACTAGTGTGCCGCGAGATGTTGCCTGGTGTGCCGTGGGAAAAATTTGAAAATTCGAAAGATTTTAAAAAAACAGCCAAACAGACCCAGGTTGCGCACTGAATAAAGTATTTTATAATTTTTCATATTTTTGTTTACCTACTATTTCATAATAAAGTAATTATAAAATATTTTCTTTGTGTTTATTTGATTCCTATTCAAGAGAATTACTTTATATATAGTCAATATAGGCACAGAGTTAATTTTTTTAACATTTTCTAATGGTGGTGTGCCTCGTGATTTTTTTCATGAAACAAGTGTGCCTTTACCCAAAAAAGGTTGAAAAACACTGCACTACAGCATGGCCATAAACCTGTACGTTCAACTGCTGAAATATACACCCAATGAAATAAAAAATAAAATAAAAATTCCCTCCAGTAGCACCTTAGAGACCAACTAAGTTTGTTCTTGGTATGAGCTTTCGTGTGCATGCACATTTCTTCAGAAACACTGCAAGAGAAGTCACCAGACCCTTATATATAGTGAGAGGGTGGGGAGGTGTATTACTCAGAAGGGTGGTGGGAATGTGGGATTGGCTGATCAGCATATCTGAAGAAGTGTGCGTGCACACGAAAGCTCATACCAAGAACAAACTTAGTCGGTCTCTAAGGTGCTACTGAAAGGAATTTTTTTATTTTTTATTTTGTTTCGTCTACGGCAGACCAACACGGCTATTTACCTTTAACTATATACACCCAATATGTAGCAATGGAGATTTATGTTACTGCTTTATGAATGAACACTGTGTTTTATGAATGGACTCTGTATTTTGTGAATTACCTAAGAGCCACCAATAGGGAGCTCTAGAATCTGACAGCTAACCAATCGGGTACTACCAAACAGCGACCCCTATTGCTGAAAGCAGGTAACCAACAGGAAACGCTTCAGCTCAGCCTTTGCACTGTTGACTGAACACCCCCTTGTGTGCAGATAATGGAGAAAGCTCATAAATTGTATCCCTTCTGGCATCCAGGCCAACTCTATTATGCTGGTGTAAACTCTGGTGCACCAGGAGCCCAGAATAGCAGCAAATGAAATCCGCTCATACGTCAGCGACTGAGAAGACTTGTCAACCAGTTCTTCCAAAGTCTTCCTAAAGTATAAAGCTCCAAAATACAGGCCAAAAGAGAGCAAGTCTGTGAAGAGCGAGCCATACAATGGGTGCCACCAGTGAAAAGGCCCTGCTCCGTGTAGCTCCTGTCCTGTCATTTGATATGGAGCCCACTTGCCCTCCTTCTTGACATGGAATGCTCTCTATTGGAGTCTCCGGGTCCAATATAAAGACCATAAGAAGGGAGAGCAGGGACCTTGAAGTTCCTAACAGCTGTTAATCAAGCAAGCAAGCACACAGGTCACCTTTGTCACAGAAGGCCTATGTCCTGGCCAGGACTGCACCCATTCTTGTTTTTGTACAATCTTGTTTGTTCTTAGTAACCAAAATATTATTATCAAAATATACAAGCAGAAAAGTTGTTTTCCTTCATTTGCAAGGAAACGTCCATGCCATAGCTGTCAACTTTCCCCCCCTTTTTAAGGGAAATTCCCTTATTCCGAATAGGATTCCTCGCAAGAAAAGGGAAAAGTTGATAGCTATGGTCCATGCACAGGACATCTGATGCTAACCCCCCCCCCCCAGAGGCAGCTACATTTGCAAATGGAAACAATATGTCTGTGTGAGGAAGAGGAGCAGGTTTGCTCAAGTGTGTTGCAGGTAGAAATACTGTTTGCAATGAAGTAAGAGCAGTAGTTGTTTGAATTAACAAATAAGAATTTACATGCTACATTAAAATTGATTAATTCATTGAGAAGGCTATTGTAAGAAAAACACTGGGGCCTAATTATAATAATAGAGTGCATGCTATCTGGTGAGAAATCTCCTCCTTTATTTCCACACTGTGGCTGCAGACCAAATTACTTATGAGCTTATGAGATTCAGGTGAAGGTCATATGCCTTATGAGATTCAGGTGAGGGTCATATGCCTTATCAATCCCAGCAGGTATAAAACAGGAAGAGATGGCCTGTCCAAGCCGATGGCCTGCCCGTTCTCCTTGCACCTTCATTATACAACTTTGGGCGCCAAGCAAAAATGTTCCTTTTTATCCAGGCCTTTGGTTTATCTTACTGACATCCAACACCCTTCTAGGATGTGGCTTTTTTCTGGTGGGGGGTGTTATTGGGTTATTGCTTTTGGTTTGATTTTATATGTTGTTGTCTTGTGAACCATCCTGAGACTTCCGGGTATAGGGTCGTGTATAAGTTGAATAAATAATAATAATAATAATAATAATAATAATAATAATAAAAATAAAAAAAATGGGGCTAGGAAAGACCACATATGGAGTGGAAGAGGGTAAGCATAGATGGCAAAAAGCACCATTAGTATTTCAGATTAGCTTCACATAGTCTAGCTTTCCTTCTTTGGAATAATATTCTACTCACAGAATGTGTACTGTGGCTAAAGTGCTGTTTTGTAGCAGAAACATAGTTGAATGGGCTGCTGCTGTGTTCAGAGAGATGGCCCAAGCCATTTGCCAACAGCATGAAAGACTGTAATTCTGCATTTCCCTATTTTATTCGTATTTTCCTATCTGGAGCTTTTATTCTGTGGGGAGAAGTTGCAACGTGTGAAGCAATGTTCAGTGATTTAGCCTTAGGGTGGTTTCTTCTGCTATGCTTTGAAATGAACATATGGGAAAATACAATGTGGAAATGACAACACATGTGGCTTCCTTTGGGGTGGGGAAGACTTTTGAACTGTAGAGCTGTATCCTGCGCCTTCTCCTTCTTGCAGCTCCCATTGCATAGTGAGGTTTTTCCTACTAAACATCATCAGCTGCCACTTGTGACGGTGAGGAAATGTGCAACAGTAACATCATGCCATGCTACACCCCACTCCCCGCAATTTTGATTTTCCATTTGCACCTGCCTGTGAAGATGAGCAAATGACAGCCTCCTGGTGGTCCTGTCTCATTATGAGGTGTGTGCCCCAGGAAACAGCCTTTTCCGTGGTGGCTCTTCATAGGTGGTACTCCCTCCCTACTTTGGTATCTAGCCCCATCTCCTTATAGTTTTAAGCGACTATTTAAGATGCATCTTTTTCAGCAGGTGTTTGGAAAAGGAGAGACCTCTGCTGCTGCTGTTGCTGCTGCTAGTTAGGGCTGCCATACATCTGGAGTTTCCCAGTCGGAAATTCTGCAGTCGGAAGCAGTGTCCGGGAAGAAATCGCTGAAATGTCATTGAAAATCCAGACGTATGGCAACCCATGTCGGAAGTCTGGATTTTGTCTAATTTCCTTAAAAAGAGCTAAAAAACGTCTTTTTGTGATTTTGTATGAAACAAGGCAAATAAAACTGTTAACCTAATTTAACAGTTTTTCATTATTAGGAATCATAGCTGTCAACTTTTAGGTTTATGAAATTCCTGAACATAAACTCTCTCCCTTATATCCAGTTATTTCCCTGAGAATTCTAGATTCTAATCCTACTTTCAGGATTTTCTTGTGATCACGTCTGTGTTTTGGACCTCTACTTTTCTATTGTTTCTACAGAGAACTGTACAGAGCCACAATACTCCACAGGAGAAACTACAGGATTGCTATTTGTAGGCTCAGATTTCCATGGAAGAAAGCACCAACTCAGTGTACTTTTAAACGAAGAGGAAGATATTTCAAATTCTGAACTCAGAATAAAATACGTATGCAGAGAAGACAAAGACAATCAGAGAAGAAGATGGAGATATCTGGTCAAAAATTTAAATTTGGTGTCTTGCATGTCATAGGTTAAGATTGAAAGAGCATCCTAGATTACAAAAGATTTGGAAAATACTAAATTAAGCTAATTGAAGTAATAGCATGTTACAAAAATTGGTACCCGGGGGCAAAAAAAATATGTCCCCCCGGCCACTTTTATTTATATCCCACCCTCCCCGGCCAAAGACGGGCTCAGGGTGGCTAACATCAGATACATAACATTGGTATAAAATCAAACAATAATTAAATTACCTCCTAAAAACATCTCAAAATCAAATTAAAGTCTAATTAGATGGCTTTCCACAGGGTTAGGGTTGGGAACAGTAAGTGTTCTCTGAACTGAAATTTCAGCCTTCATGACATAGGAAAACAGCCAAGTGAACAGCTATTTTGGTGGAGGAGGGTCAAGATATTAACTGATATGCATGAAATTTCATATATAGCTATATAATCTCTAATATAGTAAGATAAGACCTTCGGAGCAGGCATTTTTTTAAAAAAATTGTTCCTTGATAATTTGTCACCCCCTCCATTATGGAACACGGGGTGGCCCCCCCCCCCGCCCCCTTGCTACGCCCCTGAATCCAAGAAACACTCTGTAGAAGGAAAGGACGTTTGTCCTTAAATAATTGCCTACCATCTTAAAGAAGTAGGCCTGACAATCCTAAATTTTCTGTTCAGTAACATAGATGAATTAAGTCTGCCTAGAAAAGAGATGACCAAAGTTATATTTACAGATTGCTTAAGGAAACCATTAGCTCTGTCTGGTTCCCCTTTCCATGACTTGCTTCAGGAGAACTCTAAATATAACTTTCAGGCTTCTTCGTCCCATAGTTTAATGTGTAGCAGATAGGGTTTTTTTAAAAAAAACAAAAAAAAAAAACACCCACACACCACCCAGTTCTGTTTACAGTGTATGGCTGAGCCACACCTAGAGGAATCATCTGTACTATTTTTATCCTTTTTATTGCCCTAGCTGCTTTTTCGTGGTGAACTCTGAGATGATTTCAAGCTACCTTCTCAGAACTCTCATCCAAATTGGTTGGTTCTTTTGAAAATGTGGCCTTGTGTCTTGTCAACAGGAGTAGGGCTGCTTCTAGAGAGGACAGTTGTTCATTCTTTGCACACTGAGGTCTTTCAGAAATGTTTACTTGGGCAAACGCTTACAGAGCATGCTCAGATGTGGGTTCTCTCCCCACCCTCCCGTGGACTCCCCAGTGCCATAGCGTTATTAACTGCAACACATTTCTTATAGAGTCTTTCCTCCAGCATTTTGAAAGCTAGCAGTTCAAAAATTACTTTGGCTAAAATCCTACACAGACTTACTATGGAGTTAGACCCACTGAATTCAGTGTGGTTTACTAGTTCCAAGTAAACATGCAAAGGATTGGTCTGCATAGCCTGATGTAGACAGTCACTTTTCAGTATTAGCTTATCCAGCATACTTTTTATTGCACTTTCATGATGATTTGGGATCATGTTGCTGTTTGGGTGGTCATACATGACCCCACTTTCGACAGCCTACTATTTGCACCTGCCAAATTTCAGGGGCAGTCACACTGCTTCATTTCCAATCAGTGTATATCCCTTAACTTCCTGCTGAAATCCCATAACTTTCTATGCCACAAATGTTCTGGTTTACTTATGTCCCAAATTTGTTGCACTATGGACATATCCACCCTTACCTTTTTCTTTTCTTTTCTTTTCTTTTCTTTTCTTTTCTTTTCTTTTCTTTTCTGCTCATGAGCTTTCCCTACAAAAACCCGCTCTTTAAAGCTCAATCAGAGCAAATGGCAATTCATATAAAACCCAAATTGATGTTTGCTCTGATTGAGAGCTAAACAGCAGGTTTTTGCAGGGGAAGCTCTGGAGCAAAAAACCAAAACAAAATAAAAATAAAGATGGAGCTTTAAAGTGCAGACCAGTGCCTGGAAAAAGGAGGCTGGATAGCCCTATATCCACTCCGGGGAGCAATAGTCTGATAGCACGGGGGAAACATTACAGAACAGCATATAGCAGAATAAATCTGATCATATTTGTAATATAATTTCATTGGGAATGTATTTCACAAATAATGAATGGTATTAGGGAAAGGAGGTGGCAATTGGCAATTGGCAGTTGGCAGGTTATTTCTGTTAGTTCTGTCTTGACTGTGAAGGTGAGAGGTGTGAGGACTTTGTGCAGATGCTGTCTGGAGGAGTTTTGTAAATAATACTTGTTGTTCAACTGTTACCAACCTGACAAGTAATAAGATTTCTCTTCAGCTATTTGCATAAGGCAGAGAGAGAGAGAGAGAGAGAGAGAGAGAGAGAGATTTATCACAAATAGCTAACAAAACCCACCACACTAACACACTATTATTGTGTCAGGAACATGTCCAGAACACACCCATAACAAAACACTAGTTTGGAGGGCCCTCTATAAATTAAAAGCAATAAAATCATTTCTACAATTCTGCAGTTAGTTTGTGACACTAGTTGCACTATTGCTCAAACACATGATTTGCCCTTATAATCATTATCACGTTGCCATATTATTCAGTTGCAAAATATTGTAGAAGAGCACAAGAGGGGTTTTTTGTTTTTTGTTTTTGCTCCCCAAGGTGCTATAAGTCTTTAATTCAATAAGAATCAAATAAGAATCCAGAGGTTTGATCCAGCATGTTTTAAATTGGCAACATGACAGTCATCATTAGTAAGTTAAATGAAGGAAAGTGTATCTTCTCACAGAGACATTTAGAATTCCCCAGTGAAAAGGCTTGGTAGCTTCAAATTCATCAGACGCTTCTTATTGGCTGATTGTTATTAAATACTTTCTCCCAACATCTTTGGGATAATTTGTTCCAGTTTCTGCAGTTTAACTATGTAACCTTCTTTGTCATCTTAATTTTTCCCTCTCCCAAAACAGTCTCTCTTGTCTTGTAGAAATGGAATTCAACCTTAAAACTCGCCCAGCTTTGTTCTGGTTCTCATTAACCTCCCCCTGGGCTGCATTATTTAGGTGGTGGTGGATTAGGAATACATAACTTTATTTCCCTTAATAGAAAAAATAATCATTAAATGGAAACCTAAGGTAGCATTTGCATGGACAGGTATCTGTGGATGGAGGCAAGGGTGAACTTGCAAGCTCAGCCCTCTATGTCTCCATGTGAGTCATCCCACTTATCTCTCATATGTTGAGTGGAGAAGGTCTGCAAGAAGCTTTTACACACATTTGCTTGAAGGTGTGTAGAACTTGCCATGAGATCAAGGACCCTGCTTTCAGCTACGCCCCTTCTCCGAGGGTTGTGAAAAGGCGAAAGGGGGGCATTAAAAGGTGAAAAGAGATTAATTTAATTAGAATAATCCTACCTTCAACCTGTTACAAACTTCCATTTGGATTCACAGAAAAATAATACTCAAAGTTTAGCCTTTGACAGGCAAAAGCCTTCAGGTGAGCTATGAAATAAACTGTCTAAGTTCATCCCCGCACAACACAAATGCAAATATTCTCTTTGATATTTTTAACATCCAAGAGCTCAGAAGAAGCACATTACCACCTTAAATCTACCATGCACAGGAGCTGATTCTGCCACACACTTCTAAAGTGTTGCAGCCTATTGACATGTGGGCCAACAAACGTAATAAAAATCAAATCCATATTCTAATTATTACACTAGAAAAGACATTACATTAATCAGAGGCTAATAGAGTGATGCTTTCATGCATGTCGTTTTGAATTGGCATCTTGTTGACATGAACTAATTAGTCATCGTCCCAGTTCACCTGCACTAATATGCTACTTTACCAAGTGTAACATCAGTGGCATAATTGGAAGTGGCACATTTTGTAATCAGTATTGCGTGGACAGGGGGAGGCCCCCAAACCCCAGGCGACCCCTGAGCGGAATAATGACACAAGACAACGTGCTATGGGATTAAAATTGGCCACAACATTATTAAGATTCAGATGTAGGGAGACTTGGCTGAGGCATTGGGCTTATCCTTCCTAGTCCCCAGCCGGGGATCTGGGAAACTTCAGAGTTATCCAGAATGTGTGGGGATTGGGCTGGCTCTGGAAAACATATGTTCAAGCAGAGAGCCCACCCCCTGTTCGCCGACCCTGCTGGAGGAGAGCAATGACAACCTCTCGGCGTATGGCCAATGCCTCCCCCCAGTACCCCTTTAACAGGGAACCCTGGTATTGCTGTCACACTGGGGGCGTGGAGTCAGCGCCCCACGCCCCACAGCCTGCAACAGCCAAAGTTGTGACATTTTGCTATGGGAAAGGCAAAACCTGCCAATGCAGGGAAATTCCTATCCGGCCCTTCAACAGCAGCCTTGACATAGCAGCACCTGCATACCTGTGGAGAAGAGGTTAACCTGCAAAAATAAGTGTTAATTGAGGGAGTGGAGGGTGGGAGAAGCTCTGGAGCACAACTGCCGCTTCCCAGGTAGGCTACACCTTCTATTGTGTGGGCTGGGTGGTCCCTCCCCTTTACCTGGCCAATCCCCTGGCAACGCCTGGCGGGATTGGGCGGTTAACTAAGGTGACACCAGCCTGAACTACCAGGAGTCGCACTGGAATCCAGGGGGCGGCGCGCAACCATGTAAACGTTGCCTTTAGCCCTTAGATTGTGCTGTTCTTTAAAAAAAATGCCCGGTTAATAATTTCACATAGGAATATTCTGCATTGTACAAGGAAAACAGGGGAAGGAATTTGACTCCATTTCAAATCAGAGCAAGCATTTGGATTTCCCACAAAATTGCTATTAGACTACATTCTATTAAACTAAGTTCCCGAGACATACAAAAGTTGGCAATTGCTTTCAGGAAGTGGTCTTGTGAAACCTGCTATACAGTTTGTGATTTCATTTTGATCTAATTCTGGTGCATTATCAAGCCAGGCTGCAATATGCCTTTTTAACGGGTTGTTCTGCTTGGTGCACACTGATGACATCATCAGCATACTCCAGGGCCTAGCAAAACAAATAAGCGTCTGAAATAGTAACTGGATGATTGAAAAAGTAAACTGGTGAATTCGAATTATTACCAAACCACAATCAATAGTGCAACCATCCGTACCGGACATGAAATTGCAAACATGAATTGTCTGATAGTAGAATACGAAAGGTTGAAGTTTTGGTTTAGCAGAGCTGGAGCATTTTGTCATTGGACAAAATTTTGTTGCTGACGGATCTTCTATCCTCTGTTTTCACCTTGTTTTCTCATGTGTCTGTAATGCGTGTAATAATTCACATGTAGGGTTGATAGGGCGCTGCAGGTCTTTAAAGATTATGCCATTCTGCTTTGATTCAAGTCCCTTTTTTGATTTAAAGGCTCTTTGGGGGTATATAGTAGTGTTTGGTTCCCCATTCTGAAATGCTTTCCCCTAAAATATTGGTCAGCTGAAATAATGGATGGTTTAATTTCTTTCTCATAAGATGGAATGGGCAACTCTTCTTGCTTCACAGGTGTTGAGTAAGTGTGCATGCCAGTCCATGATGGAAAGACATCACTGAGCAATTCTCTTTCCCTGAAGGTGAATTCTTTTCACTTGAACTGTCCATTACAAACCTAATCCACATTCCTTGATACTTCAGAAACATTCACACTATGGGAAGTTTAAAATAAAAATTCTCTTCGTAGCCTAATCTTGATAAATTTTTGCTAATCTCACAGAAATACTATGAATTGGCAGGGGAAACCCCTCAGACATTCTACCTAGAAAGAAACTTGAATATTTGATTCAATCTGATGACAAACTAGCAGTGGAAATGCACCAAATCCACTTTGTGAAATTTTGCTAGTTTTATTGGAGGGTCTCTTGAAAACTTGACTTTGCTTAAAAACCCCTCAGATGTTTCAGCTTGCCAGGAATGCAATTAAAAAAAAAAAAAGTCGTAAGAGAAAATTTGGGGCAAAACCAGTAGGCCAGTACACAGTTATGTGAAAAAGCAGCAATGCAGAATTATAGAATAGTAGAATTGGAAGGAACACTATGGTCAGCTATGGTCCTCTGCAATGCCAGAATCCCAGCTAAAGAATCTGGCCATCCAACCTGTCTTTAAAAACTTCCCACATAGTACACAGAAATAGTCATGGTGACTCCTGTGATTACCAGTCGTTCCACATAAAGTACAGCTACATTGCAGAAATGGCTATTTTCTTTCTTTTTTCTCCTCCCCCCTTATATATTTTATTAAGTTTTTGCATATATTTTCCAAACATCATTTAACATTCATTCATATCTTATACAATATTTTTGGACTTCCTCAACCACGTCTAGAGCTTTCCAATCTTCATAGCTTAATCTTGTATTTCCATAATTTCACTATTACTTTTAATAAACTATAACCAATTATCACCAATTATTCTGGGCACCACAGTTCAAGAAGGATACTGACAAGCTGGAACGTGTCCAGAAGAGGGCAACCAAAATGGTCAAAGGCCTGGAAACAATGCTTTATGAGGAACGGCTTAGGGAGCTGGGTATGTTTAGCCTGGAGAAGAGAAGGTTAAGGGGTGATATGATAGCCATGTTCAAATATATAAAAAGATGACATATAGAGGAGGGTGAAAGGTTGTTTTCTGCTGCTCCAGAGAAGCGGACACGGGGCAATGGATTCAAACTACAAGAAAGAAGATTCCACCTAAACATTAGGAAGAACTTCCTGACAGTGAGAGCTGTTCGGCAGTGGAATTTGCTACCAAGGAGTGTGGTGGAGTCTCCTTCTTTGGAGGTCTTTAAGCAGAGGCTTCACAGCCATCTGTCAGGAATGCTTTGATGGTGTTTCCTGTTTGGCAGAGGGTTGGACTGGATGGCCCTTGTGGTCTCTTCCAACTCTATGATTCTATGATCATTTTCCTAAATTTTCTCAGTAATATTTCGTATAGTCTTCCTTACAAAACTTACTGCAACCCTACTAGCATAATTTGTTGTTTACAATTGTTTTTCAAATAATTCTCAAATTTATTCCAATCTTCCAAGAACCTGACGGTTTCGAATTCTCCCTGTCAACTTGTCCAATTCTGCATAGTCTGTTAACTTCGTCTGCCAGCAGAAACAGCTATTTTCTAGTGCTGCCTGGTTCACATCAGGGCTGTGCAACAGATTTGTCCAAAGCCTGAACAGAATCAGAGCTGTCCAGAGCAATCTGGGATTGCCATGGAATGATGTGTAGGACAGGAAGAAGAAGCAAAATAGGGGTTGCCAAGGTGAGGGGTGTGAGGTGACAAGAAAAAGTGTCCTTTTACAGGAGGCTTGGGGTTTGGGGGAGAGGTGTGTTGGGAAGGAGAATAAAGGGAGTCCTCTGGGAGCTGCTAGGCAGGCCAGAACTCCATGCAGTGGTTGGAGATCAGAACCAGCTTGGCTGCTGACTGGAGGAGGCTGCACTAAGAGACAGGGAGCCATAAGTGACTGCTGCTTTGAACCCTAGCCTGCTGAAGCTCTGAGAGGGGCAATGAGAGACACTCTTGGGGTATAATGTTCTGCACCTCTTCCACTGCAGACTTCCAAGTGTAAATATGTATTAAGAAACCATATTTCTTAAAGACACTAGCCTCCGTTGTACCTCGATCTTCCCAACAGAAACACAACCCTGGGTGAGTGCATGTATTGTGGGATTGCATGTAACAGCTATCTAAGCGGAAAAGTGCTGCTCTCAATTTGATTTGCCATTTTACATTCTAATGCAAAATGAGACGTTTCAGTATTCATGCTGGAATTCCTTTAATCATATCTTGGAGAAAATCTGCAAATAAAATTAAATGTGTGGCCTTAATGAACTGTGATGTTTATTTATAAAACTGTCAAACTTGCATGTTCTTTCGATTTTAAAAAGAAGAAGCTTTCCTCATAGATTTTAGGTGTGTGATTTGCTATTCATGAAATCGTGCAATACGAAAACCGAGTGTTTACATAGCACTCAAAATACCTCGCTTACTCATTCTCATAATCTTAGCAAACTTGTAAAGTTGGCCCGCATTATTATTATCTTCACATGGATGAGGCTCTGGGGCTGAAAGGAGCTTACCTAAGCCGGAAGTAAGATTTAAAATGAGGATTTGCTGTCAGTTTTATTCTCTTAACCATGCTGGTATTTAATCATTCTAGCACTTCTGAAATGCTAGCAACTACCAACACTGGTAACAAAATAGAAAATTCTTTCCAGTAGCACCTTAGAGACCAACTGAAGAAGTGTGCATGCACACGAAAGCTCATACCAAGAACAAACTCAGTTGGTCTCTAAGGTGCTACTGGAAAGAATTTTCTATTTTGTTTCGACTATGGCAGACCAACACGGCTTTGTTGTTGTTCAGTCGTTCAGTCGTGTCCGACTCTTCGTGACCCCATGGACCAGAGCACGCCAGGCACGCCTATCCTCCACTGCTTCCCGCAGTCTGGCCAAACTCATGCCAGTAGCTTCGAGAATACTGTCCAACCATCTCATCCTTTGTCGTCCCCTTCTCCTTGTGCCCTCCATCTTTCCCAACATCAGGGTCTTTTCCAGGGAGTCTTCTCTTCTCATGAGGTGGCCAAAGTACTGGAGCCTCAACTTCAGGATCTGTCTTTCTAGTGAGCACTCAGGGCCGATTTCCTTGAGAATGGATAGGTTTGATCTTCTTGCAGTCCATGGGACTCTCAAGAGTCTCCTCCAGCACCATAATTCAAAAGCATCAATTCTTCGGCGATCAGCCTTCTTGATGGTCCAGCTCTCACTTCCGTACATTACTACTGGGAAAACCATAGCTTTAACTATACGGACCTTTGTTGGCAAGGTGATGTCTTTGCTTTTTAAGATGCTGTCTAGGTTTGTCATTGCTTTTCTCCCAAGAAGCAGGCGTCTTCTAATTTCGTGACTGCTGTCACCATCTGCAGTGATCATGGAACCCAAGAAAGTGAAATCTCTCACTGCCTCCATTTCTTCCCCTTCTATTTGCCAGGAGGTGATGGGACCAGTGGCCATGATCTTAGTTTTTTGATGTTGAGCTTCAGACCATATTTTGCGCTTTCCTCTTTCACCCTCATTAAAAGGTTCTTCAATTCCTCCTCACTTTCTGCCATCAAGGTTGTATCATCAGCATATCTGAGGTTGTTGATATTTTTTCCGGCAATCTTAATTCCAGTTTTGGATTCATCCAGCCCAGCCTTTCGCATGATGAATTCTGCATATAAGTTAAATAAGCAGGGAGACAGTATACAGCCTTGTCGTACTCCTTTCCCAATTTTGAACCAATCAGTTATTCCATATCCAGTTCTAACTGTAGCTTCTTGTCCCACATACAGATTTCTCAGGAGACGGATGAGGTGATCAGGCACTCCCATTTCTTTAAGAGCTTTCCATAGTTTGCTGTGGTCGACACAGTCAAATGCTTTTGCGTAGTCAATGAAGCAGAAGTAGATGTTTTTCTGGAACTCTCTAGCTTTCTCCATAATCCAGCGCATGTTTGCAATTTGGTCTCTGGTTCCTCTGCCCCTTCGAAATCCAGCTTGCACTTCTGGGAGTTCTCGGTCCACGTACTGCTTAAGCCTGCCTTGTAGAATTTTAAGCATAACCTTGCTAGCGTGTGAAATGAGTGCAATTGTGCGGTAGTTAGAGCATTCTTTGGCACTGCCCTTCTTTGGGATTGGGATGTAAACTGATCTTCTCCAATCCTCTGGCCACTGCTGAGTTTTCCAAACTTGTTGGCATATTGAGTGTAGCACCTTAACAGCATCATCTTTTAGGATTTTAAATAGTTCAGCTGGAATATCATCACTTCCACTGGCCTTGTTGTTAGCAAGGCTTTCTAAGGCCCATTTGACTTCACTCTCCAGGATGTCTGGCTCAAGGTCAGCAACCACACTACCTGGGGTGTACACCTGTAACTGCAACACTGGTAAGACAGGGATAAGGAACCTTTGCACCATTTGGGCACGGGGGCACAAGTTTCCTACCCCTGCTGTAATAAATTGGTGTTCCTTTTATGTATGTTGCAGGAACAGCTGGCAAGGAAGTGCCACAAAGCTTCCCTCCTAATAGCAGTTTCACTCACTGCTGCTGACCTGAATGGTGTGGGGTCAGGCAGGGTGAAGGTGAGGTCATGTGTACCCATGCAGCCCAGACCTCACTGCCGTCTGCCCTGACCCCACATTGCCCTGCTAAGCAGCAGCTGCACCAACGCTGGAAGTAGCTATGCCCTATACCCTACCACACGGGCCATTCCTAGTGTGCCACTTCCTTCAAGTATTTTGTACCTGCACGACAAAATCAAGATTAAAAATGAGCCGAACAGCAGCACCAACATAATCTAATCCATTTCCCCTGCCAACCCACAAAAGCATAAGGTGATACCCAGTGTAAGCATTGCTCAGAGCAGACCCACTGAAATGAATGTATTGCAGTAACAAGTCCACTGATTTGAAGAGATCTACACTGAGATTAATTGAATATCATGCATACTTTTTTGTTTTTTGCAAGTTTTGTGGCTAAATGTCTATAAAATCATTTTTATGACTTCTCCATATGAGTAGTATACTCATCAGGAACTATGTGGCATGCATTATACACCAGACCTATAGAACCAGTAAGTTAAGTCATCAGCATGTATTGCATTTCAGAAAGAAAGAAAAATCTATGATCTACTTTGACCTTGGGCAGGGCTTCAAATATTTGAGGTCAGAAAATAAAATAAAAGTCATTTACTTGTGAATCATGCTGAAGACTCGAATACAGTGCTCTGTATAGATTGGCAATATCACATTGTGATTTTTTTGCAAGCATAACCTGTTTCTTATTCTGCACTCTAGAGAAAACAATCACTTTTATTTAGTACGTGCATTAGTGTGTGTTTGAATCTTCAGTATGTTAGTTCAGAAGGATACAACATAGTTATCTGTATCTTTGGAATAGCTATAATATTTCAAAGTATGGGAGGGAGGGAAGGTGGCCTGGTGGGGGTCCTAAAATATCAATAAAGGGCTGTAGAATCAATGTGTAAATAAATCTAAATACTCTTGAGGCTGGCAATCTAATGCTGTGCAGACCATCTCGGAGAAATGTCACTAGTTAGATCAGGATTCTGATTTCACAGAGTTCCAGAACTGAGAGAAGCCTCCCTGAAAAGAGATTACTGGTAATGTGTGAATGGCTTTCCAGCCTCAGACCGTTACACTCATGCATGAAGAGTGGGGGCAAGCCTGGGGTAGCAGCGTGCTATATGGTCACATGGTCAAAAGCATAGCCTTGCAGTTTCCCTACTCCTTGCTTTCCCTCCACCCATGAATAACATGTGAAGTGAGCTAGTCACCATATAGCAAGGAATCACCATGTGAATGTGGATGAAAGTCATAATGATATTTTCTGTTTCTACAGAACATCTTTTGAACGCTACTTTTATCTTTTCATTCAGTTTCAATACATTTTAATGTGTGGATTTGCTTCTATTAATCCTAACTTAATATACCTGGATATTAACATGCATGGATATATTTGAACTTTTGAGATAGTGTCTGACACTCTGGTTCTGTAAAAGTAGGGTAGGGGGCAGGGAGAATCAAGGACCATCTTTATAATGATAAGAGGCTAGGGTTTTTAAAGTACTCAGGCAGGCCTCTACAGCCTTGAAAATGTGCACGAAAGCTAACAGGCCACAAACATAGTTAGCAGTCCACCTGATTTCACATATCTGTGTTAACCATTAAGTCCTTTGTCTGGTCACTTCTTCACCAGCCTAGGCATCCCAGGCGAGAAGTATATACAAGAGTAGGCTATACATTATATTTACTTTTTGATTGGATTGGATTGGATTGGATTGGAACATCCTGAAGTGGTATAACAATGAAAATATCACCAAAAACAAAAACACATAAAGACCATTTCAGATCTAATACAGAAATGAACCAGAAAAGCTATCAACTCAACAGCCTCCTTGAAAGAGGAATGTCTTCACCAAGCTTCAAAAAGGCAACAGAGCTGGCAGCTGTCTAACATTTAAGCAGAGGGAAATAGAAATGGTGGGTGCCACAGCACCGCAGGCCCAATTCCTAGGCTGTGTGCAATGGACCTCCAGGCCTTCATGTGCAGAACACAGTGATCGACTGGGAATATAAGGGATGGGGTGATCTTTCAGGTATCCTGAACCCAAGCTATATAGGACTTTTGTGCACCAGTCCTGTTGTACATGTTAGGGCTATAAGTTGGTTGCCCAAACTATACTCAATGCAAGCAAAGGAGAAGAGCTACAGATTTAAGTAGCTCTCCCTGTAGCCTCTTACTCTAAAGGAAGCACTTCAAAGGGAAACTACTTGGCATGCAGCTGAAGTATGCAAAATGTAAATATTTGTTTAATTTTTTTGTTTTGCTTTTACATTTAAGCAAGGTCATCTGCTGTTGACATCAAAAGCCCTCTCTTATCTTGGGTGCCCGTTTTCTCTCCTGCCCGCCCCATCTCCTCCTCAACATTCAGATGTCACTGAGCATGAAACAGAAAATCTGGTGTCTTTCCGGGGTTTGAATTAAATTGGATATGATAAAATATTAGATTTATGTTTATCTTGTAAATTGCAATTATAGTTTTGGCAGCAGGAGCCAGGATGGAGAGAGAAAAAACAACTTCTTCCTTTCCCCTTGTTTTGTCCTGGCTCCTTCCTTCCTCTGCCAACAATCACAATTCTCTCTTCAAAGGGGGAACATGCAGTGAAGCAGACCGCCTGACTTTTCAGTGTGCATTTTGTGCTGCATAGGCTGAATCCTGTCCTGCTATTTGACTTGAGGTCCTTTGTCCTAAGGCAACTGACATTGTCTCTGTGAAATGTCCTGAAATGGCTTCCCTCCACTGCATTCCCTCTGCTTTCATCAAATGCAAAACCCATTCCGAGTTAAAAATTGTATTTATTTTGTATATGTTACAACAAAGGCCTCCTCACTGCTTAGGGGCCTCCCACCACACTGGGGTGTAGAAGGTGGGCACTCAATGTAAAGATCCTCCTGAAAGATGGTTCTGTGTCCTGGAGGCTGGTCCATTGGAGCAAAATGGAGCACTGGCTCAGCCCATTCCACCTGGGTGCCTTCTTACTTACAATCAGCCCAGAGAAGACTGCCCTGGCTATCTTCTCCCTCCTTGGTTGCAATGTTGCACTTACAGAATTCACCAGGGAGAAGGATGGGGACAAAAACAAGAATTAGTTTGCTCTGCCTGTCATTGGCTCTGGCTCCCCCCCTACTGTTGGCCTCCCTGCCATTATGGCATGGCCATTGTTTTCATGGTTTGTGAGCTGCCCTGGAATGACGTTAGGTGCCCACAATTACAGGGTGTATTTCAGTGATCCTCCATATACTGTTATACTCCAGCTCCCATCAATCCTAGCAAGCATGGCCAGGGGGCAGGGAGTTGTAGTTCAGCAACGTTTGCAGTACTACAAGTTTCCCACCCCTGAAATAGACTCTCATCTGACTTAGCAATTCTCTTCTTGTGTTCTTACTTAGATTGCCCCTTCCAAAAATGATTCCAGATACTTAATTTAGGCAGGAAGCCCAAAGGGAATCCTGTGGCAGACCCCACTCTACCTGTGCATCCATTCCTTCCGTTTTCTGGTCACCTTATCATCTAAGATCAGTCTGTAGCAGCAGGCTTCTGAACAGCTACAGGCATATGGCACACACAATTCCTCTTGGCATTGCTAGAGGAATAATGAGCAGTGACATTTCCGTGACCAGGTCTAACCATGAGACAATATCAAGAGGACTAGCGAGCCCTGTAATCCTGATATGCTGACCTATGTCAAATTGTAAAATAGTGATAATATGGCTAGCCTATGTGTAAAATGTTTGGAATGCCTCCAATGGAAAGTTCCTGAGCTAAGCATCATTAACATTTTTCACAGATGTCTTGTTCCTTCATGTTGTTCTTTGGGGAATTGCTACATTGACTAAAATAGGTGATTTACTGATCCTTGACAATCATTCCCTCAGGTCCCGCTTTTCAGAGGAGGAAACTTCAGACAACAGTACCACAGCATCCCAAGGAGAATGTAAGTATTTGGGTCATATTCCTGGCAACATTGCCTTTACATCTGATCTCAGTCTGTGTCTGATGTTTATAATCATATATATACACACACATACACACACACACACACACACAGAGAGAGAGAGAGAGAGAGAGAGAATGAGAACGCATATTGTAATAGGATGCTTGGAGGGAAATTAGAATTTCAAAATTACAATGTTTACATAATTACATAATTTATTGTGGTTCAAGCTATACAGGGGCATATTTCACAAAAATGTCCACAGCCCAACTTCAAAAATTCAGCAATTTGGGGATGAAGGCTGGGAGGTTAATAGTGTGGGGAAGTGTTTTATTGATTCAGAGTGAAGTCAGGGAGCAATGTCCACAATGCAACCTAGCTTTGTGACCTTATTACACAGTCAAAAATGATTGGCTATGACAACATCATCACACTCACCACATGATCTTCAGTCAGCTGGTATCACAATTAATCCCAGAGACAGGAAACATTTTTCCCCAATGGTGTCTGTTGGGGAATGAACAGACAGTGTACAATTGTAAATAAAAGGGAGGGGTGGACAATTCACACACAATACTCTGAAAATGTTCACATTTGACTATTTGGTGCAGCTCCCCATGCCAATGTTTCTTTGACCAATATCCAAACATTTAGCATCTGAAAGATATTAATGTGTAGTTCTATACACAATTTATTTTTGTTGTAATTTGAAATGAGTCTGTATGATATTGTGAAGCAGAACTAATTTTATCGTAGTTTTACTGTAGTTTTATTGTAGTAAAAGTATCATAGCCTTTCATGAATTTCCTACATACATTTCACCTGGGCTGTGGCCCCTAGAGTTTCCCTTTCGGCAACTCAGACTATATGAAACCCTTCTGTGATATTTTCCTAATCTCGTAGTATTAAGTAACTGTCTATAGAACGTTATACAAGGGTCATGGCCAGGTCTGTGTACCATGCTGTGAGTCCACAAAAGCACAGAAAAACAAGAGGTTGTATAAAGGTAATGCTCAAAATATCTTAACAAGGTTTAAAACATGCATGTTAGGGTTTGCCTGGTGTGAAAGAAAACTGGGCTCCTGCCTTTAATAGCTTTGCAGAAGAGAGGCAGGAAGAGTGTTTTCTGCTCTAAAACAAAAATCCAAGGTATTCTATCATAATATATTGGGGTGGGTGTAAGCCCTAGGGGTAGTGTGTTTTCTTGCTTTGTCAAAAATTGTGAAGACAGAGCCCATCGTATTCTAGTCCGGAACCCGTGACCCTGTGGATAGTGTGGGACTCCCATCTGCCCCAGACAGCCTGGCCAATGTTCAAGGAGGATGGCAGCTGTGGTCCAGGAACATCTTGAAAGTCTCATGTTTCAATCCTTGCTGTAGGCAGTGGCAAAGAGAGGTCCCCGAGACTGAGGGCTTGTCCAAACTTCTGCTTGTTGCGTGCCCAGAAAGCAAGGGAGCGAGAGGTTTTCTGCTTGTCCCATGCTATTTAGGCATGGGTACAAGTGGTTTTTCGTATGTCCCGCTGCTTTTGTCAATGTGTTTACCGCCGAATTGGAACAAACGTCAATCTGCAGGAAAACTAATTGATATTTGTGCTGATTCAGCAGTAAACAGTGGGTTTTCCCAGAGGAAATGTGCAGGACAAGTGGGAATATGGTCGAGCTCAGAGAGTGAGCATTTCTGCTCAAGCTGCAGTTGGGGCAGACATTGCAAAGTATAACTTTCCCCTTAGTCTTAACTAGCGCTGTCTGACTGGAAGGGAACACTAGGGTAGTTAATGGCGAGGCTGCTTTTTAGTTACACCATCAAGAGTTGGTAGATGGCGCTTTTCAAATGGGCTTGGTGGCTTGGCTTGATTGCACGAGTCATCTGGCAGGGAATTATTCAGCATGTTCTCAGTTTGCGCACTTGACTCTCTCCGCTTCTTGCTGGTACACACAGGGCGAGTTGCTCAAGTACACCTGAATCTGGCCCTGCATTTTACATTAGCTCATTTCCTCTCCGCCTCCAGCCTCCCAACTTCCCCTTTCCATCCTTTACATTCATGTATTCTGCATTCTTGTCAGCAAGTGAAGTTTTCTTCTGGTTAATATTTATGGTGCCCTTTAATGCCTAGAGCAGAAAAAATGCCTGAAATGATTAGAAGTTACATTGTAAGGCAGTTAAAACCTAATGCAACACAATCATATGAGGACCAGTTGAATCAATTTATTGTGGTGGGTTCCCCCCCACACACACACACACACAAGCAAAAAGAAGAAGAAAAACACAGCAATAGCGTAACACTACACAGCTGCATGGCAACATTGGCAAGCTGGACTGTGAATTTCAAGCGTGAACCTGAAACACTGAATGTTCTGTATTTTTAAAAGAAATCCCCTTTTGTATGAGATATGTAATGTCCCTTTGTGCCAGAATGGTTTGCATGATAATGGTTCTCTTTTGTTGCTTGTTGTCACGTGACAGAACTAAGTGAGCTGTGGAAGAAACAAGAGAAAAGATAATCTTCCATTTTCCCAAAGTCGTCTTTTTCTTTCTCCACCAAGAATATATATATTTTTTTTAAAAAAAAAAATCTTACGCACTATAAATACTTCTTTACAGTGTTTTAAAAGAGGTATTCTGCTATTAGCCTATCAGCCCTAATTGGTTCTTTGCCTTATCTACACCTTCTCAGCTCAGCCTTTATTAAGAAAGCATCGTTACTTTTTTCCACTCGTGGAGAAAACCTCAAGGCCAAATTGAATGTCTGTTTTCTTCCCCCACATGGTTCAGTTCATCATCAGTGGGCAGGGTCCAGTCAAAGTCCAGCACATGCTTAAACCTCTCCTGACCCCCCCCCCCAAAAAAAAACTGATGGCGTGTAAAAGGTACTTAAATTTGGCTGAATTGTGCCCTCTCATACTGACCAACCAGGACCTGGGAGCAACAGGAGGCATATTGCTGGAGACTAGGGAGAGCATCACCACCATGGCTAGTAGCCATGGATAGATTTATCCTCTACAGATTTATCTAATCCTCTTTTAAAGCCATCAAAGTGAGTGACCATCACTAGGTATTATGGGAGAAAAATTCATAGTTTCATTATGCTCAGTGTGAAGGAATACTTTTCATTGTGTTCTTGTTTGTTCAAACAACCTGAAAATGTTGCTAGTGTTGATGCCCAACTGGGCTAATTTCTGAACTCTTTAGAGTGGTCTCGCTTGCAGAAATTTAGCAGGCCACTCTGCCGTACCTGGCATCGGTGTAAAGTGATGGGAAAACCTGCATAATTCCTGCAAGCTGTTAAGCAGAAGGGAGCAGGGTTCGGGGGGGGGGGGAGATGCCTCTACTGGTTCCTGGGGTTGCCACTAGTCGAATTGCTATGCTATTTAACATTGATAGGACTGTGTTTCCTCTATTTGAGCCCTTTCTGAAGTCACTCAGATCTGTGTGGCTCCACACGGAAGCCTACTACTTCTGTGGTTTAGTTTAGAGCAGTGTTTCCCAAACTTGGGTCTCTAGCTGTTGTTGGACTAAAACTCCCATCATCCTTAGCTAGCAGGACCAGTGGTCAGGGATGATGGGAGTTGTAGTCCAACAACAGCTGGAGACCCAAGTTTGGGAAACACTGATTTGTTGTTGTTGTTCAGTCGTTCAGTCGTGTCCGACTCTTTGTGACCCCATGGACCAGAGCACGCCAGGCACGCCTATCCTTCACTGCCTCTCGCAGTTTGGCCAAACTCATGCCAGTCGCTTCAAGAACACTGTCCAACCATCTCATCAACACTGATATATAGAGCCAAATTTAAAGAGAAAAAGAAGCATAAGGCCAGGATATGCTCTGAGTAAGTAAGGTTTGGCATGACAAAATGTGACCTGGGTGCCAATGGAAGAGAGTGGGATAGAGGGGAGAATACTGCCCACACCAATCCACTTCATCCCCCAACTATTGCTGTATCTTTGAGGTCATTGTCTTTCTAGGACAGGCATATGCAAACTCGGCCCTCCAGATGTTTTGGGACTGCAACTCCCATCATCCCTAGCCTACAGGAACAGTGGTCAGGGATGATGGGAGTTGTAGTCATTTTGGAAGGGCCGAGTTTGCCTATGCCTGTTCTAGGATCATTTTCCTGCCAGGGGTGTTGAGAATGGCCATCTTCAGGGCAGAAATTTGCTCAGCTGAGCATCTTTTTTCTGTTTGTCTCCTTCCTCCCTTCAAAGTATGGCGTTCAGTCCTTGAGACAGGGAAATGGAGAGGCAGCGGCAGTCCCTTACAATATCCCATCCAGGTTTCTTTTCGTCCTCTTGCTATGTTATGAAGAAAGCTCTCCACTTCCCATTCTTCCTCCTCCTCCATAGCCAACGCTTATGTTGATATAAACTATGAGACTTAGCTGGGCTTAAATGTTTACATCCTCATGTCACTTGTGAAGACATATCAAGTAACATGTAGCCAGCCATTCAGATATCTATGTCACTGGCTGATGCACAATAACAGGAGAAATCTCACTCGTTCTTATTGATCCTTTAGTTCCTATATATAGACACACTGAAAGTATGAGTGGATAGTTTACCCCCTCACAGAGCTACAATTCCCATCACCTATAACAAACTACAGTTCCCAGGATTCTTTGCAGGGAGTGGGGAATGTGCTTTAAATGTATGGGGTGTACATACTGGTCAGACTGGGGTCTTTTTCTTTTTCCATTACTTGCAATGGCAATTCTAAAAGTGTGGGGCTATGTTTCAGTAAGCTGAGCTCTTACTCTGCTCTCTGACCTGTCTATATTAAAATGCTGAACTCAGCCTCAAAGAGCTTCATGATCTGGAATAAGCTTTTAAAAAAATTATCACAACAGTCCATAAGTGAATCACTTTTCTAAACAGCCAATGTTGAAGTTCCTTTGAATTAAAAGAAACCGAAAAAAGTGCTTGATCTCAGTTCATACAAGAACAAAAGATTAATTCTTGCTTATTGGTGTGTTTGTGTGTGTTCTCCCCACTAATGCTGTTTACTTTTTTATGATGCTGAAGGCAAGACTGTGCTTTTTGTGTGCCAGTGTGTTTGACTGTAAGTGACCGTTGCTTTAAATGTATAGGGAGTTTCTTGTTGTTCGTGCATAAAAAAATCAAATCCCAGTGCAATGTTTACTTAACTCCCTGCTGGAGCTGAGCAACAGGCATCTTTGGAAGAGTCTTACAGAACTTTTCCTAATGATGCCAGTGAGAGTGATGCCAAGATTATTATTATTTTTTAAAAAAGTGTGTGCTGCTAAATGCAGACAAATGTAGAATTGTGTCAAAATTAGCTGAGTAAAAATAATCTGCACTCTGCCTGCTCCCTGTTTGACTTAACAGACAGTTGAGTGACTGTGGAATATACCAATGACAAGGAGGAGCCAATGCTTGCCCTAAGTCCCAGACTCAGTGAGAGACTGTGGTCCTTGATCAGAACTTTGGCTGCTTGTAGCCAGGTTAATTCCATTAAGTTTCACAAAATCCGCTGCAATTTTTAACAGTATAACTGGAAGAGTTTTGCTGTCTTTTATTGCAGCAAAGTATGCCAATTATGCTTGGGCAGTCATATAACTGTTTCGGCATCATCTGGATCAGCCACTACCCTTTTCATCATACCTCTGCTGAGAAACCTCCAAGGAAGGAGAGTCTACCACCTCCCAAGGGAGTCCATTCCACTATCAAACAGCTCTAACTGTCAGAAACTTCTTCCTGATACTTAATTGAAATCTTCGTTATTTTAACTTGAATCCATTGGTTCGGGTCCTACCCTCCAAAGCAGGAAAACACAAGCTTGCTGCATCATCCATGAGACAGCCCTTTAGATATTTGAAGATGGCTATCATGTCTCCTCTCAGTCTCCTCTTTCCCAGGCTAAGCATGCCCAACTCCTTCAACCACTCCTCATAAGACTTGGTTTCCATACCTTTGGTCATCTTGGCTGCACATGTTCCAACTTTGCCAATATCCTTCTTAAATTGTTGTTCATAGAACCAAATACAGTACTCCAGCTGTGGTCTGACCAAGGCCCTGGAGGCTCTTGGCCTTCAATGCAACCTGTGGAGATTTGGGGATGTCTCAACCTTACTCAAACCAGGCCCAGATCCCTCTGAATTGGCCCAATTTTCTCTGGTTTCAGGCCTTGGCCAAATTTGGTGCACAGCCCTAGGAAATACAAGCATATACAGTAACTAGATAAAGCGAGTCAAGCATGTGAAAGGACACCTAGCTTGATCTAGCAGCTCAATTCTGACAAGGCATTTCTATAGTGCACTGTTTCTGAAGTCGATGCCTCCGACTCTGATTGGCCGAGCTGGTGTGGTGGCATGGAATATTCATAGATATTCCAGCTGCTCAGATATAACTAAGTCATGATGTTTGCAGCTTTTGCAAGGAAAGATTAAAACCTCTCTGGGTAGGATTAAAACCTCTCATCAGCAATAGGGTTCACTGTGCTAGAAAGATGAATCTGAGGGAAGAATGGGTGGGGGTGAAGGTGACAGGAGGGAGACAGAATGGTCTGGAAGAATGGTCTGGAAACAATGAGTAGATATGTGTGCTAGATAGAACCTTACAAATACTTGTTTGCCCACAGAGAAAAGCTCTTTGTTTGGAAAACCAGGAATTTGCCATCTATAAAGAATTATGCCACCCACATAGAATGGGAAAAGATCAAATAAAAGCAGATTAATAGATCATGTCAGATGAAGTGAAATGAAAGCAAGGCAGACTCCCAACTCTGTACTCTAGATTGTCCCAGCTGATCCTGAACCACAGCAAGATACTGCATGCAAAGACTGCATGTGATATTTTAATTTACTGAATTACAAAGAATTTACAAAGAAGAAAATTGTAAACAAGTCTCTCTCCTAAATATTTTCTGCATATTTTATTGCATTAGCATTCTTTGGCTCTTTTCACAACAAACTATATATCAGTTTGAAATGCATGTGTCCTTTCCATGTTGATAATCCATTTGCTTTGAAAACCGTAGTCTTCAGGGTAGGAGAAATGAACCAGAAATGGGAAAGGCATTTTAAAAATAAGCTACCAATAAAGTGCAGTCAGACCTCACAACAACCACTAGGAGGTAAATTAGGCTGAGATATAATAGCTTGTTCAAGTCTACCCACTGCATTTCACAGTCAAGCAGGGATTTGAACAGTCTTCCCACTTCATCTGCTAGAGTCTGTGTTAAAAGATGGTAACAATGCAAGCCGTGAATCACACTTTGTGTGGTGTTTATTTATTTTTGCTGCATAAAAATGTATGAAAATTCTGACAAGACAGAGGAAGACAAAGAACATGAAGAATGTATGAACTTTACCGTTCCAGATTCATAGCTCAAGTATGCTTCATTTTTGCTTCATCCACTAGCAGGATCATGAATTGATCAATGGAATCCCCCATGACCCGTGTGTCTATGACACCCAAGTCCTTTTGGCTGGCTCCGCAGTCATGGGATCCTAGCCCATTGATCCTAGCCAGGGCTTTTTTTCCTAGGAAAATAAGTGCCTGTACACACCATGAAGTTGTTACAATAAGTGTCACACTTTTTAACAACACAAAAATGAGGTGCCATTACCATGTAACCTTGAGTAAAAAAGGTAAAGGACACCTGACAGTTAAGTCCAGTTGCGAATGGGGTTGCAGTGCTCATCTCGCTTTACTGGCCGAGGGAGCCGGCGTTTGTCCGCAGAGCGTTTTTATGGGTCATGTGGCCAGCATAACTAAGCCGCTTCTGGCGAAACCAGAGCAATGCATGGAAACACTGTTTACCTTCCTGCTGTTTACCTTCCTGCTGGGGCAGTACCTATTTATCTACTTGCACTTTGACATGCTTTCAAACTGCTAGGTTGGCAGGAGCTGGGACAGAGCAACGGGAGCTCACCCCATAGCGGGGATTCAAACCACCAACCTTCTGATCGGCAAGTCCAAGGCTCAGTGGTTTACACCACAGCACCACCCGCATCCCTAGTACCTTGAGTACCTCCCCAAAAAAAGCACTGATCCTAACTGGCAGTTTGAGAAGGTTGAAGTTCACTGTGATGTAGATGTGGTATTCATAGTAGGCATCCCCTTGCATATATCAGAAGCTAGCTATCTTGACTGCATGAAAGCATACACATGGACATCTGCTCATCCATAGGCTACTTGTCTGCAGATAATCATACTCATGTGTAGACATCTGGAGGTGGGGCCAGCAGCGTCCCCTGAGCCAACCAGGAACACAGCCCAGGAATTACATTTTGCCCCTTTCGCATGAGTAATGTGTGAAGAGGGCTTGTGTCATCACAGTTCCTTTTTTCCCCTTTTTGCTTCTTCTGATTTGTGTGGAAGTGAATGCATTCAGGTGAATACATGGAAACTGGGGATGAGGCCAGCAGGTGCGATCCTACCATTACCCCATTCCTTTGTTTCAATTTATGTGAAGAAGCGAATAGGGCATTTGAAAAACAATAATCCAGAGTGTTTCTAACTCCTACTTTATTTGGAATTCATTTCCCCTGAATGGGTATTGCAGACATTGTGCTGAACTATTACCCACTGATGTCTTCCATTAGCTACCCAACTAAGAACGTGTTCTTGAAAATTTCCAAATTGGAGCTATAACACTTCCAGTGTTAATGAGCGCCCTTGTACACTGCTATCATTTGCTGCAAGAACAAAAGTCCTGTTATGATATTATACTATAGCGTTGTATAAAGGCAGCACTGGTTCCCTCTGGTCCAACAATGGACGTGATTGTCCATTGTCCTTAGCAGATCAGTATTTCTCCCAGACGCACTATCAAACAGAGTAGTTTGCCATTTGTCACTCTTTACTCTCTTTTTGTACAGCACTATTGAATGTTCAGTGCTATCGACAACAAATCTGTATTTCATCCAAGCCAGGGATCTCAAATTGCGTAGCAAGCTTCCCTCCAGCATTACAAGCAGTTTCTACGGAACGTGTGAGATTCTTCTTGGTGTCCTCAGCTCAGAATTTGTGTTCCACAGTTGGGCCATGAGCCAGGTCTCAGCCAGTACTTAGCAGACATCTACTCTCTGGTTCTGATGTTTGATTATGAATAGAGTTTACTGCGGTTTAGTGAATTTGGTTTGAATTTCATTGTTGGTATTCTAGTTTTGAATTAGTATGGGGGTGCATGACTGAAAAGCAGCACAGAAATGAACTAAAACATCATAAATCATTTCCACCTCTTGTGAGAGCTAGAAGCATGCACCAATAAGTCCCTAGGCCAAATATCACCTCAGCCTAGGGGACCTTTCATAGGCATGTCATTTTAAGGGGGTCAATCTTAATTTTTGCAAATTTCTTCAGTGAGGGTCTTAAAAATATGTTTTTGGGTGTGAGAAACTAAAATCTGCTATTATTTCTGTGATTGGGCAATGTTTAGCTTGATGAAGAAGCATATGAACTGCTTTTGGAAAACCAAACATTTTTAATTTTACTTTCTGAAAATGTCAGGTAATGCTAAATGCTAAATAATATTAATATACAAAATAACTGCAAGTACTTGGCAATCATTTTTTATTATTTCCATGCAATTGTACAAACATTTTACTTACTAAGCAAAACTAGATTATGTAAATTTAACCAAAATATCTATGGAATTCCCAAGTCATATTACAGCTTTTTAGCATCCCTCATTTTTTGAATTTGAAAGTTGAAAAATTCAACATGCATGTCACAGTTTCTAGACCCTTTCTCTCTCCCCCCCCCACCCCCACCATAAGGTAATAATAATATTGAATTATGGGAGGCCACATACCCTTTTTTCCCAGGGGAGAAACAACTGACAGCCATTCAGAACCTAAATAAGACAATTTTCAGTTTAGAGAGGTGCTAAATATTTGTATAACGGCACTGCTTTAGCATCCACAGTATCTTGGAAAGGGAGAAGGATGGGGGGGGGATTGGAACAACTTTCCATGCCCCTGTGACCTCATTGGCCATGCGCCCATGACTTCCTAGCAGCCCTTCCAGGTCCACTGGGAACCAGTTGCCACTGGTGTAGGAACCAGGTAACAATGGGAATCAAGTTGTGTCCTGGTGTAATGTTAGAGGTTCTAGGAAACTTTCAGGCCCATATTTCTCCAGAGGTGGTGAGTGTTTCTTTACAGAGGAAAGGGGATAAAACAAATGAAGCCACCAAAGGGCTAGAAGAAAGAAAAGGGAAACATTGTGATTACAGCTGCTCAGTATTTAAGATTCCTGCCTACAGCAACCCACCAGGCCACATGTAACATGATTTGTGAAAGGTGGTGTGATTAACTGAGGTTTTGAAAAAGATCTTTCAGTTATTCAGTTGCCTCTTAAAATACATTTTGACAATGTTGTACAGTTTTCCATTTGACACAAGGGGCTTCATAATGAGTATTTGAGAAATCTGGTTCCCAGTTAACTAGTCTAGAATAGAAGGCATATATTAATTAACTGAGGATTATGATGATATTCCCATAAGCATGCATGTGAAAAAGCTTTTTTTTTTTTTTTTGCTTTATTTCTCTTGTTGAATGAAAGTAGTTTCAGAATATTTAGGTTTAACTAATTCTGGTTAAATGTGCAATCCTTTACATGTGCAGATAGGCAATAGTCTTATGGGAGGCCCATTTTAGATGGCTGTGTGATTTTATTTTATTTTTTAGTTGTGAAGCGTACTGTTAAGTTTACTCTTCCCATGCACACACCATTCCATACTTTACAACTTCTTTTACATTCCTGATTCATTAGAGCAAGACAAGCAGACAAACAAAAGTGGTTTGCCATCCCTGATTTTTAAAAATGGGATTCTCTGAGCATGTGTAGTTTTTAATTTTAACCTCCTATAAATCACAGCACCATCTAGGCAACAGGAATAAACTGGAGTTTGCTTCTGCTGCTTTGATGCTTAACTCATTGACTTGGGAATAAGCACCATTTTGATGGAGAAAAGGATAATAAATCATAAAGTGAGCACCTGTAATCATATACATGTCTGGCCAGTCACTTACTGACTATAAAAAGTTTTAAAAATGAGAATAAAGGATGTGACCAGGAATCATCCCCAGAGAATCCCCTTGATCCCATGATGTGGGATCTGTCTGTCATTATAAGGGGATGCCCTGGGCTTTTAAACCCTACATGTCAGCCTGAAGATCCAGCCACAACTGCACCTACTCCAAAATACTCGGAATATTGCAACTTAAAAGTGTAGACCAAAGATCAGAGTTGAAATGAATATGGAAATATTCAGAATCCATCAAAGATTCCACTCAAATACCAAACGTAACTATTAAATATCATTAGGTACTATAAACCATTTTGAAATCCTGCTGACTGAAATGCCATACAATGCCAAATATTCAGCATATATTTTGAATATTCAGAGGTAATCTGTAGAACATTCCACATCAAAACGTGCAGAGGATAAATGCTGAGAATTATGGGGAGCAAAAAGGTTTCAGCAGAGACTTCAAATCAAAATAGTGACAGCAGATCACTATTTTATAAATCTGTTATGCGACAGATTTATACCATATCTAGATCTCCTGATATTTTCTAAAAATTCAAATTAAGTCAGCACTCTGTAGATTTTTACAAACAGTTTGATGTTCTACACTGCACAGCTAAATGCCAAGTCTCGTAACCTATTGAAAATTCCCAACCAGAATTCCAATCAGAATATCTTTTCCAAGTAAGCACTAAAGTTTCAGAAATGCGACATGTCTATTTCTTACATTATTATTTTTTTAGCATACATTGTATTGTTTCATTGTCTCAAGGTGAAGAATCTGATTAGCTCTGTAACACGCCTGTTGTTTATATCAACCATGTTGAATTGGATGGAAGTGCAGAGGAAATAACCACCCCAATCACTCCTTTCCTTGATCCAGTTATTTTTCAAAGGGGCTTTTAACATTACGCATTGAATTCTGTGCGTGCACTGAGCTTTCAAATTTGGATTATAAAGGCTGGAATGAACAAAATTATTAAGTGTTTCTTTTGGACAGCAAACTGACAAGGCAAAGGAAATCCCTTGCTAAAGGATATTACAGTTCTGGGTCACGAACATTTAAGCAGGAGTTACTGCCATCCAGAGGCAGAAAGCCATAAACTGTCACCTTCCATTATTCTTTAAACCCAAAAGGTAAGCCCAAATGAGTGCATTGGTTGGTTCACTTTAGTTTGAATTAAGGCATCAAAGGACAGAGTAATAACACGTGTAGCCTGAGGTTTTTGTGTCTTGTTTTATTTAGTATATAATTTAGACATTTGTCAGCCAAGTACCATATGCTGGAGAAGAGGGGTCCACATGGACATGTGCTGAGGGAGGCGAGAGAGAATAAGACCACTTCTTATTGCCAGACATTTTGAATTATCCTACATAAGAAGAAAGCTGATACACATTTGAAGTAAGCCAAAACCTCAGTACGATCGGCATGTGAGTTACAAGCTGTCCCTCATCAACATTTGATGGGCAACAAGAAGTGTGTGTGGTTGGGGATGCAATGTATCTCTCTACACATTCCCTCTCCATGGACTCTTTGCCAGCAGAAGATGGAATGAAGGAGATCTTCTATCCCAACTGCAGTAGGTGCCAAGGTCCTGGGCTCTGACTGGGCTGCAAGCATTTTGGAAATATGGGAGGCTGCACTAAGCCTCCACCTTATATAAGCAGAGGGTTGGTGCAGTTTAGCAACTGTGTGATTTGCTGCAGTAGCAAATGCTTGCATCTTTAACTGCTTGCTTAGGTCAGCGGGACAACCCTCTCCTTCAATGGCAGGATTTGTTCTTACTTCATGTGGAGTTTTGAAGTACCTGCAATAGATTAAATCAGCCCTACTTTGGGACTGGCAGGATTGCTTGGTCCACTCAATTAAAAAAAATGTTAGGGGAAGGAATGGTTCCAGTATGATCTGCAAAACCTACTGGTGGGTCATGGAAGAGGGAGACTATTCCACAATCCTTTGTAATTCCGTGTTAAAAACTTGTGCTGGCAACAGGTCTGCTGGCAGGGAAGTTACACATGTATTGGTCCCCATGCCAGCAGAGGCCCCAGAGTTTTAGCTTTCATTTTTTAAAAAATAAATAAGTCAATCCAGACATTTCTAAAGAAAGTTATTAAACAAAGGGTGGAGACAACTCTAATGCTTTAGTACTTGGCAGGCAGCACCATTGCTAAGGATTCTTAATTACTTAATCAATGTTGCTAAGCAATTAGAGGAAGGAATGTTGACCACCCCTATGTGGATTCAGGAGAGGGCCCTCCCAGAGGAGCAGAAAAAGCTGGAGAAGCTGGATGGAGGACAGTACTGGAGCATATTTATTTAAGCACTTTCCTTGTGGCCACCTTATTTCATTCACTCCCCACGTGTACTGCCTTTCCAGAATATAACAATTGGCTGTCTTTTGTATGTTTCCCTTGGAAGCAACTCCCTTGAAATAAATGAGGTCCTGTATCTTGATTTTCCAGGTGCTCAAGGCTGCGAGCGCTTTCTTCCCCTTCCCTCTTTTATCTTCATAACAGCTGTGTGAAGTAGAGTTGGCAGTTCAGGCACCAAAGTGTGAAACCACGCAAATTTAGAATATTTTTGTTTCTTGCTTGTTGGCAAAAAAAAACAAAAAAAACATGTTGGTTCATTTTGGTATTTTGCTGAAAATTATAGGACTATGAAACATCGCAGTTAAAGCAAAGAGGCAGTTTTTTCTGACTTTCTTTACATGATCTGGGAACGACCTTACGCGAGGACATAAGAATAGCTCTGCTGGATCAGGCCAATGGACCAGCATCCTGTTCTCACAGTGGCCAGATGCCTATGAGAAGCTCACAAGCAGGACCTGAGCACATCTGCACTCTCCCCTCCTATGGTTTCAAGCAACTTGTATTCAGGAACATAAGCAGCAGTTCTTGTACACAGATTGTGACAGGTGGGGTGGTGCAGGGCCCCCAAAATCACATACAGAATAGCAGCCCTGAGGAATCATGTTGGCATCTCTGGTTGGAAAGGGTCAGTGATGTTCTCCTCACCATGCATGAGATATGCTTAGGATCATGAGCCAGCCAGCAGAGACTGGGAGTGTATTTTTGGCTGGTGAGCAGGGTAAAAATATTTCAGATAAAAAAATGTGTACCATGCTAGAATAGGAATGGGCAAATCTTTCCTTTTCAGTTTCTCATTTTAAGTTCTCCACCTTTCCACATCAGTTTGCAATTTTTAATTTGTTTTAAAAAGTCCGATGAAAATTCATCAGCATTTTTATGTCAGTGGCTCCTTATATACACATTGGAATGCATTTTTGCCTCATGTGCACCTTTCTTTTATTTTGCAAAGCATTATTTCTTAATATAAAACACTTTTGTATGTTATTTTCACCAATATGTGTATTTTGATCCAGTTGTCACCTATATACTATATGCATTTTTGTACACATTGCTTGGCTGGAGAACTGCATTGCAGAATTCAAAGAAGTGCAAATTGCAAAGGTTGCTGCATTCTAATTTGCATATTGTTTCGGAATGCGCTAATTAAGTAGGCGCACCTTCAGGTGTGGTTTTCCTCAAGCGCTTAGGCTGGAACCTTGGGGTATGCAGGGAGAGAACAAAGAGACCAAGAGTGGGCTCTGTCTCACTGGGCCTTCCCTTGTTGGCTTGAGAGCTTGCAATGTGAAGTCGTTCAGTTGCCAAGAACTGACCTTGCAGTTTAATTCTGCTCCTGGCCAAGTTCAGCAAAAGAGAAATAGCAAAAAAATCTTCTTGCATGATTTTACAGCTGTTGTACTACAAAGCCCATCAGCCCTAGCTGTTGGCTATGCTGGCCAGCACTGATGGGAGCTGGAATCCAACAGAACGTCTGGAAGACGACAGGTTCTCTTCCCCTGTTTTACACCCCACTTAAGCAAATAGTTTACAGTGGGTTTCAAATCACCAGGTGTTCTATTGGATCAGGTCTATATACTGCCTAATAAAAGCTTTGCATTTTTGTTTTTATTTTATATATAAAAAGTCAACGTACTAGATTATTTGGCTTGAATGCCATGCTTCCATTAACTGAACATGTTCTTTGTAAAAGTATACAGGTGAAACTCGAAAAATTAGAATATCGTGGAAAAGTCCATTTATGTAAGCAATTGTTTTCATTAGCTACTGGAGTTTAATATATGATATAGACTCATGACGTGCAAAGCGAGATATGTCAAGCCTTTGCTTGCTATAATTGTGATGATTGTGGCGTGCAGTTTATGAAAACCCCAAAGTTGAAATTGTTAATTTGGGGTTCAGCTGTACGCCATAATCATCACAATCATAACAAATAAAGGCTTGACATATCTTGCTTTGCATGTCATCATATCTTCACGTTTTAAGTTGAATTACTGAAAGAAATGAACCTTTCCACGATATTCTAATTTTTTCGAGTTTCACCTGTAGGTAGGTAGCAGTGTTGGTCTGCCATAGTCAAAACAAAATAAAAAATCCTTCCAGTAGCACCTTAGAGACCAACTAAGTTTGTTCTTGGTATGAGCTTTCGTGTGCATGCACACTTCTTCAGATACACTGAAACTTTTATGAAAATTCTGTTTCAGTGTATCTGAAGAAGTGTGCATGCACACAAAAGCTCATACCAAGAACAAACTTGGTTGGTCTCTAAGGTGCTACTGGAAGGATTTTTTTATTTTTTATTTTGTTTTGTAAAAGTATGTCTGCTTCAGCGTTAATCACTTTGTTACTTTCCTCTTCTGTTAATCTCAAAGATCAGGAAGGTGTTTCTTTTGGAAACATTATATAGAGCCCTTTCTGATGAAGGGAATCTTTTCTCTGCCGGGTTTTTTGTGGGTTTTATAAAAGCAGGTTTAAGAGCGCCCTCTGCTGGTGTCATGGTGGAAAACAGCAAGGAATGCCCACAAGGCAACCAGTAAAAGGGTTGTACGTACAGTATCTGGAATATGAGAAGCTTTCCCATTTTGTTTGTTTTGCCATGCTGAAAAGCGGCATTACATCTTTGGAATACTTACCTGCAAATATAAGTAAATCATTTTCAACAAGTTATGGTTTTTAAGAAATTGTTTTTCTCTCTCTCGTGTATTTTAGATTCCAGGGAAAGTGAGCTGACTAGGCATAAGAATTTCATATTTAAATTGTTTCCTAGCTTGCTGTCACACAAAGTATTAGGCTATTTCTCACCATTCCCCGTGGAAATTGCTAACCTGCTTGCTATCGTGCATGATGATGGGCAGATCTCTCTCTACAATTGCTAACTGTTTAGAAACTTGTTGCTGTATTCAGCTGCCAAGAGAAATACATGATTTATCACTCCCAAAAAATTTAAATCACAGATACTATATTAACTGTGTTGTGAAACATATTTTATGAAGATGTTAATACTTTTGATAGACACTGGCTTTGGTTTCTAATTCAAATGTATTGTTATCCATCCTTCCACTGCCGCATTTGCTGCACTTAATTTATGAACAATTTAAACATTTGTTTTAAACTATCATCTGCCCCCCCCCACTGTTCCTTGGTTATCTCATACTTGTTTAGTTTCTACACAAGCAAAGGCTTCTAGCATAGTGGCACCAGTACTTTGGAGCACCGGAATCATACAGACAGTTACAATTCTGATATTTCACCATCTGCCGAAAGTATTCCTGTGTCAGGGAATTTTAGCAAATCAGTAATCCCTTGGGTTTATTTGGCTAAAATCTGGTTGAAGACAGATAAAAGAGCTGAAGGTGCTTTGCATTGTGGTTTGTGGTGTGTGCTTTCATACCACAACTACCTCAGAGAAATAGGTTTTGTAGATTTACATCACAGTTGATGTCAATATGCAGTATACATGAGCAGTGATCTGGGCATCATCACTGTGGCAAAGCCAGACAGCCTCCTGTTGTTGTTGTTGTTGTTGTTGTTTATTTTACAGCACTTCAATAAGTATCAGGAAGCTGGGTCTGGAAGCTACCATTTCAATTTCCAACAATGTACCCTGGAACAATGCTACATCAGGACCATAATGAGACATTAAAATTACAACTCCACGCCACCTGGTGGTGTCCTTATTGCTGGTGCTTCATGCTTTGCTGTGCTCTTGCCACCACTGCTGAACAACAAAGGAGGCCCACTGAATGGCAGTTTGCTGGTGGGCCCCCTAAGCCTGGGGCTGGTTTCCTTCATGTTTCAACCCCCTTTCTAAAGGCAAGAGTGGGACAAAATAAATGTTATGTGCATGCACCGGTGATCGCAAAGATGTGACCCTCCAGATATTCCTGGACTACAACTCTCATGACCTCTGACCATTGGCCATGTTGGTGGCAGCTGGTGGGAGCCGGAGTTGAACACCAACAGGACGGCCACAGGATAGCAACTCCTTGTGTACACCCTGAGAGGCAGGGACAAACCCTTGTTCCTCTGTAACCATGCTTGTTTCCATCTTCATCATGACCCATGTAACAGTTGGCTGATATCCAGAGTTGCTGTTCCACTAGCAGCAGCAGACGTCCACTTGCATAGTGGAGCTCCCCTCTCCTCTCCTCACCCCTGAACAACCTTGAAATCTGCTCCAGGGGGTTAGAGCTAAGGATGGGGGAGAAACTCGATTCAGGACTCGTTCACACTTCCACTTGCCCTGTGCCTAGAAAGCACAGGTCTGAGCAGTTTCCCCCTTGCCCCGCTCCTTTCCCAAGGAAAATCCGCTCTTTAGCACTAAATCAGAGCAAACGTCAATGGGGGTGGAGCAATTTGCTGTTTGTGCCAATTGAGCTTTAAAGAGCGGTTTACCCTGGGGGAAAGCAGCAGGAGAAGAGGAGGTCTGGGTGAGCCCTCAGTTTGAATTTAAAGGTGAACCTATTTAATTTGCACCTTTGGAAACAATGCACAAATTGGAACACAGCACTCCTTCAGAACCTTTCTCTGACTTTGTTCAGTGGAGGAAACTAATGTGGAAATGTGCAGAACTGAATGTAAGAACTGAAAAGTGAGAAGTGGAGAGAGGAGAGAGGAGAGCAAGGGGAAGTCTCATTGTGCAAGTGGAAATCTACACAAGCAGTGTTGGATATGACCCATTGTAATTCCAATTTAGGGTTTCTTTGTCACAAGTTCACAAACGGAACATACATATAGCACATTAGGGCTGAAATAAACGTGTTGATACTCGGATACCACAAATGAAAGTGTCACTGTATGAGATAAATGTCCCAAATCTCAGTCCTCACAATTTAGAGCTGAGAAAAGCAAGTTAGGGCACAACCGCTCCACTCTGCTGAATCTGAGAAACCAAAGTTGCTTAATGGCTCAAAAGATCAAACTATTGGTGATACAGGATGCTCTGTAATGAAGAAGTATCCAGAGAAGCAGTAATATTCCAGTAAACATTTAAACCAATAGTATGCCTGCCCAGTTTTGAGATTTATTGACTAAGGTAACAGAGAGGTCAAAGGCAATGAGCCTTCGACTCTGGTAAATTATGTGCCTGGTGACCTACTACAGGAATAATAATCGATCTCCTCTTGTAACTTCTGTACCTGCAGAAAAGGATGGTTAAATATGGGGTTCCTTAAACAAAACCTTGAGAGGATCAAAGAAACAGCTTTACCTTTTTTAAAACCGTTAATTATTTATTTGATCGTTTCCCCTTTTTAAAATGAAAGATTTGTTTTAACTGAGACACAGGTCGCATTTCCACATCATGCTAGGCTACAGTTTAGCGTGATGTGCGTGAGCCTTCATGCAGCTGCAAGTAGGAGGTTTGTAAGCTTTATGCTTCTATTTTTGTTTAACTACAGGTTGGATAACATACCATAACATAAGACAAGCCCTCCTGGATCAGGACAGAGTCTCACATGGCCCGGCATCCTGTTTCCACTATGTGTCATAACCTGTACATCCAGCAGTGCTCTGGGCACAGTGTTAGAAGCTGCAGGGGCCACAATGGGGAGCCAGGTCTGGGCTCAGAATTGACTGCAGAAGATAAGGAGGCCATTGCACCTGAGGTAGTTGGACAAGAATTCAGGTGTGGAAAACTTTTGTCCCTCTAGATGTTGCTGAACTGCAACTTCCATAATCCCTGGTCATTGATCATTCTTGCTGAGGCTGGGGGAAGTTGTCATTCAGCTATATCTGGAGAGCCAAAGGTTCTCCATGCCTGCTTTTAATTATATCTTTTCATCGTCTTCCCACCAGTTTTCCCAGAATAGATGTTAAGCCAACCAGCCTGCAATTTCATAGATCTCCTCTGGATCCCTTTATTAAAAATTGATGTTACAATGGCCACTTTCCATTCCTCAAGAAAAGAGGCTGGTTTTAGGGAGAAGACGTATGTTTTTATTAGAAGATCATCAATTTCACATTTGAATTCTTTTAAGAACTCCCACTTGGATGCTGTTCAGACCCCCCTGCTTTTGTTTTGTCAATATGTCATCTGTTGTCACCGCCACTCACCTCAGTTCTTCAGACTCCCTTCCTGAGGAAAAGTCTCTATGCTTAATGTTAAAACCAGGTTAGATTATATTTCTCACCTAGGGTTCTACCTAGAGTGAGATTAGGAGCAAACTTTGGTTTACAGGCTCATTTCCTCACTTCCTTCACCATGGGTAGGAGATAACACATAAATCACATATTTGTACCTATGGTTTTTTGGTCTTTTGCAACCACACAAATATGGGATCTCCAGGTTAAGAAGTGTGCATGCACACGAAAGCTCATACCAAGAACAAACTTAGTTGGTCTCTAAGGTGCTACTGGAAGGATTTGTTGTTGTTGTTGTTTTTGTTGTTCAGGTCACTCAAATTTTAGTCCATTTTAATGCCTTGTGCCTGAAAAGAGGGACAAGAGGGAGCATTTGATCTGAGGCATACTCCTCATCTCCCCTTGGATAGATCTGTGGGAGCAGAGCTAGCTAAATCTAGCATGGTCAATGTTCAAAGATGATGGGGTTGTAGAGAATCACCAACATCTGGAGAGCCACAGATTTCCTACCCCTGCTTTAACGGGAGATGCAAACATACTGAGATATTGGCTTTCCCCAGATTACTAAAATGCTACCAAGACTTAAACATATTGACTTCACTTGACAACTTGATGAGACATTGAAGTTGGTAGACTCCCAGGCTCAGCCACATACCTGTATGTACGGTTGGGACTTGACAGCCTACCTCATATGTTCCCTAGAACACTCTGTCACTGCCACATATTTCGACAGGCATGAAGAACCACTGGTCTTTGGGATTACAGATTATTCCACAGGCTGCAGCATCTAAGATCCAGGTAGCAGAAACAGCCAGCTGCTTCCAGCTGAAAGTGAGCATCAGGAAACACTCCATTTTATGAGCCCATGATCATGTTTCGCCTCGTGTGTTGATTGTGCAACCACCAAACCTAAACTAAACTTTGCCAGTAGACTCCATAAAAAGCAGAGGGGTGGCAGTGTTTACCATTGGATGGGCTTTTTCCAACACATCAGATGAGACGAACGCAGACGAACTCTCAAGGCTTCGGCTGCAACAAGGGGGTTGTTTTATTTCTCTGGCAAGACACGGAAGGAGGAAATCTCCAAATGGATGAAATCATTGCTTTGAAGCTTTGCTTGTATATTTTAAGGCAATCGGAAGCCAAGACAATGCTTTGGAAGCAATTTATGGTGGTAAAAGGGTGCTTCCCCCGTTACCGAATGCATAAAGCTGGCCTGACCTGGCTTCCTACGTGGACACATGCCAGTACAAACTGTCTGTGATAGGTGCTGCCAAAAGAAATTGTCATTCATTGCAAGCCTGCTCCATCTGGCACCCTCCACTATAAAAACAAACTGATGGATTGACTGTGAGCTCAGGAAGTGACAGTGAAATGCAGTTCTCCAATTTATGTCCTTCTTTGTGCAGCAGTGTAGGTCTGTGTACATTGCTCCAAAGAACTTTGCAAGTTATTGGGCAGCTAGCAAACAGCCCATCATAGTTTTGTTTTTGTTTTTCTTTTTTGTGGGAAGCAGGTCTGGGGAGTTCTCCAGCTCCTCCCCTACCATTCCTTTCACTCCTGCTGTTAACCCCTCCCCACCCCTTACCTCCAAGCTCCATCCTCTGCTCACCCCCCCCCCCAAAGCTGATGAGAAATCTCGCAAATTCCCAGCTTTTAATTAGAGCAGCTGTGAGAAATTTCTGAGGTTACTGTACTCTTGAAGTCTATTTCTTTGCACATGTACATCTATCGCACATGCAGGTGACCTATGCAAATAATGCTTGTTGTTGTTGTTTAATCACTTAGTCGTGTCCGACTCTTCGTGACCCCATGGACCAGAGCACGCCAGGCACTCCTGTCTTCCACTGCCTCCCGCAGTTTGGTCAGACTCATGTTGGTAGCTTCAAGAACACTGTCCAACCATCTCGTCCTCTGTCGTTCCTTTCTCCTTGTGCCCTCAATCTTTCCCAACATCAGGGTCTTTTCCAGGGTGTCTTCTCTTCTCATGAATAATGCACACCTCAGTGAAACGTTCCAGCATTTAGTAATTGTGAAGACATCAGGCACAAAGACAGAGATTCCTAGCAGAACATCGGGATGCATTCTTGTGAATGCTATCAACAAGCGTGTGCCAAAAAATAATGGTTGGCAACCTGCTCACACAAACACACAAATCTCCCAAGCCAAATGACACCAGAATATCCTTCCACAATTGACCTGTGTGGTGCACCCATGCAGCCCCAACTTCACAATCACCCTGCAACCCACCCCAGCCTCATCCAGGTAAGCTTCAGGTACATGCCTCTGGAGAGCAGGTACATGCCTCTGTTGCTCCACCACATGGGTGGTTGCTGCATGCTTCTGCTGAGAAAGGAAGAAAAGTTTGAAGAGGCCCTTTCCTTCCTTCCACCTGAGCATATAATGGAAAGGTTCACAGCATCAGCACCCCAAGACAGCCTTGCTTCCCTTGTAGCTGCAGCCTTGGATTCAAGCAGAAATCCGGCATGGTTCTGTCTCTCTCAGTTCCTCGCTTGGTGCTTTCCTTCTTGCTCACATCACTTCACTCTGCCCTCAACTCTGGCTTTGTCTTTCTAGCTACCTGCAATTTGAGGGAAGAATCCCTAACCATTTGCCGTCTCCCACAGAGCCACTTCCTCTGTTCTCCTTAATGGCTCATCGCCTCACCAGGAAGCTAGCTTGGCTATTCCAGGAATTAGAAGGGAGCCAAAGCATTCAGCCTACCCCTACCACCGCCAAAAATACTCACAACACGACTTTCAAGCATCTGTTTGTCTCATCCACAACCTTCGATTCTTAGCTGTACATGTGAAACATCTCCGCTTCCCCTCATCCAGGACAGCCAAAAATAGGAATGTGTGAAAAGGCTTGCAAGAAGCCCATGACTCTGTGGTAGACACCTGCCTTGCATGTAGAAGGCCTCAGCTTCAGTCACCGGGATGTCCAGATACGGCTGGGAGACATCCCTACCTGAAATCCTGGGCAACCACTCTCAAGCTAGATGGGAAATCTGGCTCAGTATACAGCAGCTTCAAGTGTTCCTATGTCTGAACAGGGAAAAAAACCAGAGGCATCTTCAAGATCCCTTCTTCGCCCTGGAAAAAAAATGGTATAGCAACACAGTTTCAACTGGAAAAAAGCCCTTTAACTGGTATGTCTGGATAATCCCTCAGGTTCCTCCTGCAGTTGATACAGCTACCTCCTGCTTCCTTACATCTGTGAACATTTCCTGTTCTTTTCAGCCTCTATTAAAGAAGGCTATACCAGAAAAGCAGACAAAACGCAAGTCATTATGTACTTTGGGGTAAGAGAAAATAGCATACTTCACTTGGTGCTTTTCTAATGTATTGGATGGGAACCAGCATCAAAGCTCTGAAATGTTTGGAGAATCTCAGCTCTATTCCAATAGGTATACTTTGTCCCGCCTGAGAATATCACTCTTTTAATTTCCTCCTGGACCTGTCTTCCCAACAGTTGAGAAAGGAGACCTCATCAAGAGTGTCAATTACACGAGGATCAGTTATCTAGAAGGGGATTAGAATGCTGGAAATGTTTCCTTGCCAACCAGACATCTGAAAAAGCTGGAGGTGGAAAACAAGCCGGCCTGTGCCATGTCTGCACTTCCTTCGTTCATGTTTTCCTGCTCGAAAGGGAGAAGGCCACAAAAGGAATTCAGAATTGTCTGAGAACTCCAGTGGACCTGCCTTCCCTAGAGGAGCTGTTTCATTAAAGAAATATCCTTTGGTGTCACTATTAATATAGCTCTTGGCTGGAATTTTCTTTGTTGATGACAACTATCGTTTTGCTCTCCTGGTGAGAATTAAAAGAACCCAAGTGATGTTTTATAGTTGCTGAGTGGCGCTTTTGGCAAGAAACCTCCACTGCCGAAATTGAGAGGCTTCCTCAAAGTGAGCGAAGCTGTTTCCCATCTATTTCAGTACTTGCACTGTGGTGGCTGCTGCCCAATGCGACTGGTAGAATGGAAGGCAGGAAGGCATCATAATCATTAATCTACAAGGGCAAATCTGAGTCTCAGGAGGAAGATGGCAACCAGAGCCACTCCCTGCTCCGACAGGGACCAATTTTCACCAGAACTGTCTGCTGTGATTCAACTTCTGCTTGTGGGCATCTGGTTGGCCACCATGAGAACAAGATGCTGGACTCGGTGGAATTTTGGCTTGATTCTTTCAGATCTTTTCCTCACCCAGCTATTTTTGATCCTTTCACCAAAACCACCAGGGATAGAACCTGGAACTTTGTGCATGCAGAGCACATGCTACAACTGCCATCACATTTCTGAACTGCGTGGACAGCTTGCCACCAGGTTTGCTGCTTGTATATTGTTAATAAATGCTTAGCATATTTTTCAGGGAGGTTATAACCATGCTCATGAAATGATTTATTTTATTTTATTTTTAGGGTTTTTTCCAGGGTGTTTATGATTCACACCAAAGCAAGAAAACTGGCAAGTCTCTCCACATGTTTGTGCTGAGACCAAGCCATATATATATATCACAAGATTTATGTACTGCTTAATTTAAAACAACAACAGCATTCTCAAAGAGTCTTACATACAGTAATCACCACCCGTGATGTGCTTAATTCATACAGTTGCCACTGAATTTAGGGAAATGCCACTAACATTTTAAGGTTGCCACTGAATTTAGGGAAATGCCACTAACATTTTAAGGTAAATGTGGAGGCTCCTTCTTGAGAGAATCATCCAAGAAAAATTGAGGAAACTGAAAAAAAACTTTCAATAAAAGTAATAAAATGCCTTGAGAAGGGGAGGATACATAATTGTTTATTTATTATTTTATTCATTTAATGTGTGCTCTGTTCCTTATTACAAGTAATCCCAGGGTGTATCTCAGCAATTAGAAGATAATAATAATATAACAATAAAATATAGTTAAATGTCATCAATGACAATATATTCTGTCATATTTTCTCTGACCAGTTAGCAAGCCTATTCAAAAGCCTGGAAGAAGGCAACTAGCTTCAGCTGGTGTCAGAAAATGGTCAGAGTAGGTGCTGGCCGGACTTCATAGGGAAAGGCGTTCCATAAGTAAACTTAATTGATTTCCACATCCTTAGCACTTAGTCCCCTTTCTGCTGCAAGCCGTGATCGGGGCATCATGTATCATTTATTTATGGAAGAATTTCTATGCTGCTATATAATGAAATAACAAGGCAATCTACACTGCTAACACATAAAACATCATTTACAAAAAAGGTTTTTTTTATTAAAACAAATAGAGAAGCAGAGACACTTCAGTGTAAAGGCTAAAAATTGAAGCTGAAGAACATCAGAGAGTCAGTACAGAGAGTAAGGCCTGGTTCAGATGTTTGCCTGTTGCCCCATGTGCAGTGACTAGAGAATCTTCAAGGACGCAGTTGCATGAAGGAAGTAGCATCTGACCTGGCACACCCACAGATACAGCCTCTGCTTCCCAGACGTGATTCACATGACTGCATGAGAAAATCCATACCCCCATTCGTGCATCTCAAGGCCAGGAAGCGATGGCTGTATACAGTGGTACCTTGGGTTACATACACTTCAGGTTACATATTCCGCTAACCCAGAAATAACGCTTCAGGTTAAGAACTTTGCTTCAGGATAAGAACAGAAATCGTGCTCTGGCGGCGCAGCTGCAGCGGGAGGCACCACTATATAAGGAATCAGATGTTGCTTTGTCACTGTGGCTCTCTGTTGAGAAAGTGATGAAAATCTGTGCTCACCACTAGAACACAATCCGTTCAATTAAGGCACATTTGGTCCCATTCGTTTGCTAAATCTTGTGCCAATGAGCTCCCTCTCCCAGTTTATTGATGCTATCAGATTACCTCTTTGGACTACTATGTGTGTGCACAGCCCCAGCTGCTTGAGCAGTCCTGGGTGCAGTACACACAGCCTGCATTTATACTACCACAGTGTCCTTTGAATTGTTTCACTGGGAGCAAAGTGTGCAACACGGGAGCAAGCCAGTAGATGGGTTCCCCCCCCCTCTCTATATATATATCTTCTTTATATATTTTGAGTTTGAGAAATTGACTCTATTGAAGCCATCCGTTTGCATAAACAACTTGACTATCTTCTTGCCATATCCAATCTAAAACCACTGTAATAATGTGAAACCTTGTTTATTTCAAGCTCGCAATATTTACCAATGCAAACCATACCCAAATGGTAGTCTGAAACTTCCTTACCAATTCTTTCCTTTCCTTTTTTCCCCAAACGGGCTTCTCTGTTAGAAAGATATATTCACATATAATTCAATGTGGCTTGTTTAAAACTGTACAGTTGGTAGCTTAATATATATTTTTTGTATTTGGAGTACAAAGGCTATATTATGCTTTTGTTGGCATCCTTGCTAGTCCGCATGCCAGCGGCATAATTTTCTTCTCTGCAATATGTCAGGCTCTGAGTGCCGAGGGCTCAACAGGTGGCGGTTGGATAAAGTTCTGGCAAATCAAATAGGTAATGTGGTTATTTCTTTTGTCAAATTATAATTAGAAGCAGATCGGAGTCAAAATGAAACTCATATTTTTTTTTTTTTGCTGGTCCAAACAGAGTGTGAAATTAAATACAATCAGTTTCTATGACAAAGGCACATCACTGTAGAAGTTTGTTCCTTGTACAAACACAACCACCTTAACTTTGATCAGGAATCATGCTAATACTTGTACAGTTCTCAGCATAAAAAGATATCAGCATCAATATTAAGGATACTTTTAAAAAAAACCCACCATTTTACTCTACCAGGATTTTCTTTCAAGCATGCTTCACTTGCCTCCTCAGTGCTGATCTTGAAAAGTCTTCTCCCTACCCCCTGCCTTCAGGCATGTACCTCCTTATAATTTGAATCCCAGTAATAGCTTGTTTTTATCATGTACAGTGGTGGTTGGTTCCCCCCCCCCCAAACGCGCATAAGTGCCTCTAAAATATCTACTTCAATTTTCCTATGTGAATATGATTTGTGAGGATGAGTTACCCAAAGCCAAACAGTAGGAATGTGGCAGAAAATCCTTACATACAATCAATCCTTGGCTTACTTTTAATAAAGAAGTGGCTCTTCTTGTTGCTTAATGTGATTCAGCCAATCAGGGATCATATAATCAGTGAGATGGCATTGTAGTGATATGTAGCCAATCAGATTTTGTTTTATAATTGTGTCATAAAGCCAAATAAGAGTGAGATCAATGCTTTCTAATATCATTGGTTAAAAAAATTTGCTCTGTTCTGCAGGCCCATGAACTATTGCCTAAAGGGGCAGAAACTAATTTTTCAGAGTATTTGTTTGCTGGTTTATTGAAATGACCCATCTCCTTCATTCTGTTTCATCCCTTTGGTTCATCCCTAATGCAGATTAAGAACTAAAGCTGAAATGAAAGGATCTGGGCCATGGTTAGGTCTGTCTGTTGCTGTCTGATGCAAAACCATTAAGGGATCCTGCACCATACATTCCTGTCTGGGAGAATTTTGATAAAAGAATATAACTTACTCTTCCTATTGCTCCAGGACTCCACCCTGCAAACACGAATACAGCACAAAGTGTACTTTCACATGTGCTGAATATTCAGTACGTGCGGAATAATCACCAGTAAACAAGCACAATCAAAATCTATTTATCTGGGAACAAGGGGGGGGGGGCATCCAGCTTGATATGCATGATTTCTCATATCTCTTTTTATAAATGAAACTGGGGACCAAATGGGGAGGGGATTGGGATGGGCAAGGAGGACCTCCCCAGAAACAGGGAAGGAAAGTGAAAAAGTAACAGACTAAATCAATAGTTCCCAAACTGTGGTCTACAGAGCACCAGTAATTTCTGAGCTTCATTCAGGTGGTCTGCAACTTGTCTGTGAATAATGGCAGGAGCAGGAGCTGTGAATCACAGGCACATGGCTGCTCTGTTGTCCTTAGGACCTAGCAGTCCTCCCAGACAGACTCAACAGAAGCTATAAAAATTAGAAATCATCCATCGCAGAAATTGCTATAACAGGCAGTCTGGCAACCACTGTACTAGATATATTGGAGAACCCAAAAGAAGGAAAATCAGGGTGGTAGAAGGTTATGGCTCAGAAAAGGTGATCAGACAGACTAAGGTGAAAAGGCTAGAAAATTAAGTTGTATTTATGAGTAGGTCTTGAGAAGAAACATGATTTTGGCAGCAGTATTTCTGGAGGGGGGGAATATAGCTTGGGGTGCAATGCAGCAAGCATGATCTTTAGGGACAGCTAGGAAGGAAGACACAAGCCTTCATCCCAATTAGCCTTCCCCCCCCCCCCCTGCCCTTGCCAATTCTTTGCCCTTACTGTGAACCAAAACCCATCTGTAACCAAAGTTTCTACTGCTGCTTTGGCAGACAATGAAAAAAAGAAATCCCCCCCTAGTGGCTAATCGCCAGTCAGCAACAGCCAGAGAGAAACAGCATCATTCCATTCCATAGTTGCACTACTATTCATTAGTCATATTAGTATTATACGATACGATAATCTTTATTGTCATTGTCCCATACAGAACGAAATTGGAAAATCTACATCAGACATGCAAAAACCAACAAGCCTACTATCCTGAAAATGCCTATCGACTCATTCCCCATCCCACCTATGCATCATTAACCTCCTAAACTTTAATACCCTACCTGGTTAGCCCCCTAAAAACTCTGATGCCCCGCAACTAAATACAGATACTCCCTTAGAGACTGCCTTATACTGTGTTTAAAACCAAAATCGCTTTAGGATAGAAACTGTTTCTCAGGGGGCTAGTCTTGGTCTTTAAAACCCTGTACCTTCTTCCAGAAGGCAGAAGCTGTAAGATATCATTTCCGGGGTGTGCACTATCCTGAACTATCTCTGCAGCTTTCTTATGGCACCTGGAGGCATAGATTTGATCCAAGGTGGGAAGAGTGCACCCAATTATTCTCTCCGCAGTCTTTACAACCCTGGATAGCATTGTTCTTTCCCTGACCGTGCAACTCCCAAACCACACACAGAGACCATAAGTTAAGACACTCACAACAGTACAATGGTAAAATGCCATCAACAGGTCCTTTGAGAGATTATTTTTCCGGAGGATTCTCAGAAAATATAACCTCTGCTATGCTCTCTTCATCAGATCTTTGCTGTTTTCTCCCCAGGTTAGGTCATCTCTCAACTCCATTCCCAGAAACACCGAGACCTGTTCCACACACTTCACCTCAATAATAAGTGGCTGAATATTCAATTTACATTTCCTAAACTCCACAGTACTGCACCTTTTAAGATAACTCCTTACAAGGCAGATTACAAAATTTGTAAGCAATGAAAACAGCATTATAATTGGTAAAAAATAAAATAAAGAAATAATATACTAACAAAAGAACATAAAACAGAACCACTAAAAATGTTTCTTACACAACCACGCCAGTGCATTCAGATTTTATTTGTTATTTATTATTTTATTTCATGTCTTTCTTCTGGAAAAATCAAGGTGACTCATCACAAATAATAAAATGATGAACTGACAATTTAAAACATTTTTTACATTTTTTACATTGTAACATTAAAACAGTAGCAGCCAATAACAAAGAATTACAGACATACTGTTCTTTTTTAAAAAAAAAATAAAGTTTTTTGAAAAATAGAGACAATTGTTTTTTTTAAAAGAATTTATTGGTTTTTTCAAAACAAAGAACAACATAACACAAATAACAACACAGACCCAAACCCACCCCCAACATTCAAACCACAATAAAACAAACACAGGTACACCAACAATTCTTTTTCTTGTTTACATAAAAAAAAAAACTTTTCTTGTTCGAATCATTGTTAGATGACTTCCCCCGTTTTCTCTCCTTCGGTTCCAATTCCATTTTACTTTAGTAACTTCTCATCTCTGAAATTAAATCATTTAAAAATCAAAACTAAACTAAACATCCTTCTTAAAATCTAATTTTTAATTCTCAATAATCTATCACTCAATTAACTTAAATCAAAATCTAGTCCAATTCTAACTTCATGATAATTAATAATACAACATCATAACACAACATATTACTTCTTATGTCAAATCATATCAAACATCTTCTTACCCTTAGGTTACTGCTAATAAAGAAAAATTCAAATATCTCTTCTCTAATTCAAAAACTTAAAATCTTAACACTCCGGCTTCAGGGTACCATAATAAACCGACCTAAATTTATCCTTAATACATTTCACCCTATCCCTTTTCTATCCATTTTCTTTCGCCATTTCGGGGTCTCCCCCCACACGATCCTCCATCTTACACCAATACGAACTTCCAAAATATCCTCTTTTCTTATAAGTCCACAGTTCCAGACGTAGTCTACAGCAGTCCTTGCAGGGAGCATCAGGGGGCACAGATCATCACCTTCCAGCATCTCCGGTTCGAAATTCCATTCCTCTTCTAATTGTAGATATATGAGTCTTTTCCCCATCATTCCTGGACTCTCACCCCAGAAATTGGATATAAAAAATCTTCTCATCCTGGGTCTGCCACCCCAACAGGACTTTTCATCTTCTCGGAGTTGCAATGACATCATGTTTTGTTCTTCAATAATCCCCTTCAGCTCTCTGCCAAGGTTTCCTTCCGTTTTAGCAATGTTCTGAACAGTCTCTCCTGTGGGATATAACCTTTCTGCAATATCATGATTCAACAAAATTAATTTTTGGTTTAGCAGTTCTAGCTTCAACAAAATAATCCTTTGTTCATGAGTCAGTTCAGAGTCTAAAACCAGCTTGAAAACGAAACTTAACATGGTAGAAGTGGGCATAGCGTATCAAATTTCAGTGTTTTTCCATCTTAGTCACAGTACTTTTCCATCTCACACTCAAATCTCCACAGCCATTTTCCCTGGAGTCAGGGCGAAAAGATTACAGTCCATCCATTTCAAAAAGAGATATTCCACCAGGTTTCTCCCCCAAAGGTGATCTGATTATTCTCACTTGTCAAAAGTCTAAACATTGTATCCATCACTGTAGCAGCAATACCATCAGAACCGTTACTTTCTATCCACCAAAGGGAGAAAGACGGGCTCCCTTTTCGTCGCGTCTCCCGAGGCACCAAATATCCGGAGTAAGTTCAATTGATCAAGTACTTACAGCCGACGGGCTTCTTTTATTTATTTTTTCCCACCAGGTAGAACGATGTCGCTCACCGCGAGCGGCGGCCGCCGCTTCGCCGGTCCAGTTGGGGCATGTCTCCTCAGCCCGGCTCCGTGGTCCCTTCACCCCCACTCCCCCTTTACAGGGGGAGCGAGGGAAGGGTTCAGAGCCATAGCGGGCTCGCCGGAGAGCCCAAGCCGCGGGACGCTCGACCCGTGGCTCAACGGAGCCCCGCTTTGCGGTAGTGGGGCTCCTACCCCCGGGCCGGCCTGGGTCGCCTCGCTGCCGAAGCGACCCACGTCCGCCCGCGATGGCGTCCTCGCCGGAAGTCCGAAAAATAGAGACAATTGAAAGCAGCATACAGTCGTACCTTAGTTGACGAACGACTTGCAAGTCGAACGCTTTGGCCCCTGAACACCGCAAACCCGGAAGTGAGTGTTCCAGTTTATGAACATTCTTTGGAACCTGAACTTTCGGCACAGCTTCCATGGCTTCTGATTGGTTGCAGGAAGTCATACCTTGGTTTCCGGACGTTTTGGAAGTTGAACGGACTTCCAGAACAGATTCCATTCGACTTCCGAGGTACGACTGTATTACAAGACAAATACCTTTCTAAAAAGGAAGGTTTTTACCAGTTCTCCAAAGTTTAAAACTAATCATAAAAGTTCCTCCTAATCAAGAATCTTTTCAAAGGCACTTTAAAAAGTACAGATAGGTGTTTTCTGGATTTCTCTGCGAAGAGAATCATGACCTATTGAGAGTGACAATGCAAAAAAACAGGATATGGGGTTACCCGGATAGCTGCATGTTGGTGGAAGCAGTACTACACATGAATGGGACACAATCATTTTACATGCTAGCGTGGTATCCATAAGAGAGGATACCCAAGGGCCACAATTCCTTATGGGCAACCTTATGGGGTCCACATGCCTGGTGTTTTCAGGAGGTCAATAATCCTCAATTGGGGCCCATTGCCTCTGCATGTTTTTTAAGGGGCAAATCCCAAAATAGAAACATAGGAAGCTGCCTTATGTTGAGTCAGACCATTGGTCCATCTAGCTCGGTATTGTCTACACTGACTGGCAGTATCTCCCCAGGGTTTGAAGAGGTGGCATTCAGCTAAGTTTTTCTAAAAGTAGATCCACTGAAATGAATGAACATAGCTAAGTTAAGTCCATTAATTTTGGTGTGTCTTCTCTTAGTTGACTACCAACCAGGCAACAGCCTCTCCCAGGCCTACCCAGGGATTGAACCTGGAACCTTTTGCTTGCAAAGCTGGTACTCTACCACTGAACTACGGCAGCTACTATGTCATGTGCAGCCCAGGCACTTAGAGTCTCAATACACACACGCACACTGAATTACAAATGCTGTGTCATGACACTGCCTTGTTTCCAAGGACATTCTGCCCCAGGAACAGGGCTAGCTCACCTCTAAAATCCAAGCAGATCTGATAGTGTTTGGAGATGGACTGTCTTAATAGGTTTCCCCAACATGGGCTGCTTCCCCCCCCCATCAATACAAATCTGAGGTTCTGCTTCCCTAACAAAAGCCTGCCCCCCCCAAAAAAAAATCCTGGCAATGCCCATGTCCCCCAGTGTGTTTAGTACAGAATGCATCTCTTCTTACCATGGTTCCCACATCAGCGATGGAGAGGAACCATGTTAATTTAAATGGCATCTTCATTTTAAATGCCAGGTGGTCAGGTGTGTAGCGTGTCGTATGACACTTTCCTTGGTTGTGCTGCACATGGCAGGGCGTCATGCTCGCCAAGTTCACGGCTGATAAAAGTCAAAGGTTAACAGTGTTGCAGCACACAGTTTATCCAGTGGAACAGAAACTGTTGCTCCCACAACCCTTGGTGTGAAATCTAATCAGCCCCATTGAAACTTCGCAAAGATGTGAAACACGATAAAATTCCTACTAAAAAAAAAAGAAACCCAGGCTAAGAAGCAGCTCAAATTAATGAACGTTGGACAAAAAAAAAAAAAAGTACAATAATGTCAGCATATTTCTTCTGACCTTCCTTTGGAGCCATCTGTCTACTTGCAGCCCTCCCCACCCCCAGCCCATGGGACCGGGTGAAGAGTTCAGCTCCAGCACTGAGCACCCCTCCCCTACAACTGTCAAAACTATTGTATTTGGGCTCTGGCATATGTATCATTAAATTCCACACCACCAAGAAGAAGAAGAAAGGTAAACCATATGAAGTGTGTGTGTGTGTGTGTGTGTGTGTGTGTGTGTGTAATTTTGCATCAATCGCCTAACTCCCAATTCTGTGACTTTTTCCTTGTTGCTTTAAAAAAAGAAAAAAGAAAACTTCTCGCATTTGAGTATTGATTTTAATGGAAAGGTCCACTCGCAGACATTAGATTTGGATGTCAGTTACAACTCTCTCCATCTCCAATATACAAAAACATGTGTTCCGTGTATAAGGCAAAATGGAGGGGGCGTCAGCTGTTCCAATGTCACTGTTGCTATTGTTTTTCCTAAGAGCCTGTGAAAGGTGATGTCTGTTTTCATCAAATCAGCAAAACAAGGCATGTCACCTGCCAACAGTGGGTTCCAGATCCCAGGAAGAGATAAGGTCATGGTTGTCAAGAGCTGGTGTAGCGCAGCAGCTAAGAGGATGAGCAACCAATCAAGTCAAGCCTTGCCCCTGATTGGCATGATGCACTAGATAGCCTTTGGCAGACAACACTCTCCTAGTCTCAGCCACCCCCAGCCCCAATAATACAAGGCTGTTTCAAGAATTACAACTAGATAATGTGTGTCAAGCACTGTGAACATTTGAAAGCATCAGTAGTAGTAATAGTGACATCAACACTATTGTGTAAAGTTGTCACATGCCATCAGATGAGGTTCTTCTCTGAGTACTGGAAGGCAGACCAATCAGAGTTCCCCCCCCCCAGTTGTGCTATCTTTTTGTTGGAAGTCTCCAGCAAGGAAAACCCTCTGGGCCCATTTGCCTATACTTTTCAAGAGGACAGCCAAAAGCATATTCTTTGAGAAGGGCTTTAGGCCCTGGTCTCACTGGCTGCTTCTTTACCTGGGTTGATAATTTTGATTATTATTATTTTTGGTCCAAGGAATGTGCAGTTTGTTCTATCTACCAAGAGGACTTGTGTGTTCCGACACCTCTTTTTCTAGAAAAATAGCACTGCCCTTTTCCCAACCTGGTGCTCTCCAGACACTTTGTAGAACAATCCTCATCATCTTGCTGGTTGGTATTGATGAGAGTGGTATTCGAAAACATGTGGAGGCTGCCAGGTTGGGGGAGGTTGGTCTAAATTGTCTTCTTCCCCTGAGTGATGTCAGCCACTGAGAAACAATCAAGTGTTATCTACAAAGGCTCTTCCTCTCCCCAGCCCCATTCTGAGTTCTCTTTCTTGGTCCCTCTAGTGCGTGACAGTCTTGGGAACTGATAGATAGAACAGAATGGAATGGGAATGTGTACAGCTGGCAATAGTGTCCTTCTCAGTTAAGATTTCCCCCCAGGGTCAGTGAGAAAAGGATAGAACTCTTCTGCAGGCATGAGTTTGCAGTAAGTGCTGTGTGTTTGTATGACTGTTGCATAGACTCACATTCACTGCATGCCTCTTCCATAAATTATGAATGAAATGGAACTGATTATGTAGCCAACTGGGTTCATCCCTCAAAGGGTCAAAGCTCCATTTGCACAAAATTGGTTTGCGCCCTGTTCTTGTGTCTTGGTGCATCTCAACATTTTTCTTGGCATCTCTAACTCTGGCGAGATTTGAGGGCAAATCTTCAGAGAGCTGCTGGGTAATTGACCTGTTTGGATTGGACATGACTGGCATCTGCTGAAAGATAATGCAGGTCTGCATTTTTGCTGTTAAGTGCTGGTCACGTTATTAACTTGTGGCCCAAGTAGAAGAAAAGACTCCGGAGACATCACTTTCCCTTCGACAGCTTCATTTTCTCCTTACCGTAATCTCCATTATAAATGAAGCACTTTGGTTTCAGTTTAAAGGGAGATAAATCCTACAGCTTGTCTAGTAATGAATCCGCTGATTTCTCTGTTCATTATTACAGGAGCTAATGTGCTATAAGGTTATCGGTAAAGTCAGATGATTTAACCTGCTGCCACTGCTTTAACCACTAAAGAGCCTTGGGTACCATGAAACCAGCCTGAAAGTCCTAGGAAAATGTGCTTTTGTAAGGGGGGAAAAAACCCGAACTAGCAAATAAAATGAGGTCAGGTAGAATTGGTCCCGTATTGATACTTAGCCCCAGTTTACATATTCAGAGTTCCCCCATCGTCGAAACAAAATAGAAAATTCTTTCCAGTAGCACCTTAGAGACCAACTGAGTTTGTTCTTGGTATGAGCTTTCGTGTGCATGCACACTTCTTCAGATACACTGAAACAGAAGTCACCAGATCCTTAAATATAGTGAGGGAGTGGGGAGGGGTATTACTCAGAAGGGTGGTGGGAATGGGTGATCAGCTGATAGGTGTGGAAAACCTGTTGACGACTCTTAATGGCTGCAATTAGTCTTGCAGGGAAAGGCAAGGGGTGAGATGGCTAAAGATAGCTTTGTTATGTATAATGAGATAAGAATCCAATGTCTTTGTTCAGACCAGGTTTCTCCATGGTTTTAAGTTTGGTGATTAGTTGCAATTCAGCCACTTCTCTTTCCAGTCTATAATAGACTACTGGAAAGAATTTTCTATTTTGTTTCGACTATGGCAGACCAACACAGCTACACACCTGTAACTGGAACTATGGAGAGTTCCCCCATGTTAATTGTACAAGCCTAAATTTACCAGGATGCACTTGAATTTCCCCAGAAAAATATTGAAAGGGGAAGAACAGGCTTGGCCAAGAAGCTATAGAGAGCCACTTTTGTAAACCAAACCATAGTCCCAGAACTAGACCAGAGCTCATGGGAGTTCATAAGATGAAGGAGTTCCAAAGGAGGGTGCTAAAAGAAAAAACCCAGAGTGATAGGTTCTAATGCTTTATAGCTCATAGCTATAGCAACTACCAATTAATTATAGGGTTATCGTGAGTGCCAAGATGGTGTTAAGTACAGCTTTCAGAGCAGCTCACCTTTGGTAGAACACAGGCACAAGGCTCTTTTTGACGTGCAAAATGCAGAAGAGGGTAGTGAAGCCAGATAGCTAGCGAGAACTGTAAAGTTTTCAGGGGGGGGGGGTTTAAGTGCAGAACATGGGCAGGAGCCTCGCCTATCTCATACATTTGAACTAAGATAAGGGCACCGTTATATTCCAAACATTTTGAGGAAAAGCTGCAGAAACTTGCTCCCGATATTTGCAGTGGATGAATGGGTGCATTTGTCAACTGAGGTGAGGCAAGGGGGCAAGGGGGGTGTTATTGGTGGTGTACCAGCTACTCAATGCTCTCCCCAGGCAGCTTTATCGGACATCAAGTTGGTTATCATTCAGGCAACAGACAAAACTATTTTTATTCTCGCAAAACTTTTAGGTTTGTATCTAGTGCTAGTACTGCTCAGATTAGAGCACTGAAATTGATGAGCCTAACATAGTCTTAAGCAAGACTAGCACTGAATGCAGCCCTCAAGAGAAAAACTTTTCTGCTGCTTTAATCTGTTGCTTTAACTTTTGTGAGGGTATGATGATGATGATGATGATGATGATGATGATGCTAATCTTTTTCACTGGTTATATTTTGCTTTAATATATTTATGAACCTGCCCCTGGAAGAGAAAAAAAATATTTGTGAAGGGTACAACAAATATTCCCCTATTCATTCATTCATTCATTCATTCAGTTTTTCCGTTCATATTGTTAAAATAGAGAGGCACTTGACTAGGAAAGACTCATTGCAGGAAGCAATTGAGAATCCTTGGCAGAGACAGTGGCTTCTGTCTTTTATAAGAATAAATGATCAGTGACAATATTATTGGCTTTCCACGTGTCCCTATAGATTCTCCAAAGGGGCCTTCTCATTGTGGTACTGCGGTGTCTTCTTTAAAATAAATTTTAAAATGCATTTAGGAACTAGATTATCATCTCGCTACATTCGGCAATGATTCTGACAGGCAAATAAGCAAACCTAATGATCTTAAAACCTTTTATATGCATCGCATTTGTTGCCCGTCAAGAGCAATGCTTGGATATATCTGAACTGGAATCATACAGAATACACACAAAAAAGTGCTTTTAAACTACATAAGCCGCTTCATCCTTACCTCAAAAGGCTGTTGTGAGTAGTGAACTTTCAAAGGCAGGCTTAATCCAGGCAAATTTTATGCCATGCATATAGTGTAAACATGTGCAGCAGTTTCTCCCCCTTTCTTACTTACCAGAGAAATGCCAATTTCTTCTGTGTTTACGGACCATATGTGGCACAAGAGAAAATGTCCCTTCAGCCGCTGATCGCCTGTTTACAATGCTTCCCCCCCCCTGCTGGCGGAAGGCATCTGTAAATGGGACAGGGGATGAAGGCAATTTTGGGCAATTCCTCCTCCCCTTTGGAACCCCCCACCCAATCTGCCCTATAACCCTCTGGAGAAGATTTTGAAGGGGGGTTCAGGGAACCTCAAAGTAGAGGACAAATCACCCAAAATTGCCCCATTTCTCAGTTCCTCTGAGAGATGCCTTATGTCAGTGGAGGGGGAGCATTGTATATCAACCCATATGTTTAGAAAACTCCTCTTCTGACAAGCAGTGGGAATAAAACCAAACAATTTGTAATGGTTACAGTGCCTGTTCTTTGCGTAACATCTATCTGTTGTTGGTTTGTAGCAAAATGATACTTAATTCAAAACTTTTTATCTATTTGGCCTTTGCTTTTTCCATCCATGGGGTACCATTCAGGCAGCTGAAAGCAAAAGAAAAGGAAAAGGAAATGCAACTGTTGTTTTGAAAACAAAACTGAAAAAGGCTGTTTCAGCTGGGCCTCACAATGCAGGTTTCATGGAACCACCAAGGCTTCCTCCTACTGTGGATGTTGAACTCTTGGCCAGAGAGATGTCAGACAGAGACTGTGCCTCTGTGCCATCATCACCCAGCTAGGCTCATATCTGCAGGATGGCCAAAGATTCACACCAAGCAAGTCAGTCTCCTTGTAGCAAACTGGCAGAGGAGGTCAGGTGGTACTCCCTGAGCTCTAGAAAAGCTTCTCAGCCATTTTTGCTGAAGGTGGTCTGAGCCACAAGGAAATGTTAGCTCTGGCCGCCAGTTGTCTGTGCTTTCTCTGGCCTCTGCTTTTGCTTCAACCCACCATGATCATCTAAACAATAATGGTGTCTGAAAGGCAGTTTGAAAACCACTGAGCAGGGGCGTAGCAAGCCTCTGCACTGCCCGGGGCGGCAGCGGCGCAGAGGCACCCCCCTGGGGGAGGGGCAAGAGGCGTGCGTCATCACGTCGTCATGACGTCACGACGCATGTGGATGCCGCTGAAAGGGGGAAAAGGGGAAGCTTCCCCCTTTCCGTGGCTTTTTTCTGTGCAAGGGGCGGGCCAGTGCAAGGGGCGGGCCCCCACCGAAAAAACCCGCTGGGAGGGGGGAAAGGGAAGCAGAGCAGGCGCGTTCAAGCGCCTGCTTTGCCTCCCCCTTTCCCCCTTCCAGCGGCTTTTTTTCTGTGCGAGGGGCGGGCCAACGAGGAGGGGGTGTCATGCCAGCGACAAGCGTGACACCCCCTCCTCACTGGCCCGCCCTTGCGCCAAAAAATAGACGCTGGAAGGGGCAAAAGGCGACATGCCCCCGGCGGGGCGGGGTGAGGGGGCACCCAAAGTGTAACCCCCCCCTCTGGAACCCGGGGCGGGGCGCCCCCCTTGCTATGCCCCTGCCACTGAGAAGTATGTAGAGCCCCTCTACTTTTATGAATGATCTTGGTCTTGTTATGCTAGATTTTCTGCTGGAAAGTTTTATTCAGTCAAATAACAATTGTCCTTATTGACCCATCCATGTACCATGGGTGGGCGGGAGGTGGATTGGGCTGTGCTTATAGATCTCTGCACGATTCACAGTTGATTGATTGGCAAGGATTTCTGAGTCGACTCCCAACTGATTAATAGCCACAATGAAAAAACTCCCGCCTTCCCTACATATGTCTTGTTTATACTACTGAAATTAGAAAGGGCGAGGGAACCAGGAGATGATTTTAGGATGCTGAGTTCTATTCACTTCTGGTACTAAAAAGCTCAAATTCCTAACCTCGGAATTCTTTGCTTCCATGTCTTTTGCATCTACACCATATGGAGGCATTGTATACCATTTTAACCATCATGGCTCCCCCCCCCAAAAAAAAATTAATCCTGGGAATTGTAGTTTGTAAAGAGTGTTGAGAATTGTTAGAAGACCCCTATCCCCCTCAGAGAGCTGCTGTTCCCAGAATTCCCTGGGGAAATGGATTGATAAACTACTCTAATGGGGAATAGGGGTTTCCTAACAACTCTCAGTACTCTTAACAAACTACAGTTCCCAAGATACTTTGGAGGGGGAAGCCATGACTGTTAAAGGGGTATCACAGTGCTTTAAGTGTATGGTGCAGATGTGGCCTGACTCCAGTTGGTGGATCATAATTTACTAGGAAGAAAAGGAGTGTGGCCTCCCATGCGGTATGCAGTCACTGGCTTGATGGCCTCACAGTTTCCCGTTTCAATGACTTAGGAATGCCTGCTTGAATATATTACCTTATGGCAAGTTCACAGACGACTTTTTCTTTGTTCGTCAAACGTAACTACTTCCCCATAACTGTAGTAACCTCTTTAGCATTTGGAGAAGATTAAACTAAATACATCTTGCCAACGGCAAACAGTCAAAGGGTAACTTTCATTTTAATTACAGCAGACATGAAAAAAGAAGCTCTCTGAGAAGTCTGTCAATTTGGAGCTATATATAACTCTTTGAGGAATTCCTTAGCGATTTCCTTGCTTAAACAGATTTCCGTTAAAATACATTTGTTTTCTGTGCAGGCTAGAATTATTGTAAAATCAAATGCTCGTTTTTCAAAGGTCTCATCTGAATTAGAAATGCTGGCACAGTGTGCAGCATGCACACATCCCCCTGTACTACTCAGGCTTTATTGAATTGTTCGAGGAGAGGGAAAGGATAGGTTTGAACAAAAGATTGACTTTGCATTATGGAGCTAATGCTCTTTCTTCCTTTGAAAAATGACCATTACGGCAAAGTACAGTCAATAGACAACTGGACATTCTGCCTGGGCCTATTCAAAAGAGCACAAGAAGACAAGTAGAGCCATTCTGGATCAGTCCATGAGTCCATCTAATTACAACATGATTCTGAGCTAGATGTGCCCTTGGCCTAGCAGGATTCTTCTTCTCTTATTCATAGGAGCATAAGACACGAGGCACCATACTGGATCAGGCCATGGATCCTGTTTCCAACAGGATGCTGACTAGATGGACCTGTAGTCTCTTCCCACAGGCAGGGCCAGATTTATGTACAGTGGTACCGCTGGTTACGAACGGGATCCATTCCGGAGCCCCGTTCGTAACCTGTGACATGCGTAACCTGAAGCGCCGTGTCTGCGGATGTGTGCGACACAATTCAGCGCTTCTGCACATGCACATGATGTCATTTGACGCGTCTGCACATGCGCGAACCACGAACCCGGAAGTAACGTATTCCGTTATTTCCGGGTTCGCCACGTTCGTAACCCATGTTGTATGCATCCTGAAGCATTCATAACATGATGGCCTGCCCACAAAATGTTTACAAAGTTCAGTTATTGCAAAAGTTTTTCAGTGTTAATTTTATGCATGGTATTTGACAATAACACCTTATGTCCTTTAGAGGAGAAATTGTGAATTGCAGAATTTTTAATACCCATCATCATTCTTGGCTTTACTCAATTTTGTTTAAACAAAATAGAAAATTCTTTCCAGTAGCACCTTAGAGACCAACTGAGTTTGTTCTTGGTATGAGCTTTCGTGTGCATGCACACTTTCTTTTTCAATTTTGTTTATAACACACTTCCATTTATTCTAATTGTGGGGGTGGGGGTGGGGAGGTCCTCAAGTGGAGTAGCCTAGGGCTCTCATCATCTAAATCCGGCCCTGCCCACAGGGCTCCACTTATGGTCTATAGCCTAAATCATGTACTACAGCTATTGGGCACTGGTACGTCAGTCTTCCATTGGTTAGACAAATTCCAATCAGACAAACCCATCTCGTAAAATCATCTAAGCGACAGTCCTGCATTTACAGAAGCCATTCCAGTTTCTGATTTGATCCTGGAATGTCCCACTTTTCCTTAGGATATCCCTATTTTCATCAGAGAAATCTTGGAGGGGGTGGATAACTCTGAAGGCAGTATATGGAAGTTTTCTCATGTTTAACGTTTTATTGTGCTTTTATATATGTTGTACGCTGCCCAGATGGATGGGGTAGAAATAGTAAAATTATTGTTATTTTTAAATAGGATGTCCTTATTTTCATCAGAGAAATGTTGGAGGGTATGGTATAGTCAGATTCAGACAATAGAGGAGTTACTGTCAATCCCCTTGCAGTCTCTGGCATTCATAAAACTCACACTCAAAATGTTTATGCCTCAAATCACAAACTCCAGTCCAAATTGCTGTTAGAGAAGAACTCCACCTCACCCATATGCTAAACAATTATTTAATGGTTCATGAAGACTTAAGGGCTGAGTCACTAAATTAATGAATATTTGAAGGCAACTTCCAAGATGATGGCTACAATTTGTTGAACAAAGAATCCCTGTCCCCACTCCCATTGAAAATGGCAGTAACATCTAATATCATACAGAGTAGCCATCTGAATTCTCTTTATTGTCTGCAGTGAACTTTGAAGCAAGCAAAATTACTGAGGGGTTTTCAAAGAGTTCAGCTCATATTGAAACACAGAATTAACACACCAGATTTGCATAGTTACTGAGGTCAAAGCTGCCTCTATCTTTTGAGAATCTCCAGGTGTTTCAAAAAGGCCTCACAAGTGGAACAAACAAGCAGTAAGATCTTTTTGAATATTTGGGATGCAGTCAATAGTTTCCAGCAGAAGCTGGGCCATACTGGTAGATCACAGCAAATTTCCAGGATGATTGTTAGTGGGTGTGGGGGACAATGCATCATGGGGAAAGGTTGTTAGAAGTTCGGTAGAAATGTTTTTCTGGAAAAAGATTTGGCTTAGAACCAATATCAGTTAGAACCCTTCTGGCTAAGAAATCTGATGCAATGATTGGATATAATATGCTCATTATAGTGATTTTCCCTGTGAACCCTGTGCAGAGTCTAGCACAGGGGTAGGCAACCTAAGACCCGTGGGCCAGATGCGGCCCAATCATCTTCTCAATCCGGCCTGCGGATGGTCTGGGAATCAGCGTGTTTTTACATGAGTAGAATGTGTCCTTTTATTTAAAATGCATCTCTGGGTTATTTGTGGGACCTGCCTGGTGTTTTTTTACATGAGTAGAATGTGTGCTTTTATTTAAAATGCATTTCTGGGTTATTTGTGGGGCATAGGAGTTAGTTCTTTTTTCTTTTCTTTTTTCAAAATATAGTCCGGCCCACCACATGGTCTGAGGGACGGTGGACCGGCCAACGGCTGAAAAATGTTGCTGACCCCTGGTCTAGCAAATAGGGCACAAATGTTTTCTAAGTGAATGGAACAGGGTTAGTCTCAATACATTTTGCCACCTGCAGCAAAGGACAAAGGCCTGTGAAGGTGCGGCACCCGGCGCAGTGGGGGTGAGCAGCGCATGTCTGGGGGGCAGTTGCGGTGGGACCCCCCTCCCCGATGGTGCCAATGGCAGTGTGCTCCCCCGCCCCCCTTTCCTCTGCCAGTGAATCTACGATGACTTTTAACATCAGCTCCTGAAAGGGCGCCATGTCAGAACATGACATTATCGCTGTGGGAGAGAATCTTAGTTTAAAAGTCTGACTTCTTTCCAGGTTCTCAAATCCTTCAACAACTTTAGTGGAGTGTAGTTATTAACCTTGAAGCACTTAAGCATTTAATCCTGTAAATAGTTACTGACTCAATGTGGATTTATTGAAGATGGCGTATTAATATCAGGGTATGCTATAGCAACTCCAGAGACCAGCTTATGAAATTTTATGAAGGACTGGATTACTGTTAGGGCACTCCTACTCTCCTGGAAAGTTAGAGTGCTGAGCCAAATTCATTGTGATAGTCCAGGGTAATATAAAGTTGTAAATTAGTAAGTGGGTAGCAAGGAACTTAGGAAAGGACTTGGTAGCACAACTTCATCTCCTAGAAGAGACAGAACCATACTGAATCGTGCTGCAACTCTTAACAGTTATCAGTATGGATTTTTCACAGAGAAAGTAATTGGCATTCCTCTTTTGGCTGTTTTGATACCCTAAATGTTACAAGCAGACCCTCATTTTTTTTAAAAAAAATCCTGAAATGCAACTCCCCACCTTTTGGTCTCCAAATGTATACAACCTTTTAGTACATCTCACATTTGGTTGAATATTTCTTCTATTTGGTTTCTGTTTGCATAACTAAGCATGTGAACTCCTCCATCTTTACTGGAGGATGTCGGGATTTTTTGGCTACAATAAATTTGATTTCACTGTGGATAACATGCTCCTAGACCATGAATTTGCTGACCTGAATACCTTAAAACTACCCCTAGAATTCTGCAGGCTTCATCATCTACCAAATGCAATAACTGATCCGGCTACAGAGGAAGTAACCAAATGACTCACACACATACATCCTCACCAAAACAAAACTGAGAAAGTATTCCCAAGGGGTCTGAAGTGTATTAAAATACATGTGTGTATTAAAATCCACACTATTTTGAAGTCCAGCCAGTCAAGTGATCAGGAAACAAGTTATATCCTCCGAGATACAATGGACTACTTCATAGAGATATTGAGGTGGCCAAATTAAACCATGACCATTTGTCAAAAGGCTGGAAAGGTACCACTGAGAAGCTGAAATTGTTCCCAGCCAATCAGTTTTAAGATGTTGAAGTTGCCACCCAGTTCACAATTATGTTGCAGTTGCAAGAATTGTCAAACATATACCGCCCTGGACATAGAAAATTATTTAGACATTCAAAATTATTTGTTTGCTTCTTTGGAAGAAGCTGGAATTTTCATTTTCTGTTTCCCACTTGAACTGATTTGAAACTGAGTAACAAAATATGTTGGTCTGCCCATTCTGGCTTCATAACCCACTTATTATGGGTGTGCAATTACAAGTTCAGTTGTTTAAGTACTGTTTAGGGCTTACCTATATACTGAAAGATAGATGAGACACCGTCATGGTAATATAGCTCTTAACCTTTCCTCTCCTCTACCATGACGGCAGAGAATTACAGTAAATGATGGCTACCTTGTCTGTAGTATGGACAATTGATTTGACCTGACGGCTGCTGATGCACTAATGGACTTTGTGGTTGAATCCCTGGAGATATAAAATATGTCCAAGTAAATTGGGGCAGGTTAAAGAACAGACTGGTGTGTTTCTTGGTGTGTGTGGGTTGTTGTTTTTTACTCCCCATTGGCTGACTCAAGTGATAATAGATCTTCCAGTTGTTCAGAGCAGAAGATTAAAAGTGATCAATACCCAAATCATTTTTAAAAGTGTTGACTTCTGTAAATTCACTGTAGTTGGAGGGAAAGTTGTTTCCCCAAACTGGTGATAACAACAGTCTTTGAAGTACTGAGCGGGGGCAGGGAATTGGTCTGCACAAGCTGAGCTCACATCTTTGTGAGTTTTTATGCATATTTCAAACTTTGCCTTTCAGGTTGGTATAACTTGTATTTAACTCAACTAACTGTGTTAAAAAATTTAAAATACAGTGGTACCTCAAGTTAAGAACTTAATTCGTTCTGGAGGTCTGTTCTTAACATGAAACTGTTCTTAACCTGAGGTACCACTTTATCTAATGGGGCCTCCCTCCGCCGTCGTGCCACCACCACACAATTTCTGTTCTCATCCTGAAGCAAAGTTCTTAACCCGAGGTACTATTTCTGGGTTAGCGAAGTCTGTAACCTGAAGCATCTGTAACCTGAAACGTCTGTAACACGAGGTACCACTGTAGCCATTTCAAAGGAAACTATCAAAAACACAAGGAAAACTGGTGTGCATTTCGAAGATGATGATATCACAACCATAGCACTACGTGGTTTATTTTGTCTCAGCTTATCGAAGGTTACCATTTAGTCTTTAGTTAGCCATCATAGTCACACACACACACTGTTCTATGGGTTGCAGGGTTTGGATTTTTCTCACAGGGATTCAGACAGGAGTCTTTCTCAAACCCACCTAGACCTGCCAAGTATTGCATCTAGGGCTATTTGCATGAAAAGTAAATGCTGTACCACAGAGACATAGCCCTTCTCCCTAAAGCCCTTGGAGAACTTGAATCCTTGGACTACCTTTGCTTTCTGCACCATCTTTTCACTGCACCGGACGATCTGAAATTTCATAAGGCTACAAGGGGCTGGATAAAATTGCTGGATCAGGCCAATGGCCCATCTAGTCCAGCATCCTGTTCTCACAGTGGCCAGCCAGATGCCTGTGGCAAATCTGCAAGCAGGATTCAAGCACAGCAGCACTCTTCCACCGCGTGGCTTCCAGCAACTGGTATTCGAAAGCACTGATGCCTCAAACTGTGGAGGCAGTGTACAGCCATGATGGCTAATAGCCATCGATAGCCTCTCCTAACCAAAAGGTTGCTGGTTGGCCATTCCCAATTTAAGGTATGTGCACAGGGGATGTCTCTTTAGGACTCTGCTACTCCTAGGAAGTGTTTCACGCAAAACCTAAGCCCTGGTAGCTTATACAAAGAGCAGCTGGTGACCTCTCCTATTTCTCTATTCTTGTTTTTTGGAAAAAACAGTCAGGTGGTACGAGCGCCAAGTCATACGAAAGGCCAAAGTTGAACACTACATTATCCAGATAGATGACACCTTATTCTTATTCCTCAACAATTTTAACAACTCATAGCCCCCCCCCACCCTCTTTATGAACACAGATGTCATTTTAATGGGGGTCTCGCTGAAGTGACAAGAAGGTGACCTGTGGGTGAACTCGGGAGCAGGTGAGGCCTATCAGTTTCTAATTTGAAACTGTTGTCAGTCTTGAGGAATGGCTGGTATAATCACATTTGTAACTGATATATGCTGCAAACTCCACAAACATTCAGAGTGTGTCTGCTATGGGCAGTATGAAATTAACAATTCATGTTTATCACCCTGGACCTGCAACTAAATCAAATGGGTTTAGTTAACTATGTCATCTCAATGATTGTGTGTGTGTGTGTGTTCGTGTGTTCTTAAAAGCAAATTTCCATTTGGCACAAGGGTATATAAGTACCTGATTGGCTACTGCATTGATATATTTACTTTTGGAAGAACTATCCACAATGCAGTGAGGATGAGGTTTTGTATAAAAGGAATTTAAATAGTTCTTTGACTCATATATATATATAGTTACGGATGTTTGTGATGAGGATGCCTGAAATTTTGCTTTTCCTTCTTCCTCCCCTCCCCCCCCCCGCCAATCATACATTGTACATCTAATGTTTCTTAAGGGAGAGGGTAACAGACACAAGGAAGCAACATAAGTCATCTTGTGCAGACACATAAATTCCCAGCTGCATTGAGGCATGCAGTCAATTGTATGGGGTCCAAGGTGGGGCAAAGGACCGGGGGGGGGGAGAGAATAAAAAAAGAAGGAAGTGATAGTGTAGAGGAAACAAAAGGGGCTTGCCACCAGTAAATGAATCCATCATAGGATTCATTCCACCTGCTTAGATTCATTCCTTGCTTAGATTTGGAGGCACTGAGAGAGATCCACTGCCTTGGAGTATAGGGGCTATTGGATATACGGAGCAACTGTCACCAATGCCCAGATAAAGAAGGGAAAGGTATTGAGTCCAGATTGACTATGGAACAACGATAACCAACATGGTGCCCTCTAGATGTTGCTGGGCTACGGCCCTCATCAATCTTGAACAGAGCTGGCCAGAGCTGATGAAAGTCCAACACCACATTGTTTACCCCTGCTGTAGAGGGTGCAAACAAATAAATGTGCTTGGAGCACACACTGCTTTGGAGTTGCTAGGTGAATTGTCCTTAATAACTTAGCAGAATGTAGTCACCCATTTGAGGTAGCCACTTCACTCTGCCTAATACCTTGATTCCAAATCGCATGGAATACTGTTTACACAAAGGCTCCCTCCAACCCTCCAGGCATTTTACATTTTGTGTATGGACACCAGAAAAACCATCTCCTGCTCAAGTGTTGCTGTTAACTGTGCCGAGCATCCAATTTTGGAGCCAGTTCTCTAAGTCGCTACATGTGTCGTGTGGTAATTTACTTAGTATATAGTCTTTGGTCCCCACCCCCCCTTCAAGTCCCACAGCATTCAGTTAAAAATGTCTGTACCCCACATTTTTGTACAGAACAAGATTTGTTTCAGACACACAGGTGAAGAGGATTTGTGGAGGCCCTTGAAATGCAAAAAAAATGAGTTTGAAATACAAAGAAATTACTCGCAGTGAATTCCATAGCTGCTAAATGCTAACTCTGGGCAGCTGTGGGAATTGGACTGATGGGGCGGGCTGGGGGGGGGGAGACACATAAACCCACAACATGTTTAGGAAAAAATTGATCATCACTTTTAATCCTGCATCTGACCAAAAGTTTAACTTGGCCCAGTATTCTAAGATGTAGATGAAGGAGTGTGGATACCGCAGTGAACAATGTAAACTTAAATATCCACAGATGTGATCGCTATAGCAGAGGGGGAATTTGAATTGTAAAAAGAGGAAAAGAAGAAATTGATCATGATGTAGCACAATGATTTGGTGTTTGGATAAGACATGGCAATGTGTAATACAGAGAAGTTTGGATCTTTAAGAAGTCATTTCCATTCACTCATCTTCCTAAACCAGTAAAATATTATTTTCTGCCTTGCTTATATGGATAATATTCAACATATGTTTTAAATAGAGGACCTACCTCAATGGACCATAGCCTAGTTAAACAACATATGTTCTTTTTGGTTCAAATCAATATGGAAATATTGGCAGCTGTGCAGGGAAAGCCTTTCCAATAAAAAGATAGTGGTTTTAGGGGGGAAAGGAAATAATTGTGTGGGGGATAATTTGTCTATTGTTTCATTTCCCTTTGTAGGGAAGCAGGGAGGTATTCTAAATCTGTTTATTTTTATATTTCCAATCCAGTCTCTGTGCCTATTATAATAGCCAGAAAGGGTATCATGCTTGGGGAATAGAGCAATCCCAAAGAATACAGAAGTTGGCCATCCCTAATGTATACAAGGGGGGGGGGGAATTGGCTGAGAACTACCACATTGATCTCCTTTGCTTCAGAAGCATTGGCTAAGTTGCTGTGATGTCATGGAATATTCACCAAAAAAATATCTGCTTTTATGTTAGTCATATAGTTTTCTAAATTCAGGTAGGTAGCCATGCTGGTCTGACACAGTCGAAATAAATTTAAAAATTGTCCAGTAGCACCTTAGAGAGACCAACTAAGTTTGTTCTGGGTATAAGCTTAGTCACATAATGGTGATGAACAGTGCAACATTTGTGAGTAAACGGAAAAGGTCAAGTTGCCTTTGGAGGCAGTATTTCCTTTCTGCAAGAGGAATCTGGGCCTAGAAATCTAATCGCAGATCTAAGGAACCTGTTTTGGTCACTCTATGATGAGGTAAAGGCATCCTAGATCATCTTTCCTGGACCTGATGTTTTAGACTCCCAACTGTCATTGTCATTGACCGTTGGCCATACTGGCTGGAACTTATGGGAATTGGAATCCAAAACATCTGGGAGGCACCAGGTTGCCATACATTGGTCGAAATCGCTCATCTATTTCTTATTATTTAACATTTTTCTTGGGTTAAACTTGACACTGGTAGTTTATTGCGATTCCTAGAAAGATGACCTTGCACAGAAAGGAGTGGTGAGAGATAAGGGAAGTGGAATATTACAAGTTTATTTAAACTTGAAATCTAGATCTTAGGCATGTGGGGATCAAATGTTATGCTGCCCTAGGAGCCCTTTGGGAGGAAGGAGGGCAGGTTATACTTTTAAGAAGTAACTAAAAAAAAGAACCCATTAGAAGCACTTTTAAAAACATTTATATCCCATTATCCCAACTTTCTCCCATCATGGAAATCCATGTTGAGTACACTGGATTGTCAGGGAGTCTCCTGCTTAGCTTCAGCAAAGCTTCCTGATATTGGATAGGATTCACCTAATGAGTCCCATCAGCACATGCCCAGCACAAAGTTTCCACTTGTGCTGAATAATGTGTGTTAAGAAAGTGTTTGGTTGATGTCCGTCTGGCTTCAGGACCTTGGGCAGGTTGCCCTTGGAGCCCCACCACCACCACCCCATGGAACCTCCTTCTGCAGCTGCCAGCCTTAGCCTCCATCTCCTGGGGCTTCCACGACAGTGGAGGTGCTATTGTAACAAGCCAGGAAACTGAGCAACCACTTGTCTCATTGTCCACTACAGTGAGTGGATCCTGATTCTTGGACCCACCAATACTAGTCATTCCAGCCGTCGTTCTCCAAGATCTCAGATATTTCACTTCCTTCTACCTGGCATCCATTAACAGGGGATATAAGGGATTAAATCTGGGGGCTCTTGACTGAACACATAGGCCAAACTATCAGCCAAGCCATAGCCTGACACCATGCTTCTATGGACATTTCTACTTCTCTTTTTGCTTTGAGGTTTTATTACAATCAAGTGGTATATGAATCTTGTGAAATAAATACTGATAACATGGGCATGGCCAAGGGGGGCAGCTGCCCCCCCCCCCGATCAATTAAAACAATAGAAATACTTAACTAACTGACCAATCACGTCAGATCTGCCCTCCCTAACAAAGTCCTGCCCTCCCCAAACATAAATCTTGGCTATGCCCATGTCTGCTAATCATAAAAAATGACCCATATGGGATGCTGTTCAGGCTATCATGAGAACAGCAACCAGACCTGGCTGCTTTTGTTCCTGTCTACTTTTAATTAAGCTAAGGGCCACACTGGATGTGACATCAAATGCATGTCAGCATTTAATTTGCCTGGTTTTTGGAGGCAGCATTAGTATAGAAAACATAGGATATGGAGGGGGCTTTATATCTCCACACACACACACACACACACACACACAAACAAACAAGCACGTTGTGATCCTCAATAAAATCCGCCACTCCAGGCTGCTAGTAACCTTAGGTTTCTCTCAGTTTCTCATTTTTCCAGTCTTCCAATCCAATCCAAATTCAGTTCTCTACATTTCTGAATCAGGTTGCAATTTTTTAATAACAACCATAACTTTAATAGCAATTTCTCCTGAATTTCTTTATGCAGTTTTCTGGAATATTCACATTTTTGCAAACTGTTTCCCCTGACGCAATGTACTTTTATGTTATTTTTACTGATCTATGCATTTTAATACACATTCCCCCAACAGACCCATTGTTGTATGCCATTTTGATTAGAAAAAAATGGCATTGCGAAATTCAGTAAAGCGCAAATTTCAAAGGATGGTTGCGTTTTGGTTTGTGTAGCGTTTCAGGAGATGCAAATCAGGTATATTCACATCCTTAGCAATGGGTCAACTTGATGCACAAGTGAACTGCAACTGAGCGCCACTGCAGGAGCAATTGGTATAGTGGGTGCCTATCTGCATCCAGAACTTTACTGCTGCTACTGCTCCAACACCATGGGTCGTATCCAATTATGTTTTGCTCAGTATTGACCTACTGACATTAATGGACCTTACTTCAGCCAAGTTCATTAATTTCAGTTGGTGTACTTTTCAGTAATACTTAATTGAATACCACCCAGTGAAATAATCGCAACAGAACAAACGTTGATGCAGCTATGGAGACATTATGAAAAGCTGGTGTGAGACAGGGGTGGCGGAGAGAGAAGCAGGCAGGCAGGCAGACATACTCTGGTGGTGTCATTACAACACAGTCTGCCTCTTGTACCTCTTCACTTAGGAAGACTGTAATCAAAATGTGATTTTGGTATCCGGCTCCTGGTTCTTCGCATCAGTTGGTGCTTTGCTAAAGTCCAGCGTATAGGGGAAAGGGTTCGTAATTGTAAACAGCAACTCTGGCAAACATCCACTAGATGTCAGTCATGCAGTTTAGCATCAATTTACATCCGTAATAAAAGTGGACACACAGCACTTTTATATCTGAAAACACAATAAACAAAAATCCCTTGCAATGCACCCTTAATTCTAGATGCACACTGCAGGGCCACCTAGCAATGCGTTCATCATTCCATCGGTACAAATTCTTCTCCCTGCCTCACGGCAAGTTGGCTGATTTTTAAAAAATAAAATAAAATCCTTAACCAGCTTTTACCTCCTCCCCTAAAGAGTTACACCTGCCTGCCTTACTATACTGCAGATGTAAGCTAACTAGGAAAGTGAACCATTGAAGTACATTTTGCTGCATCTCCACCAGTTCAGAGTATGAAGGGGAAGGGAAGGTAAGCACACCTGGGGGAGGGTGTAGAAAGATTTCTGCATTTATAGGGGACTGGACTAGATGACCCACGTGGTCCTTTCCAACTCTGCAATTCTATGTTTCTAAAAGAGGACAAGGAGACAAGGAAAATCATACCCAAGTCAGGACTCAATGTCACCCAACCCAAGTCCCATCACATGGTTCTGTGACTGTACATGGAATTCACAAGCAATTCTATGACCAATTCATGCACTGCCTTTTTCAACAGCAGCTGCAGATTTGGTGTATTTTCTAATTTTGCCCTTGGCCATATGTAAATGCTATTAAAAGCACTGGAATGGGTCATGTAATCTCATCCTTTGTATGTTCATTCAATGGGACTGTGAACTCAGCACTGTTCATGCATGCAAGTTGTTCACAGTGGACACATGGCATTGTTTCCTTATAAAAAATGTCACCCCATATTTGTCCCTCCCAAAAATTTAATCTGGATTTATCATTTCCACCATTCCTTCCCCTTCTTTTCATTACTGTTACCAAGTGATTACAGTCATACCTCGGGTTGCGGACGTTCAAGTTAAGAACGCCTGCAACCCGGAAGCGTTTCCAGAGCGCGCACAACCCGTGTGCAACTCCTGGATGTGCAGAACCCTTATGCGCACTTTGCGCATGCACAGAAGTGCTCAAATCACGCTACTTCCAGGTTTTTTTCTTGGGGGGGGGGCGTTTGTGTTAAGCACGGCCGTGTTACATAGCGCGATCCAGAACGGATTGCATGCGTAACACGGGGTACCACTGTATCTCTTCCCACTCTCTCCAGTTGCCTTCACTGAACACCTCTTTTCACATATGGTTTAAAGTTGTATGGCATGGAGGCACGGGGTGAATAGCAAGACCTCAGACCAATTTTTCCAATACAGACTATGGTTTTACTTAAAAGTTCTAGTGAATGTTAAATGGGTTTTGATGAACTGGTTTTAGGGAGAAAGCAGAAAAGTAATGTTACCATTTGAGTACTTCTAATTACCCATAGAAGCAAATAAAAATAAACAGAGATAAACTATACCTATACTAGATTATTTCTCTAACCAATAGTTAATCCCATTTACATTGCTCAGTTCTGCGACTGGATTCCTTTGCAACTTTCAATTTACTCCTTTCTGTTATGATGCCCCAAGTATCCTCACTTCCAGTGTTTCTGTTCTCTTAGGATGCATATCCACCATACAGTACAGTTTAAGCACAATCCCACCAAAAAAGAACCCTTTGAACTGGAGCTTATTTCTCAGAGAGCCACAATTCCAAGGACTCTCAATAACTACAATTCCCAGGGTGGATGTGTGTGTGTGTGTGTGTGTGTGTGTGTGTGTGTTGTGTATTTTAACTGTAAGGTGCATATACAGTTTAGGTTTTCAAGTTTTTCTCTCTCTTGCAACTCTTCAAGTTTCTGATTCCACAACCCATCAAGTTTCGCATCTCCACCACTAACTGCCCTATTTTCCAACTTGTTTTCATTCCCCCTCCCAACCTTTGAGCCACTTAGAATAGAATCCTGATTAACTTTCTGTGTCACCTTAGTTGACAGGTTCCTAACATTTTTTTGACTATCCTGAGCAAAACATCTTGCAAAACATTGACATTCCTGTGGAGAACTTATCCCTGCGTATCTTTAACCTTCCTGTGAATTTCTGACCCTCTTGTACACGAAAGCATTCATTTTACAACCAAAAATACAAAATGACTGTGAGTCCTTTTCCTTTGCAAATATACGTTTCTCCTCAACTGAAACATCGGAGGAATTTTGAGGGGGAACCAAAACAGTTTTAGTTTTATAAAAAATGAAATGAAATTGAAATTGAAATTTATCCCACAGAGGGGCTCTCCATAGTTTGTTAGGCTATCAACAGATTTCACTTACAGCAAAATCAAAGTGAATGTAAAGCTTCCTCCTCAGGCAAAACATTCAAAGAACCTGGAGGAAACCCCAGAGTGCCAATAAGTCTAGATAAGTTTATCAGTTTTTACTCTTTTTTTATTTGGTTGTTGTTTTACTGTTTGTATTTTATGTAGTTTTAATGTGATGGTTATCATTATTTTTAATATTATTGTAAAGTGTGTTAGGAAAATAATTGAAAAGTGAAGTACAAATTATTTTAGTAAATAAAATCTCCACACACACTCTAACCTAAATAAAGGGGAAAGTGGCTTTTCGGTGTAGTGTTCTGACTAGCTCCCCATCAGCACTTTAAACTCATGACATTGGTTGTTGTTTAGTCGTTTAGTCATGTCTGACTCTTCATGACCCCATGGACCAGAGCACACCTCCTGCAGTTTGGTCAAACTCATGTTGGTAGCTTCGAGAACACTGTCCAACCATCTCATCCTCTGTCGTCCCCTTCTCTTTGTGTCCTCCATCTTTCCCAACATCAGGGTCTTTTCCAGGGAGTCTTCTCTTCTCACGAGGTGGCCAAAGTAGTGGAGCCTCAGCTTCAGGATCTTTCCTTCCATTTCTTCCCCTTCTATTTGCCAGGAAGTGATGGGACCAGTGGCCATTATCTTAGTTTTTTTGATGTTGAGCTTCAGACCATATTTTGCAATCTCCTCTTTCACCCTCATTAAGAGGTTCTTTAATTCCTCCTCGCTTTCTGCCATCAAAGTTGTGTCATCTGCATATCTGAGGTTGTTGATATTTCTTCCGGCAATCCTAATTCTGGCTTGGGATTCATCCAGTCCAGCCTTTCCCATGATGAATTCAGGTTCCTATGCAATATTTTTCTTTACAGCATTGCACTTTCCTTTCACTTTCAGCCGCTTCATCAGCTCTGAAAAGTTTACTGTTCAATTAGTTGAGCAAAAAATATATATTGCTGAATTTACCTGGCCCTTTTGTGCAGTCTTATATACAGAAAATAAAGCACCTCCATTAAGTGTTTGAATATTCATTCTGCCTGAAGTAAATTGCAAGTCTTTAAATCTGTCCTTCTCTAGTGACTACTCATTATATCTCAATTATAGGAACACAATTTAAAGAGCACAATTTGAAAAAAATAAGATGCTCAGGAAGTTTTTTTAAAGGTTCTTCATTTATACTAGAGAAACACAATAGTTCTGTTTAACACAATTACAACTGCACGGTTACTTCCAACCCAGCTATATGATTAAATGGAATAACAACAAACACCTTTTTATGTCTGAAAGCAATGCTCTTCTTGTTTATTCCTAAAGAGGTACCATACAGGCAGAAAACACAAATGCTCTGATCTGGAGCCTTGTATGTGCTTCCCTATGTGCATAGGGTCTTCAGTGCATGCTGGCAGCTCAGTTAATTTTAAAGGAGAAAGTGACCGGATCTATGAGCACAATGTGCTATATAGGTGAGTCTCCTTCAGAAATGAACAGGTAAATTTGTTTTGAGTGGAGGAGCTCCGACACCTGATCAAGATTGCTAGGTCACATTGCCAACAACGTAAATGACAATGCTCCTCAGATTTTAATCAAGTGGAATTGCATCCTCAGGTGGCTGGTCCACACCTCCTAATCTCAAATATTTTTGCTTCAGTTGGTGCCCCCAAGTGTGCTTTTGCTTCTGCAGTGGACAGTTTTACTTCAAATACCACAAATTTATTGTTTATTATATTGAAATGTGTTATATTAAAGCGGGCACCCCCAAACTTGGCCCTCCAAACTTGTTTTGGGACTACAATTCCCATCATCCTTGACCACTGGTCCTGTTAGCTAGGGATGATGGGAGTTGTCGTCCCAAAACAGCTGGAGGGCTAAGTTTGGGGATGCCTGTATTAGAGTTAAGACAGGCATGATAAGCTAAGTAACAGTCTAGATCAGTGGTTCCCGATCTATTTTTGGCCATCTCTAAAATCCTGATTGCCCCCCCCCCGCCTGTGACATATAATTCTTATATTCAAAAAGTGAACTCCTATTCACTTCCTATTCAAAAAGTTGGTGACACCCTACACACACACACACACACACAACACCGAAAGAATATTGGACTGTGGATCCAGAGATATGCCAGCAAATGGAATTCTGGTGCTGACACTGTTCTGCAAGAGCTAGTGGAAAAATTTTAACAACACTGAGATTATAAGTGGCCTGGAGGCTGTATTGGACGACTAAGTCAAACAAATAATAATAATTGTGGCAACCTGCATCTTGAGTCATTGCACAAGCTATTGCAGGAGGGGCATTGCTAAATACCTTCCACTTAAAAGAAGCAGGCCGCTGGGTTTCAGTTCTCTGCAAGACTTGCTCTAAGTCTGAAAAAGCCCTCCTGCGTGCAGAAAAAGTCTCATGGACAGGCACTTCTGGATCCAACCCATTAGTTTTATTTTCTTGAAGATTATTTCCCCCTCTTTATTTCAAACAAATATATATCCAGGTTGCATAATGGCTTTCGCCTTGATTTAGATGTAATGCAAATTGCTAGGTTCAGAAATCTGATGAAGGTTCTGTTGTTGGTTGGTTGGTTTTTTTCTTTTTCATTTTCCTTTCTCGAACCCTTGAATATCAGACCATAATTGGCAAGGCGGGAGCTGTTGAGTGCTGGTCCCTCTAGAATGCCTGGCACTGAGCTCTTTTGTAAATCTGACCTCACTCCTCTAAATTGTTATCCTGAGAAAGCTTTGCATCGCTTCGGAGTAATCATTAAGTTACAACAATTCCTAGCAGCGAAGTATGATGCAACTTGATCCTCCGTACCATCTGTAGGAAACACTGTAACAAAGCAGACAGTTGTCGCCGAAGGCAGCTTTCCTGGCTCGTGCAAGACCACTGCAGGCTTCAGTGCATTTTTTTCCTTTTTGTTGGAACACTTCAGTAAGGACCTTACCGGCATTGTTGTTCGCACTGCTGCTGCTGCTGCTGCTGCTGCTGCCTGCAAGAGACTTATTTATATTATTTTTTAAGGCTGGTGAGGAAAGGAGGGGGTGAGGAATATCCCTGCATGACCAATCTGCTGCTGCCTTCCAACAAGCTGCGATCACCTTCTTTGTCCTGTCCTGGGGTTAGCTGTAGTGCGGAGGGGGAGTGTGTAGTGGTGACTTGCAGCAGGAATGTCCCTGCTGCTACCCACCAGCAAAGCAGCAGGTGCCTCGTTCGCTCTGTGCTTGGGCTTCCTTTTGGTAGGGGCAGGTGACAAGAAGAGAAGAAGAGTTTGGATTTGATATCCCGCTTTTCACTACCCGAAGGAGTCTCAAAGTGGCTAACATTCTCCTTTCCCTTCCTCCCCCACAACAAACACTCTGTGAGGTGAGTGGGGCTGAGAGACTTCAGAGAAGTGTGACTAGCCCAAGGTCACCCAGCAGCTGCATGTGGAGGAGTGGAGTCGCGAACCCGGTTCACCAGATAACGAGTCTACCGCTCTTAACCACTACACCACACTGGCTCCAAGTTGGAGAAGGGAAGAAAGAGGGGCAGAGCTGTTGCTGTCAGCCAGGTGGGACTGGTGGCAGGTGCTTCCTTTGCCCCAGAGAGGAGTTCTTCTGAAAGCAGGAGTTTGCTCCACTAATGGGTGCAGGTGTGCAGGGCCTGCTTTAAAAAGGTAAAGGGACCCCCTGACCATTAGGTCCAGTCACGGACAACTCTGGGGTTGCGGTGCTCATCTCACATTACTGGCCAAGGGAGCCGGCATACAGCTTCCGGGTCATGTGGCCAGCATGACTAAGCCACTTCTGGCGAACCAGAGCAGCACACGGAAACACCTTCCCGCCAGAGCGGTACCTATTTATCTACTTTGACGTGCTTTGAAACTGCTAGGTGGGCAAGAGCAGGGACCAAGCAACAGGAGCTCACCCCATCACGGGGATTCGAACCGCCAACCTTCTGATCGGCAAGCCATAGGCTCTGTGGGCAAAATGGGTGGTTGGTTGCCTGGGGCACTGATCTGAGCCAGTGGCTATGTTTTTTGGATGTACAGTGAGCTAGGGTGGCAAAAGGCAAGCAGGGTTGTCACGTTGAATAAAATATTGGTAAGCCCTGTCCTGCATAATCGATCATGTGATGTAGTACATGAACACCATTTGAATGACAGTGCCTATCAACTTTGAGCAGGCAGATCTCTCTAATATGTTATTGGGGTGGGGGCAAAGGGACCTCAGCCCCTAGGAGTTGGCTCCTACGAAAGCAAGTGTCTCTGCCCCCCCCCCGGGTTCTACTTGTTGTTTGGGTGCAAACCACAACAATGATTTATCTTTGGTTGGTCTGCTGGACAAAGTTGCATCTGTTCGGGGCAACTCTGCTATTTGTTGGTACTCTTAGAATAGGCGAGCCTTTTCAGCTTCTCACCATCGTCCGTTTCACTTTCAGCAAACATTTTTGAGAAATGATGTTTGTTCACATCCAGAGGAAAAGCCATATCCTTTGCTCTTTGCTCAGAGCTAAGCGAAATTAAGCACATAGCACCAGAGCATGTGCAGAGTTCCAGCAAAACAGAGCTTCTGGGTGACAATGGACTGACTGTTTAAAAAAAAGTAATTTCTAACTTTGGCAAGACCCTCCAGCAAAGTACGTCCTCATGCACTTCATGTTCCTTGGCGACTGCATATGGCACTCCAATATGTGTGTAGGGGGCTTATGCAAAGGAAAAACCTACTTTGCATGATCCTGTGCTGAAACGCTTTTGTTTCTCAACGTCTTGGTTGCATCACTGTCTGGTTTTCAAGTCCTCACCAAGTAAGAGCTTTAAAATTGTAAACAATGAAAGGTGATCATGTTGGGATTTTAACAGGTGCCTAATAGCTCTACAAAAATGTTCTGGGCTGCCTACAGGCTGTATGATAGCTATCCGTGCCCCAGGGCACAAAATGGATTTTCTATCATTGAGACGTTTGCTTGAACGCAGATTCTTTCTTTTGAGTGTGGCTGGATATTGGAGCACAGAAGATGCACATGTGTTGAATGGTTCATAATACTGAGCACTGCCAAGCATAAAACATTTAAGTCATCTTCCTTTTGTTTAAAGGTACGGAAGGGCTCCTGTGATTTGCCTCAAAATCACACACAAGTACTCAAACATTGGCTCTTTCAAATCTAATGAAAGAAACAGCTTCCTATCCATCACATTTTATCCCCTGCCCCTATGGTCTGGCATCACATTATGCATTAATTCCTGTCAAGGCATTCCTGGGAGGACTGACCCCTGCTCTGCCCTAAGCCCCGTGAGGTTCATTACTATGGCCCACCTAGCAAAGGGGAGTAACTCACAAGAGCAATCTCACGGATGAAAATCAAAACATAACTAAACCCAGGACATTCTGTATCCGATGATGGCCAGCAGTAAATCACAGCTATGCATTCTCTGAACCAGTTACTGTCTTGTTAGCTTAACCCAGGGATAGCCAATGAGGTGACCTTCAGCTGTGGTGGACTTCAACTTTCACCAGCGCTAACCAGCATGGCCAATGTCAGGGATTTACAGCATCTGGAAGGCACAATGTAGGCCTAACCAGCAGCTGGAGAACATTACCCCTGGCCTAAGCCTACCTCATAGTGGTGATAAAATTAGGAAGGAGAGATAAATATCTACGGCACCTAGAGCTCCTTGGAGGACACCGTCCCCAAGATATGAGAAATACCACTCCCAGCAACGCCTGCCTAAAGAACTTAAACAAGACTGTTAAATGTTTTTGATTCATTGATTATTTTTTTCATTTTGTTCACCAAGACTCTTATCCATTGTTTTTTCATAAAGAAAACTCTTTGGGTAGGGAATCATAGCATTAAAAGTAGTCCTACCTTTTGCACGAGAAACCTAATTAAATGAAATAACTTTTGAACAATTGCAATCGTGAAACATGAAAAGAAAAGGAATAATGTTCTTTTGGAACTATAACTGGTGTTTGCTTGCTTGCTTGCTTGCTTGCTTGCTTGCTTTTTTTACAAGTGTGTCATTTGCAAAATCAGCCAACCGTGGAAGAATTTAACTCAAAATACAAAGAGCTTCCTTAACTGGGACCTTTAAAATCTTAAACAGCAGATTTTGAGCCTACCACTATTTTTGACAATACCCCTTTGGCATGTAGCCAGGGGCAGCTGTTCAAGAAACGTGTGTCCAGAGTCCCCTTAGGTGTGCAGAATTAGTACCATGGTTCAATGGATCCTGGCCTGGGGTTTTTCAAGCAGAAAATGGTGCCCTTCCAGGTTCTTCCTTTTTAAAAAAGTTGGCCATTTTGATGCTTGGCTTACAGTTCAACACCTGTCAAGTTATCCTTCCCTCTCTGCCTGGTTCTTTTCTATCAGACAGCCAGCTATCACCAGACTCACCTCAGTGGCTCAGCACGCTCACGATCCTATCACACTGAGAGGCAGCACATCAGAATCTTCACAGTGCCGAACCCTCTGTTTTACAAGCTATTGATCGCAAGTCATTGTTTCAGCAATGCAATACCATCAGACTCTCCAATGAAAGAAATAGGCAGAAGGAGAGGGTGCACTGTCAACCAGGCTCCTTTCCACGTGAACTGACTTCTGTTCTTCTGATGTCTGCTTGGATGGGGACATGTGGTCATTTTGTCCAGGTCACAGAATGCAGTTTGAAAGACAGACTGTTGCTGTTTGCAGTTTATATACACCCCAGCACTTCCAGCACTGGTATAATCAGCTTTCGCCAAGTTTTGTGTCATTCCAAAAACCCCGCAAAGCTTCTTTTATCAGAGGTGACAGTGTGACAAAAGAAATCTGTATGGGAAGCAAAGTCTCTTGGAAACCACTTCAAATCCTCTTCAAAAACACTCTCAGTCTGTAATATTTAACCCATTTTGAATAACAGCAGTGCACACAGTCTCCTTCATCTATCTGACAGTTACCTGGGGTTTTTTCCCCACCTGGAGTTCTTTATGCAGAATGTATTATTAATTTTTCTTAAATGTGCAGCGATATTATCTACTTGTAACTGTTCAAAACATCAGGTGGAGAAAGTGTGTCAGTATCACATCAAAGCCAGACAGTGTGTGTGAATGTGGGAGAGCACTTTGGTTCACATTTTAATATGAAACTCCCCAATTTCCCCCCCCCTCCCGTGACAATTATGTGACTCAAAACACAGCTCTCCTTTGAAATTTGTACTTTCAAAACTTTGTGAAGTGGTCCTGAAACCAAATAATATGTACAAAAATGTTTATATTAGAGGGAAGCATGCGCAAAAATGTGTATGTTAAATGATTTCAATTTTAACTTTAAAAAAATCATTGATTTTTATCCGCCCTGATCAGAATCCTGATCCAAAGATCCTTGTGTGTTGATATGTAGTGTGCATGCAGCTGCCAAAAAGTGAATCAACATAGTAAGTTTTGACATCACCAGCCATCTGTGTGAGACAGAGTGGTTAGGGCAGCTGGATTCAGTAACACAGATGATCATTGTTAACATGTCTTTCCAAGAGTGGATGCTTTCTATTCTTACCACCAGCTCTCCAGGGATCAATGTAAAGTGTGGAAGAGAAGAAACAATTGCGGGGAGAGCAGTCAGGGAATGTGCACACCCAGACCTGGTCAAGCCAATACTTTAAGAAGCAAACACACAAATTTTGGAATGTAAAGTCTAGAATATTAACAAATATCAAATGTTTGTGGATATTCAATTCAGCTCCAAAAACAGCTCTTAGGTGATGAGGGACTTTTTATTTTATGCTTATTGTTTGATGTTTCCTGAAGAAGAAGAAGAAAATACAATTAAAATTGCTAGTTGGTTCTGCTATTGACTTTCTATAAGACATGCATTATGCATAGAGGTAGGAATGAAACTTGCACATTGTTTCACAGTGAACAGAGATTGCCCAATTAATACGCTATGAGATTTAGGGCTCCATTTCAATAGTGCTCTTGAAGGGTAGAAATATTTACTGATTTCCTCCCCACCCCCTTAATTGTTGTTGTTGTCCCCCCCCAATCCCATTTGCTATGTTTGCTTCTACTATCAGGTACTACTTGGTGCCATTTTTACTTCTTTTTCTCCTTTATTAGTCACATGAAGAATCGAACTGAGAATCACATACAGTAGTGAAAGGGATAATGTAATGAAATGGCTTAGCCAATCAGAGTTGGCTGCATGATACCTTCACTGGGGGTAAATAAAGATAGCTGAAAGTATTGGCACCTGTGATGGTATTTTCAACTTTATCATCCTCTGAAATAAACCTAAGGAATCAATGGTCTTTTCAGTTCTTTAGCCAACAGAATGTTGTTTATAAACCCTTTGAGTAGTCAATAGGGATACATCAAGCTTGTGACTAAAGAGCTCTGGCTTTTTTTCTAACATTCCACTCCCCCCTCCCCGCCCCCCCGAAAAATAAAGTAAATCGATGTGTATGTCTGGGGAGATACTGATATTTGAATAGGACAATATTAGCACACATTAATTGTGAGTGGTTTGTTGCTGAGTTTGTGCAATGAAGTAGTAAAAGAAGATCACAGCTGCTTATTAGTAATGGCCACCCACAGTGTGGAGAACCTTGGATGATCAAAGAGCAGATATATTTAACAGGGTAATGTTGACATACTCTTCAGCTACTTTGCATAATAAGATCCAAAACGAGTGGTGCAGAGACGAGTGCTTTTAACCATTCAAAACTCTCTATTAGGTTAAAAGGGTCTTCCTTCTTTGCTTCAAAAGTTAATGAATTTAGACACTGTTGTCTTCTTATTTTATCTTTTATTTCCCTCCGGGGCATCCTTGATGTAGTGTGAATAATGCTTTACAATGTGCATATTGTGTTTTGCCCCTTGAGCAGGCTGAATTTCTGTAGCCAAAGATACTGCTTCCCCCCCCCCCCCATTTCCATTCATACTTCCATTCATTAACTGACACTGCTTCAAATGCATAACTATTTTCTGGACAGTTAAGATTATTTCATTATAGCAGGCCATGGTTACTACAGATTCTCAGGGCACAGGTCTATTATACGTGTCCGCAAACTACCAGTACATCCCTATGCCCAATGAATAAGCTCCTCTGGAATATGAACATCTGGAAGGGAGGTAGCTCAACTGCTAAGGGAAACTTTTCCCACTTTTGCTCTGGCTCTATTCCAGAAACTAACACTGTTTACTGAAATGGAGGGACAAAAAGCAAAACCAACACATCTAACTTACCATTTCAATAGAGGATTTTGGCATAAAATAGTGAATGTGTTTGGCCTTGGCTCACTAGGACTGACCTGTTTAAAGTTATTTCCCCCTATTAGAATGATATTAGATATGCAGTTCTAAAATGACACAGGGCATAAAAGGTAAAGGTAAAGGGACCCCTGACCATTAGGTCCAGTCGTGTCTGACTCGGGGGTTGCGGTGCTCATCTCGTGTTACTGTCCGAGGGAGCCGGCGTAGCCTACAGCTTCCGGGTCATGTGGCCAGCATAACTAAGCCGCTTCTGGCGAACCAGTGCAGCGCACGAAAACGCCCTTTACCTTCCCACTGGAGCGGTACCTATTTATCTACTTGCACTTTGACGTGCTTTCGAACTGCTAGGTGGGCAGGAGCAGGGACCAAGCAACGGGAGCTCACCCTGTCTTGGGGATTCGAACCGCCGACCTTCCGATCAGGAAGCCCTAGGCTCTGTGGTCTAATCCACAGCGCCACCCGCGTCCCTGTCATAGGGCGTACTTGTTAATTAAAACGTTTTTTACCTTGTTTTCCCCCTCCCCCATCAAATGTAAGTAATATCCGGCCACACCATTTGCAAAACAATGTTTCTTTCCTTGCTACTGGTTGCTGGTTTCTCTGCTCCGCCCTCTGGTGTCACATTTTAATTCTTCCTTCCTCCATGCTCTTCGTTATCTGTGCATGTCAGCCTTTCAAATTTAATTTATGAGCAGTGTTTCACCAATATAGCAGCATAAAATGATTAAAAATTATAACATAAAAAGTAGGGCATCATGCGGCCATCTATGTTATCGAAACCATTCCTTAATGTTAAAAAACATGAGAGTAGATGCATCCTATGTCTCTCTAAACTAGAGCTTTCCAAACTTTTCATGTTTCTTTAGACATGCATCATTTCGCAACACAGTAATTCGGTTTTGCTAGCAAACCAGAGGTTAAAATAACCCCTTCCCAACCCCAGGAGGAGAGTGGGGAGCATTCGCACGACACACCTACACACTGCAGCTGACACACTAACATGTTGCGACACCCAGTTTTGGAAAGCTCTGCTTTTGACAATGATGGAAGCTGTAGTCCAGCAACACTGGGAGGGTCACGGAGTCCTCATCCCTGTACTGGGCATTACGTGAGGGAGGAATAGCTCATCATCAGCCCCATAGCCCCCCTTCGTGGAAACCTTTCCAGCCTGGGGGCCACACTCCCTTCTGAAGGCCACATGGCAATGGTGGGTGGAACCAGAAGGAAAAGTTGATAGAACAATGAATGTAGATCTCGCCTTTGTACAGTAGGCCAGGTTCTTCATACACTCCACACTCCTTTCTCTGTCCTCTTCCAGACAAGGAAGAGGCATTTTCAGAGTTCAAAGGCACGGTCCAACCAGCCAAAAACACTTGGGCTGTGAAGATGTGGTCTGGGCAGAGCCCTGAGCGCTCTGAAGGGTGGTATTCAGCCCTGAGGACTGATGCTGCCCACTTCTGTGTTAGGCCTTTAAATCAGAATGGGAAGAGACTACGCTTTCTGGAGTCTAAGGTATAGATCTATAGCTTTGGCACGTGCTGCTCTGCAATTTGTTCAAGTTGCACTTTGAAGAGTCTTCTCTCCTCTTTCCCCCCTTCTCCCTCTTTCTCTCTCTCTCTCTCCCAAAGCTGTAAAGTATTCATAAAAGCTAACAACTATCCGAGAAAATTAGCATTGATGGATGTTTTCTTGCTCTCCATCAGGAAATGATGTACTTGAAACTCATTACAGATCTTCACAGAATCTCTGCCGAATGTGCCTTGGGCTTTGTGTGGATCAGCACGCGCCTCGTTTGCTGCATAATTCATATCTCTTGTGTCACGTTTAATGTGTAACATGTATTCCTTGTTAATTAGAAAAATATAAACTGCCCCCTCCTTACCTTAGGACAGAACCAGAGAACTATTGGAGAAATCAAGAAAACATAGATTCTCTCTCCCCCCTCTGCTGCCTCACTTACATTTTGAATTGAATTCTGACACCTCGTCTAAACCTAAATCATTTAAACAACTGCAGGAGTGGACAGGGTGGGTGGGACTTCCATCATGCCAAGTCCTTAGTTCTCCATTCCTTACTATATGCTTCCAGTATCAGTACAAAACATTTTGCCAATTGAGGCAGAGAAGCAAATGTCCTATTTACCGCACATACAAAGCTGCCTTATACAGAGCCAGCCCGCTGGTCCATCGAGCTCACTGTTGCCTACACTGACTGGCAGCTGCTCTCTGAGATTTCAGGTAGGCACATTAACAGCCATACCTATCCAGAGATGCCAGGGATTGAACCTGGACCTTCTGCATGAAAAGCAGATGCTTTATTACTGAGCGGCTGCCCGGGCACTGTACCCAAGGATACCTGAGTTACTTTGGCCGCTGAGGGTGAAAAGCCCATGAGTGCCTCCCTCCCTCCCTCCCTCCCTGACAGCAAATGTAGAGTAATCATCCATTTTAAAACAAAATAAAAAATAAAAAAAATTCCTTCCAGTAGCACCTTAGAGACCAACTAAGTTTGTTCTTGGTATGAGCTTTCGTGTGCATGCACACTTATCTGAAGAAGTGTGCATGCACACGAAAGCTCATACCAAGAACAAACTTAGTTGGTCTCTAAGGTGCTACTGGAAGGAATTTTTTATTTTTTATTTTGTTTTGACTGTGGCAGACCAACACGGCTACCTACGTGTAACATAAATTTTAAAATTAGTAATCTTCTGCCCTTTCATGAGAGCCCCAAATGCCTGATGCGGCCCACTCCTTCTAATGGTAGGATGGCCCTAGAGATTTATAATGTTCTTAGAAATGGGCTTAACATGGATTTCTGTTTCCCTTCTCTGTGTTGCTGCCACTAACCAATGGGTCCTGTAAATTTCTTGGGGTTGAGACCTACCCTCCCTTCCTTTATTTCTTCTTGTTTGCGCTGCATTGTATTAGCTCCTATTAATGGTACCATGGGGAAACCCAGCCAGATGGGTGAGGTATAAATATCATCATCATCATCATCATCAGATGTGTGTACAACATGAAGAAAATACGACCCGCCACACCCACCCACCCAAAACCTGAATTGGTATAGTCCGGAATTCTGAGCCCACCATCTGATTCTGTATAATGTGTAGATCTATTCATGACAGTTTTGAAACAGCTTGGAAAGTAAAAAGAAAAAGAAAAGGGGGGTAAAGGGACCCCTGACCATTAGGTCCAGTCGCAGACGACTCTGGGGTTGCAGTGCTCATCTCGCTTTACTGGCCGAGGGAGCTTCTGGGTCATGTGGCCAGCATGACTAAGCTGCTTCTGGCGAACCAGAGCAGCGCACGGAAACGCCATTTACCTTCCCGCCAGACTTGTACTTTGACGTGCTTTTGAACTGCTAGGTTGGTAGGAGCTTGGACAGTACCACTGGCTAAAAGATGAAAGTATGTAAAACACAAATATGAACAGAGGAAAGAAGAGGAGTTTGGATTTGATATCCCGCTTTATCACTACCTGAAGGAGTTTCAAAGCAGATAACATTCTCCTTTCCCTTCCTCCCCCACAACAAACACTCTGTGAGAACACAGCACCAGACTGCTTGTGGGTTGACACCATAAACCATTTTAGGACAATGCAGATGAACAAAGGTTTGACAAAAATCGACTGTGAAATACTCTTTCATTTATGAACTGTAGTGGATTTTTAATTTTTTGCATAGTTCATTTATAATAAAGGTTTTTCCCATCACCTTAGCATTTCACCTCAGGGCAAAATCATAGATTTCCCCCCAAGTATTGATTCTTCGTTATATCCTAAATGAGATATAGGGATTAATTTTTCTTCCTTGCGTCTAGCTCTGGGTTTTGGAAATATGTGTCTTGGCCTAGCTCTGTCCATTATTGTGAACTGAAACCAACATCACATACCATCTCTCCTGATGGGGATTTCACTGTTGAAAGTGTTTGATTTCTTTTGACACAAATCTTACTGTTTTGAATATTGGTTAAAGGTGAAAAGGAGGCAATGGAATTATTAATAAATTGAGGGGGGATATATTCCTCGAGGAAAGAGGATGTGTATTCTTAGCCTAGAGCCCTCAAACAATTCGAGACAACTAATTATTTTGTTTTCTGAGTATTGGGTGGAAAGGAATCTGTTCAATATTTGGGGCTGTAGTGCTAAGCACTGAACTCAGTGAGGGCCTGCTTCTATTTAAATATGTATATTATTAGGCTATAAGCATCCTTGGTTATTTTCCCAAAGAGATTGCAAAGGGAGTGATTCAATGTGTTGGCCACTCTTAGAGCATGTTGCCGGATATAGTAGGATACAAATCCATATGTGTGTGAAGAGGGGGGGTGAGTCTGCATGGTAAGGAACCCTAAGGTTCAGTGGGAAATTTAATCATAGGCTCCTTTTTGATGGTCCCAGTAATGGTGGACAAGCTTCCCTGAAAGACCTGCCCACCACAACTGCTCTTCCCGTGCAACGCTCAACTGAAAGAAGAAGAGTTTGGATTTGATATCCCGCCTTTCACTCCCCTTAAGGAGTCTCAAAGCGGCTAACATTTTCCTTTCCCTTCCTACCCCACAACAAACACTCTGTGAGGTGAGTGGGGCTGGGAGACTTCAAAGAAGTGTGACTAGCCCAAGGTCACCCAGCAGCTGCATGTGGAGGAGCGGAGACGCAAACCCGGTTCACCAGATTATGAGTCCACCGCCCTTAACCACTACACCACACTGGCAACTGAAAGGGTTATACATGCTAAAATGCTTCCCAGAATCCTCTGCAGGGTGGCCACTTACGCATAACAGGGGGGGGCAAAGTAGGACACAAATCTGCATAATTGTATATGCTAATTGATACATATAAGTGTATATTTAGAAACACGCTGAGCTTTTCCAGGTGTCAACCACCAGCTGATCAGCAGTGCCTGCAAACCCTGCTTTTGTCAGACACACACCTGATCTCATTCATGAAGCGGAGGGTATAGGTGGGTACAACTTGTTAGACCAAATTAGCCCCTCAAGCCAGAGATTCCTGACGACTGTTCCATTGCATTGCTTTGAATACTTGAAAAATACATTTTTTAAAAATTTTAAGTTTGCGGGCACAGAGGTTGTATGAAACAGAGGCTCCTAGGCACTTATGGAAGACAGATGAGAAGTAATGTACTAAAACTCTTTCTTTCTTTCCTTATTTCTGTACTCCACCATATTCAAATTTTGAAAAGTATTATGAAGTTGCAGACCCAAGTGGTTGAGAATCTCAGAGATGGAGTGGTTCAGACTCCTTGCTATGCACATTTAGCTTGGCTGGCTTTGCCATTCTCTTTGAAAGAGATGGGTTTAGGAAGCAATACTGAGGGGGTGTCATCTATTCTAATAATAAGGTTTTTTTTTACAAAGTATACAGTATATTCTGTCAGAAGGGCTCCTCCTGCTGGTGGCATGAAGCATTGCATTTTTCCAAATTATACGTGTATAGCAATATACAGTGAGTATCTCAGCCTGAGATAAGTGCTTCTCACAGTGAAGTCCATATTTATTTGGAGGCATAACACTATTAGAGTTCCATATTTCCACTAAAGTGGCTTAAGGTAAAAAGTGATTAAAAGCAGCTTACAGCTAGACACTGGACTATAATGTAAACTTAATATATATTTAATCATCTCTCTTTTTGCACAGAGCTGGTTGTAAATATGGAACAGTGAACAGATGGTGTTTATGAAGCCATGCATTGTAGAAGTTAGAAGGATACACTTAATATATAAAGATTATTTAGCAATATTTAGCAATATTATTTAGCCTACTGTACCCTTCTTTCTCATTCCCCCACTTTCCCCACTTGAACTCCTATTTAACCCTCTTCTTCCCTGCTTTTATTTTATTTTAAATTTTCTTGTTTTTATGTATCTTTATTGTAAGTTATGTCATTATATCACTGATTTATTATACACTTCATCTGTATGAAAACATTATGAGTTGATCCAGACTTGTACTCAGCCGAGTTTCACTAATGCTGGAGGAATAGGGGGACAAGGGGCAATTTTTACCAGTTCTCCTTCCCCCACAATACCCTGTGGCCCCTGAAAATCTATTCTGGATGCTTAGGAGACCCTTTAGACCACCATGAAAGGGAAAGGGGGGGTTGCAGGGCAAAGAGGAAACCAGCAAAAAACTAAAAGAAAAGAAAAATCACCTTTCTTCCCTTCTCCAGTGGATCTTGGTGCCTTCTGTCAATAATAATAATAATAATAATAATAATAATAATAATAATTTTTTTACTCCGCCCATCTGACTGGGTTTCCCCAGCCACTCTGGGCAGCTCCAAACAGAATATTAAAAACACGATAAAACATCAAACATTAAAAACTTCCCTAAACAGGGCTGCCTTCAGATGTCTTCCAAAAGTCAGATAGTTGCTTATTTCCTTGACATCTGATGGGAGGATGTTCCACAGGGTGGGCGCCACTACCAAGAAGGCCCTCTGCCTGGTTCCCTGTAACCTCACTTCTCGTAGTGAGGGAACCGCCCAAAGGCCCTTGGAGCTGGACCTCAGTGTCCGAGATGAACGATGGGGGTGGAAAGAAATTTTCTATTCACAGATCCAATCCTATATGTTTTGTATCATAGTATTTACATTATCCAGGCTCACATTTTTTAAAAAAAAAATGCATCACTGTATTTTAATGGATATTTGGGGGGGCAAGCAAACCTTTTTTTTCAATTCAGTACAGGTTTATCACAAATGCCATGAGGAAAAAATTTAATTTTCTCTGCACAGGTTAACTCAGGTTTAAGCTGACTGCTGGACTGACTGTCACTAAGTTGTCAACTGCCGGTTATGGATAGTGTACAGAAGGAGAACAAGTTGACCTTGAACTCACTAAATGTTTTATGAATAGCACCCATTTCCAGGGAGAAAAAAATATGAATATGTTTTCCAGATTTTGCAGCCCCTCTCTCCTTTCCTTAAGGCTCTCTAGCACCAAATGCTTTTCATCTTATCAAGGTGCTCATTATAGGGAAGGTTCAGAAAGCAAAGAGCATCGTTTTAATGATGAAGGTAATGCTTGGAGAATATAAGGAGCTGACGCCACTGCCTTTCCCCAAAGGCAACACAGAATATTGCAGTTGTCATGCCATACTTTTGCAAAAGAACATTTGTTTTTTGAGGAGATTCCCATGTAATATATAACATACACAAGTAATAAGGGAAAGCCTGCATTTCAGGGTTTTTCTTCATCCTTTTTCAAAGCTGGGTTTTGATAGGGAACTGCACAGGAAGAAGAAGAAGAAGAAGAAGAAGAAGAAGAAGAAGAAGAAGAAGAGGAGGAGGAGGAGGAGGAGGAGGAGGAGGAGTTTGGATTTGATATCCCGCTTTTCACTACCCGAAGGAGTCTCAAAGCGGCTAACATTCTCCTTTCCCTTCCTCCCCCACAACAAACACTCTGTGAGGTGAGTGGGGCTGAGAGACTTCAGAGAAGTGTGACTAGCCCAAGGTCACGCAGCAGCTGCATGTGGAGGAGCGGAGACGCGAAGCCGGTTCACCAGATTACAAGTCTACTGCTCTTAACCACTACACCACACTGGCTCTCAGGTATAGGGAGAGCAGCTACTTTAGTTCAGTGTAGAATTTATTGGGGCCCTTTCTCCTGACACATCAACAGAATACTTCTGACTCTTTCAGGGATTGCAGACAAAATGTTTTGTATGGCTCTTCCTAAAGTTAATGACATTGAAATCTCTGCAAATCCACTGATATGAGTTTATGTATCTTCTTGGGCTGCCACTTTAAGAAGCACAAACATATTTAATAAAGAAGACACTCTTAAACATCATTTGAAGACACGTAAAGCTGCCAGCTGCCTGCCAGTCTGCCTGCCTTTCTATCTAAGATGCTACCAGGAGCAATGCTAATTTGGAGGAGTGAGGAGTGGCAAAGACTATGAGGAGCACCTGGAGGTGGAACAAACGGGACATGTTTGGTGGAGCTTGTTATTGTTTGGTGGAGCTTGTTATGTCAGCCATGGATGCCACCCTTCAATTTAAAACATTTCCAGAGCTGGTGGAATGAATTAATGCGTTCATAAATGACAATTAAAAAAAATTCAAAATAAGATGTTATTGTTTAGTCGTTTAGTCGTGTCCAACTCTTCATGACCCCATGAACCACAGCATGCCAGGCACTCCTGTCTTCCACTGCCTCCCGCATTTTGGTCAGACTCATATTGGTAGCTTTGAGAACACTGTCCAACCATCTCGTCCTCTGTCACCCCCTTCTCCTTGTGCCCTCAATCTTTCCCAAACCAGGGTCTTTTCCAGGGATACTTCTCTTCTCATGAGGTGGCCAAAGTATTGGAGCCTCAGCTTCAGGATCTGTCCTTCCAGTGAGCTCTCGGGGCTGATTTCTTTAAGAATGGATAGGTTTGGTCTTCTTGCAGTCCGTGGGACTCTCAAGAGTCTCCTCCAGCACCATAATTCAAAAGCATCAATTCTTTGGCGATCAGCCTTCTTTATGGTCCAGCTCTCCCTTCCATACATCACTGCTCAGTGCTCCAGGTGGATCACGTTGAGTCAAAACTCTCCACTATGACCTGTCCATCTTGGGTGGCCCTGCACGGCATAGCTCATAGCTTCTCTAAGTTATCCAAGCCCCTTTGCCACGACAAGGCAGTGATCCATGAAGGAGAAAATAAGATATAAACACAATAAAACAGGAAGAATGTTGAGGAACAGCAGGTCCATTGCAATGGTTGGCTCAGGTGATATGCCATGGAGAAGGTAAACTTTTTTGGCACCAGGAAAACTTCCCTGGGGAAGGCATTCCACAGGAAGGACACTTCAGGAGAAGGATTGCAAGACACTGCCCATTACTGAGTCTGTCTACCACAATAAAGTCCATGTATCTGGTTACTACCCACCTAACATCAGTGAATGAGTGGGATCCAGAAAAGAACCTCAGTGTTTACTGAGTATGACTTAGTTGACTATCACCATATAATCTATAATCTTTCATTATGTTTGTTTGTTTGTTTGTTTGTTTGTTTGTTTGTTTGTAGCATTTTTTCCTAGTAGAATCCCCCCACCCTTCATTTCTGGAATCCTTGGCAGGAATTCCTGAGGGATTATGCTCTCTGGCAGTAAGAAGTTTCCCCTCAGCCACTGGCTCTATTTAGAAAGTTTCATGGGCCATCTCATTATTTATTTGTTTATTAGGAATTGTAGGAGCAAGAAAGAAGCAGCCTCAGCTGGCTGGCTGAAAGTATGATTGTATTTTGAAATATAGTATGGAGAGAATCTATATTGTGTGCCTCTTGGAAAGCAGTTTGAAGAAACATCTTGACCCAGAAGTTCCATTACCCGTTTTAATTGAAATTGATTACCTTTTTTTTTTCTTCAGAAGAAGACGAAAAGAGGAGGGAAAGAAAGAACTGAAGATCAAAATACCCCTTTGACATTTCAGTTTGGGCATTTCCTGCTAAAATGCTACTTGTTCCTGTGTGGTAAATGAAGAAATGCATTTGCCGGAGTTGTCACACACATGGATTGCCAATTGGTTCTGAAAGCACCAGTCCTGGAACTGAATTTTCCCATTCAAGCTCAGGGGAATCTCTGTCCCTTCAACTTCAAGTCAGCTGTACATTAAATCCCAGAGAAGTACATTGGTCCTGTTTATAGGATTGCTAATCTTTTTTCCTTAACAGGAACTGGCTCACAACTTTTGCTGGCTCTAAAAAATCTTTTTTCCCACTCTGCCTCCCCACCCCCCAGCTTAGCTAACTATGGATACGACTGGACACAAATATTGGGTGAGAATGTGTTGTGAATGTGATCTGGGCAGTCGTGGCGTCTCTTGTCGTATAAAAGATTTCTCTCCTCCTTCTTGGCAACGGGCGAGCTGGTCAAAGTTCGCCTCCTGCATTAGGCATGGTGAAAGGAAACCGGAGACCCGTACCTTGTCTACTGACACACTTACAAGACAAACACATGCTCCATTAAAAATAACACAGCTCTGCTGTGATATGTGGCCCTCCCATGTCTTTGGAGTAAAAATGTGCTTCAGTGTGCAGTGTTGAGCTTCCTAAGATATAAGGTTTCCACTTGGCACTGAGGCAACTCAAAGAGTTATGAGATAGAAGGCAGCTGATTTTTGTTTTTTTTTATTTTGCCAAGGGGGCGCTCCTCACTCACAGCCTCATACCAAAGCTAAGCACCCTTGTCCCTGATTTTTATCACTTGCTTTTTCTCCATATTTCTCAAGTCAGTCAAGTTCCACATTTTACAAACTCTGGTGACTCCCTTCTTTTCTGTCCCTGGCAGCTGCAAGTGAAGTGGGTGTGGACAGGTTGTACTTGCTTTTCTCTGTTCCATAATGTGATGGTTGCAGAGTGTAATGTTTCCTTTTTAGCACATCTTGCTATTGTCAAGAAGCCAGAGATTTTAATGCATGTTATGTTGTGACCATAGTTTAGGATTCTCTGAAGGGGGGGGTGGAATACCAGCTAGATAATGGCTTCCCTTTTTCAGGCACCAAACTCTTATTGCCACATATCACTTGACAAGAACAACAATGCAGAGCCATGACTGAAGACAAAACAAACCTTGATTTATGTGTTTTAAACCGCTGCTGATTATAAGTGATGTAGTGTGGGTTGCCAGCACCCGGGGCTGCGCAGACAGTGGGGTGGGAGGGAGGGACTGCATGCACTTTTAACTTCCTAACCCAGGTGGTCGCAGCTGCAGAGATAAGAAAAGAAGAGTCATTCCATTGTCTGGAGAGGTCAGTTCCTGGTTTGCATGGAGAGGCCATTTTCAATGGAGCCGAGCAACGGACTGCTATATTGAGGCAGCATTGGGTGTTGAATTCTTGTGCCCCTAACAATTTTGCACCTGGGGCAAATGCCCCTGTGCCCCCACACACTGCACCACTGCTGATTATTCCTGTTGTTTACTTTCATCGGCATTAATGTGGACAACTTGAAACTGGTCTGAAAGTGGTGAAGCTTAGCGCTGCATAGAACTGGTGCTGGTTGCTGTAAGTGCAGTAGAGAGCTCAAAAAATCTCTGGTTCTGGGGCAATGGCCACTTCTATGTTTCCTGGGCTTCTCTCTCGGTGCATTTGGCCTCTACAGGCTTCTACAGCTTTGACACACAAACACTCCTACCTTTCTTCAGCTGTCACAGGATTTCCCGTGCTGCTAAGTATTTAAGGCTAGACACTTACTTGAGACTGAGAGTAAGTTTCATTGAGTTAAGAAGGGTTTGGGCTGTGTAAGGGGCAAGGGCTTTATTTGTGCAGCATGTGGGTGGGTGCAGGACTTTTCCATTTCATCCCTTTTACTGCCTTTCCCAATAATAAGTTGTTAGGCCAATTCCTTCCCCTCTATTCCCCTCTCAAATTAATATATTTCTGTGTGTCCTGGGAGTATTCTGTGTCCGAATCACAAGCTTATTTTGGGTGGCTTCTTTTCACTTCCAGACATATAGACACATGACCAACCAAGCTCAGAATGAGAAGGGATTCCCACCCTATTACATTTCTATTTCACCTTTCTTCCATCACAGAACCCAAAATGGCACACACATGGTTGCCAGCAGTTTTCCATTCCAGACACTGATCAGACCCAGACCTAATTAGTTTCAAGAAAGTGGTGACCTCATGTGCCTTTCAACCATATCCTGAGAACCACATTTTTTTAAACAGGGGAGAGGGGGAAAGGAGATAGTCCTTTACGAGCCATTTGGGTGTGGTACTAAAGGTAAAGGTAAAGGACCGCTGACAGTTACTGGTAAGTCCATTCACAAATGACTCTGGGGTTGCAGCGCTCATCTCACTTTGCTGACTGAGAGAGCCAATGTTTGTCTGCAGACAGTTTTTCCGGGTCATGTGGCCAGCATGACTAAGCTGCTTCTGGCGAAACCAGAGCAGTGCACTGAAACGCCATTTACCTTCCCGCCAGAGTGGTACCTATTTATCTACTTGCACTTTGATGTGCTTTAGAACTGCTAGGTGGGCAGGAGCTGGGACCGAGCAACGGGAGCTCACCCTGTCGCCGGGATTCGAACCGCTGACCTTCCGATTGGCAAGCCCTAGGCTCAGTGGTTTAGACCACAGCGCCACCTACGTCCTTGGGTGTGGTACTAATGATCTCAATTTATCTTAGACACTATGGGAGCATTCCCCTACTTGGGAAGAAGGGCAGGGAACCCCTCATCTGAAAAAAACAACAACAACAAAGGGGGGGAACCCACCTTTGTATCTTTATCAATTACAAAATGATATTTCCCCTTTAAATCTGGCAACCCCAGATCCTTAAAAAGAGGATAATCTGCTCTTCCATAATGCCATTCCTAGTGAAGAATAAACAACTTGGAGCCAAATTTGAGCTGGCAGCCCTGCCCATGGAGGTGCTTTAAAAGTTAACCATATTCCACTCTGGACCCACTCAGTCATTTGTCTGCATGGGAAAATTTCCAGTGAAGGATGTGAGTATGAACTGCAAGAGTAGGCTATACATTGCTGGTGGTGAGCGGGGGAGACCCAAAGGTGACTGCAGATTTATTTATGGAAGCGTAGGTGCCGTTCATTGCCTTTGGGGGCAATTACTATTTGAAGGCCCGTTACACTCCAGCAGGGCTTCTTCCCTTTTTTATGCTGTCCCCAGCTATCCTCAAGGCAATAGCTTGAACAGAATCTAATGGATTTAACACAGTCACTTTAAGCTTAAATAATAAGCAATAACTGGGAGTTCCCCCTCCTTTCAATGGGTTTAGTAATGTAGACACACAAACAGTACACTCACCAAACCACCCAGCAGTAATGAGGACACTAAACTGATGGCCTCCTGCTTTTGGAAGCTTTTGGAAGTTCACCCTCCAGCTCATAGATGTTTGACTTTTCTCACACAGTTAGGCAAATTATAATGCCTGTATGCATCTCTAAACGTGTGAGAAGATCCAGCTTCTTGAAAATCAGTGCAAGTTCTGTCACTGACTTCAATCTAGAGTTCAAGTGACAATATCCTCAAAATTCTTCATTGTGAATGCTGATGTTGAAAATCCTCCAAATGCTCAAATATTTGTATTTCAAATCTGTATTTGGCATTCTCCCACATTTGGTTCTTCACTAGTTCCTGATAGCTGACGGTATTTGAGACTTGGCCTGCAATGCTAATTTAGCGCTTAGCAGTATTTGTTAGCTGACATATACTGTTATCTGGAATTTAACAGTACTTGATAGCTGCCCTGCTATGGTATTTGACATTCAACATCATTTTATAGATGACATGCAATTATACTTAATAACTGATGGCATTTGACAGCTGACAGATTATGGCAGATTGCCAAGAATCTGAGGTAAGATTTTACATTTGAAAAAAGTAATTTTGACATGTAAATTTTGAGTGAAGTTCTACAGTTTGTTAAAAAACTGAGAAGTAAAAGTGGAAATTTACTGAATTTTGAATATTTTCCACTCTATTTTCCATGTGGGTCCCTTACCTAAAGGACCATGTCACTGAAACCCTAGCTGCACATCCTCCCATTGATCCAGATATCTAGGCTTGTATACAATGCAGTGCTAAGTAACCATCCCGTCAACACAATAATTTCTGCTTGCACAATGGGACTTTCCCCCTCTCCTTCTCCTGTACCCCACCCTAAATCTGTTTTGGAGTGCCCCCAAGTTTCTGGAACAGATTTGGGGAGGGTGCAGGGCATGCTGGAAGGAGGAGAGCAGAGATGTATAATTTTGTAAGTAAAAACCCCTGCACTGACAGGACAGTTACCTACCTGCTACACTGAATACAAGCCCCAGTTAGCCAAATATTATGAATGCTCCCTAGGCCATGAGACAGTGGTGAATGTGGGATACAGATGACTATACAGTTGTACCTCAGAAGTTGAACAGAATCCATTCCGGAAGTCCGTTCGACTTCCAAAATGTTCAGAAACCAAGGCGCAGCTTCTGATTGGCTTCAGGAAGCTCCTGCAGCCAATCGGAAGCTGTGGAAGCCGCATCGGACGTTCAGATTCCAAAGAACGTTTTCAAACCGGAACACTCACTTCCAGGTTTGCGGCAATCGGGAGCCAAAATGTTCGACTTGCAAGACGTTCAGGATCCAAGGTACGGCTGTATTAAAGCTTTTCCTCCCACACCATAGCATGCCATCATATTGATTGTAGAAAACTTGGTAATGTTTACCTTATAACCCGGGATCCTTTGGTTCTTTTTAGCATGGCATGTGTGCTAACTGTCCTCAGCCATTGTGGAGATTTTTTTGTGACAGCATTCCTGAAAAATAATACCGGTGATTTCAACAATATGCTTTCAACCAGGCAATTTGTTTCTCAACCACAAACTTACTTGCCTGTCTTTAGACTTTGCTCACCTGGCAACTTGTCTCTCCTATGACGACACACATAATGGAGAGAAAAATTCTTGACTCACAAACATTGGAATTTTCACCGTGGTAATGGCACCGGTTCACTCATATTTTATTCATTAAATATTATTTGTCAGTGCATTTGGCTATTTTAGAGACTTACTGTAAAACACACCATTATCACTTTCACATTTTGAGCATTTGTCGATACTATACCAGCCAACCTGTTTATTTATAATTACGGTATGCACATTTTCTCTCCCTCTCTAAAAGGCCAACGATGTTTCAATTAAGCTTAGTTCAGAAGTGCCCTTATTTAGCAAATTTGTCCTTCAGTGGGATTACTAGTGCTTTTTTTTTAAGAGCTCTGAGATACAGCCAGATTGTTTCATTCTGTCAGACTCAAAATAGGATACAACCAAACTCTAAATCAATAGCACTTTTTATTCCTACAGAATTGATGCATGGCATCTTTCTTCACACAAAGACTTAATGTGTTGTAAATTAATTATCTGCAATGAATACAGGGTCAGTGGACCTTGGAATGAGGGGGATGCAGTGCTAAAGCATTCCGTTACCTCCCACGACTTCACAGATCTCACTAAGTCTTCTATAAATATGACTGTAAGGCCAACTTTCTGCAGGGGCTGTTGGAAAAGACTGTTAATGCTCATCTAAGGATGGATATGGAAGGGCATGCATGCGTTACCATAAATTTGCTGCCCAAATTTTTTGCTTAGAATATTTGCTTAGTATTTGAGATCTAAGGGTGGCATCCATTGTTTGCAATTCTCAGGATAAAGGTAAAGGGACCCCTGACTGTTAGGTCCAGTCGCGGATGACTCTGGGGTTGTGGTGCTTATCTCGCTTAACTGGCCGAGGGAGCCGGCGTACAGCTTCCGGGTCATGTGGCCAGCATGACTAATCTGCTTCTGGCGAACCAGAGCAGTGCACAGAAACGCTGTTTAGTTTCCCACCGGAGCGGTACCTATTTATCTACTTGTACTTTGATGTGTTTTCGAACTGCTAGATTGGCAAGAGCAGGGACCAAGCGACAGGAGCTCACCCCGTCGTGGGGATTCGAACCACCGACCTTCTGATTGGCAAGCCCTAGGGCTAGGCTCTGTGGTTTAGACCACAGCGCCACCCGTGTCCCAGTCAATTCTCAAGATAGACCCATTGAAATCAATCTGTTTATTTCCATTGGTCTACAGTACTCACCCTAAGGCTGCAATCTTATTTCTATGGAATGCTCATGCAAACCCCCATAGACTGTAATAAAAGTAAATTGCAATCTGTGGCCCTGATCAAACTTCGTGTGTATATAAGAACCACTTACTTGAAATGCTACTGATCAAACATTCAGTAGAGAGACAAGGGGAGCATTAAACCCAGCTCCTGCTCCCCATCTTGAACACCTGATCTGCACTGCTATGAATATTTCACTGGGGTTGCATAGATCGCCCTTGGAGACTACAGACACAGCACTCATTTGCGCATATGACTTTGCATTCAGCTAGGATTGCATGTGCAACTTCCTGCGTCTGCACAAGCATGAGATATCTCCTAGATTGATCGATGTGTATCTTCAGAAGTAATGTCTCCTTGTGTTTAGTTTATTGTGCATTTAAATGATTAATTCACTAAAGGCGGAATTTGACATTACAGCAAACCTGAGTGCGGGGAGATTGAGGGGAGGGGCTGCAGCAGGGAAAGTGATAGTAGGTGGGAGGGTTAAATACTCCTCTTCCTGAGACCACTTTGCATATTAAATACATATATGAGATGCTTTGAATTACTAAAGCTGCAATCCTGTACAAGTGGTCTGCTTAAATCCCATTTAGGTCAGTTTAGTTCTTCATGCCCAGGATTGCAATGTGAGCAAAGAGGAAAGAGGCAAAGAAACTCTTCACTTTTTTATTTGTATTTTTGCTAAAGCAAAAGAAATGGAAGGTTGCTGGAGCATTATGGTGTGCAGAAGCACCACAGAGATAAATGAACTCTGAGCCGTGAACACCTTGCTTACAAAGCTTGAGTTTGCTAACTTCTGAAGTTCTCATTTAAAAAAAAAAATAAAACCAAGATGGAGAGGAAACTGCCATTATTTCTCTAGAATTGCTTAGCTATTAGTAGCTATAGAAACAAGGTTACTAGGTAGTAAAGACGAGCTCTCCACAAAACACAATATTACTTAGATTTGAGAATAAGAAAGAGAAACAAGCCACCGTACTCAATTAAATGATTTTTTTTCTCTCATGATGAATTGACAGGTCAGGGGAGATGGGCCTAGGATTGTAGATTGAGTGCTGGAAAACCATTCAGTGCTGTGCTGCTTTATTAGATTTGATTTTTTTGCTAAACAGATGTCTATTGTTTCCCTGTGTTTTGGGAAACTGGAGAATAACAGGAACCGGGGCTCCAGGCACGCATGCCATTTTTAATACTATACCTTAGATCCAGCACAGCAGGAATGGGGCAGATGGGGCGGCATGTGGAGCCGGCTCTTCCATTAGTGCCCCCACTTGCTTGCCTTGGCTGCCACCACCAGCCCAACTCTTGTGGGGTTCTTCAAAGCTCTTGTTCACACCCTCCCCATGCCTCACTCTGAGGAAGAGGGTCATTCCTCAGAATGAGGGGTTCGGGGTGAGGTGCCCCCAAGAGAGTGTCTGCACCAGCACACTTTTCTGCTCTGCGCGTGGAAGAGAACTGAGCATGTGTGGTGTGCACACAGAAGCTCTAGGGGGCAGGCCTTGCACACAGGCCACTGCCTCTCTCCAACCATGAATACGGGGTTTGCATTTTGGGCAAACGTCTGAACGTGCACCCTGTATTAAATAGTGGGTGGACATAGCAGACAACACAGTGATTCTCCAAGCAGCTCTCTTTATTCTCAGGCTGGAACAGAACTGAACTGAAAGGCTGAGCCAGACTGCTTATATAGTACTCAGTAACATGCAACAGTAGGAACTCTCTCTCTAGCTACCCAATCCGTGACCTGCAATCTCAATCCTTCCTTTGCATGTGCGGACCTGAGTGAGAACTGCAGCCACGGTAGGCAGAGTGAAACTATATACACAACCCCTAGGGTGAGAACTTCAATACATAACACCCTGCTTCTACATTAATGTGTAATTTTCAAAACAGTCCACACAGAAATCTGCAAAAAAAATAAGGTTTTTGAATTCATTGGTTTGTATTCATTGGAGCACTAAGGAGATGGTTGTATCGGTGCAAGCATGTTTGCTTTCCCAACAGAAAAATCTTCCCTCTCCTCCCCCTGTGTGGGGCTTCTCTCAACCCTCCGAAGCAGATTTAGGGAGGGTGATATAACAGTGTTTGCCATCCTACATTTGTAGAGAGCACTTTACTAATCTGTTGTTGGGGTTCCAGATTTATTTGCTTGGCATTAAAAAGAAGTGCTGTATTTGACAATGACTCCAATTAAACATTAATAAGATGTGAAATTGTGCCACAAATCAATGTATCTTGAGGTACAGCCACATAGGAATGACATCTGGGGTCTATTTCTATTGAGTGTTGAATGACGTTGTCTTCATTTTGGAAAAGGGTTGCGCTGGAATGAAGCCTGTTTCACTCCCCTTGACAAAAGGCCCTGCCGCTTGTAAATCTGTTCTCTCCCAGTCCAGTTGTTAGTGTCAAAGTCTGTCAGATCAGCAGGACATTAAAATTATACAACTACAGTAGGAAGTGAGTGCCCCTAATTCCCAGCTAGTGCATCGCAATAAAATAAATAAATAAATAATAAAGCAACTATTTCTAATTTCTAATGAAAGTTCTACCAAAACCTTTTCATCTTGGATTCCTTCTGACAGATTATATCATTTTACCTGGTTGGTGGAGCTTAATCAGAGGGATTTGTTTTATTACTAGCTAGATGCCCACTATATGGGGAGGATGCTCATGCATTGTCCAATTTGCTGTTGCTATCTTGGCACTTTTAAGCATGGGAGTGAGCAGAGGGAGAGGACTGGTCAGTTTGCTGCTGATCACACAACAGCACTTAACTGCACTGAGAGAGCCTTTTTCTTCCTGATTTTTCTGGTGAGCTATGGAATTTGGAGTCTATTTCACTGAATAATCACACCCTGCCATACAGCAATTATTACCTTTTCCTTCTTTGTGGCATGGTAAGTGGGATGGTTGGTGTGTGATTGCATCCCTGGCCACATCCCAGTGCCAGATTTATGTATAGGCTAAGTAGGCTGAAGCTTAGGACCTCTAAATCTAGGGGGCCTCACCAGCCAGCCTGCTCCCCAGCGGACAGTCTCCCCTCTCCCAAAATTGCAAACCCAAGACGTCATGCAAGGGCAGGGCAACTCAGGCCCGGCAACTATGAGACTCAGGGTTAGCCAGTGGGGCCAAATTTGAAGTAGTGGGGCCCAACATTAGGTTTGCTTGTTTTTTGTAGGGCCCCAGTTCACAGCCAAAGTCTGCAAAGTCTTATAGATATAAATAAAATCCATCTCGATTGCCCTGGTGCAAGGGCCTCCTTAGGAGCAGCCCCCGGGGCCCAATTTGGCCAAATTGCTCCAATTGCCTTTAAGGTCAACCCTGATGAGACTCATCAGAGGCAGCTACAGTTGCAAATGGAAACAAAATATCTGTGAAAGGAAGAGGAGCAGGTTTGCCCAAGTGTTTTGCAAGTAGAAATACTGTTTGTAATGAAGTGAGAGCAGTAGTTGCTCCAACTAACAAACAAGAAAGTTTTGAGAATTTACATGCTAGATTAAAATTGATCTAATTTTTTTGAGAAGGGGATTGTAAGAAAAGCACTGATGCCTAATTAGAATAATAGAGTGCCTGCTGTCTGGTGGGCAATCTCCTCCTTTGCGTGGCCAGGCAGAGTCCCCCAAACCCCATGCAGCCCCTGAGCAGAATAATGACATAAGACAACGTGCTATGAGATTAAAATTGGCCACAACTTTATTAAGATTCAGATGTAGGAAGACCTTGGCTCAGGCATTGGGCGTCTATACTTCCCAGCCCCCCCCAGCCGGGGGTCTGGGTAACTTCGGGGTTATCCAACATGTGTGGGGATTGGGCTAAGTCTGGAGAACATGTGTTCAAGCAGATGCCCCCCCCCATTTTCCGCCTTTGGAGGGGGAGGGCAATGACAATCTCTGGGCATATGGCCAGTGCCTTCCCCCAAGCCCCTTTAACGGGAACCCTGTTATCGCCGCCGCACTGGGGCATGGAGTCACCACCCCATGCCCCCCCCCATTTAGGAAGATGACTAAAGGATTCCGCCCAAGGCCTGCAACTGTCAAAGTTGTGACGAATTGCTACGGGAAAGGCGAAACCTGCCAATGCAGGGAAAGTCCTTTCTGGCCCTTCAACAGCAGCCTTGACATAGCAGCACCTGCATGCCTGTGGAAAATAGGTTAACCTGTAAAGTAAGTGTTAATTGAGGGAGTGGAGGGTGGGCGAAGCTCTGGAGCCCGACTGCGGCTTCTCAGGTAATCTACACCCTCTATTGTGTACTGTGTACCTCCTCCCACCTGGCCAATCCCCACGGCAACACCTCCCCAGGCGGGATTGGTGGCTGACTGGGGTAGGCGGAGACCACAGGTATCTTGCCTGGGAAGGTAGTGCCAGTCCGAACTGCCAGGTGCTGCTGTGGGATCTAAGGGGGCTGCGCGCAACCACGCAAAATGCGCACCCCATTTGTTGTTGTTGTTTTTATAAGAATTTTATTGGTTTCTTACAAAACAAAGAACAACAAAACACATACAACAACACAAACACAACAATCAAAACATAATGAAAAACAAATACAAACCACCACTAAAACACCAATAATTCTTTTTCTTGTTTAGAACAAAAAAAAAATTCTTGTTTGAATCTGTACTGGGTGACTTCCCCCGTTTTCTCTCCTTTGGTTCCAATTCTAATTTACTTTAATAACTTCTCATCTCTAAAGTTTAAATCATCTAAAAAATCTAAACATACTTCTTAATATTTATTTTTACTTCAAAATAACCTATTACTTCTTAACTCAAATCATACATCTTATTTCACTTAAACTGCTGCTAATAAATAAAAAATTAACATATCTCTTCACTAGTTCAAAATCTTAAATTCTTAACACACTGACTTCAGGGTACCATAATAAGCCATCCTAATTATATTTTAAATATTCTCACCCTATCCCTTTTCTGACCATTTTCCTTCGCCATCTCGGGGTCTCCCCCCAGACATTTCTCCATCTCCCTCCAACACCATTGTCCAGAATGTCCTCTTTTTCTATAGATCCACAGGTCCAGACGCAGTCCATAAATGTCCTAGCAGGGAGCTTCAGGATATTCATCACCTTCCAGCATCTCCATTTCAAAGTTCCAATCATCTTCTGATTGTAGATTCACAAATCTTCTTCCCGTCATTTCTGGGCTCTCACCCCAGAAATTGGATATAAATTGTCTTCTAACCCTGGGTCTCTCACCCCAACAGGATTTTCCATCTTCTTGGAGTTGCATAGACACTGTACTTTGCTTTTCAAAAATTTCCTCGAGTTCCCTACCAAGGTTTTCTTCCAGTTTAACAAAGTTCTCAAGAGTCTTTCCTGTGGGATATAACTTTTCCTCGACATCCTGGTTCAACAGATTTATTTTCTGATTTAGCAGTTCTAACTTCAAAAGAATAATCCTTTGTTCATGGGTCAGTCCTGAGTCTAAAGCCAATTTAAAAACGAAACCAAGCATGGTAGAAGTAGGCATAGGGTATCAGGTTTCAGTATTTTTCCATCTTTAACCATAAGTTTCAGCCGCCATTTTCCCTGGAGTCAGGGTGAAAAGATTGCATTCCAACAACTTCAAGAATAAATATTTCCACCAACTTAGTTCCCCTAAAAGGGATTCAGCCAGTCTCACTTGTCAAAAGAAACACTCCATCGAAACTTTGTATCCACTACTGCAGCAGCAGTCACAGTCAGAAACAGTTATTTTCTTCTTTAAACAAAGGGAGGAACGGGCTTCCTTTTTAACATACCTCCCGGAGCGCCAAATGTCAAAGAATTTAGATCCAATTATTTCCGTACTCACGGCCTGCGGGTTTCTTCTTTTTTCTTCAAAATCAGGTAGAACGAACTTGCTCAGTGCAGGCGGCGGTCGCCGCTTCACCAGCCTGGTTGGGGCATACCTCCACAGCCCGGCGCCGTTGTCCCTTCACTCCCGCGCCCCTTTTACAAAGGGAACGGGAGAAGGGTTCAGCGCCATAGTGGGCTCGCTGGAGAGCCCATGCCGCGGGACGCTCGACCCGCGGTTTTGCGGAGCCCACTGTGCGGTAGCGGAGCTCCTACCCCCAAGGCTGGCCAGAGTCGTTTCGCTGCCGAAACGACCCTCAGCCGCCCGCAATGGCGTCCTCGCCGGAAGTCAAAATGCGCACCCCATTTGATGTGGGGATAAGTCATTATTTCCACACTGTGGCTGCAGACCAAATCACCTGTCAGGAGTGCTATGAGATTCAGGTGAGGGTCATATGCCTTGTCAATCCCAGCAGGTATATAACAGGAAGACCCAGCCTGCCCAGACCTGCCCAGCTTGAAAGTGACAAACTTAGACAAACAAATTTTGACGAAGTCTTGGATGATTTTGCTATGAGGCAAAATGATGGGTTGAATTATGGGAGTGGAGACACTCCTTCAGGTATACAGGGCCTAGGCCATTTAGGGAAAACTGCAGAATGCACAAAAAAGTATGCATTTCCTACAATAGAGACACTGTGGGTACATAAAGTCAAGCTCTAACCCTCTTCCCAATTGGCCATGTGGTCCACCCCTCAACCCCATCCTTTCAAGAGACAATCTTCCGAGTCATCTCTGGAAAAGGGGATGGGGGCAAATGTACACCCACTACAAGAGTGGGAAACAACGCTCTCTGACTGTGGAGGCAACTTAACACCATCCTCACGCAAGAGAAAAACACCAGCTGGCTTGCGGGGAACCCGCAAGGTTTGAAAAAGGATGCAACTTAAGAAAAGAAAACTTGGGGGCTGGAGAAACAAACAGCACAATGAAGACTGAGCATGCCCAGTGCACACAGTATGCTGACATGCTGTTGGGGAGAAGAATGGAAAACTGGATGGGGAAAGGGGAATGGAATGGAGCGTCCTGGAAAAGGGTATGGCTAAATGACTAGAATCCTAAAGAGAAGCACTCCATACTCCATAGCATTTTGTCACAGATTCCATTTGTAAACACCCATGGACACCTGCATCCACAGGGGCTGCAGTCCTGTGTACCTCCTTATCCGCATCAATCTCCCTTGCTGGATCACAGCAATTATGCACATGTGTAAGCTGATTTATGATATACCTCTTGGGAATGAAGGAAATTTAATAAATGTGTTGAGGATGTTTGGAAAATCCTTTTGTTCTTTTTATATTTTAAAGCAGATTTGGATGGTTCAAAATCACGAACTTTTCATTGCAAATATAAAATAATGTGCCCACATGTGTCAGGAGCAGTTAAATCTCTAAAATCAGCTCTTACTTTTGAATCAGCTATTTTACACTGCTGCATCAATGCAAGGACATTTTATTATCCACAGATTTCATTCCAGTCCAGTCATTATGGTTTACTGGAAGCTCTACAAAAAAAATGAGGAGTAACAGCTGGAATGCTACTGGTGGACATCTCATGCTGGGAATGATCAATTGCATCATAAAGGGTTTTTTAAGTCTTCTGTTCTGGCTGTACAGGAGATGGACATCAACTTTTAGTGGTTTTTCACTTCCCCAAACTCTTGCATACTTGAACTCTTCCATGTGGCAAAACTACGTGCAAAACAAGAAAAAGATGATTGACAGTCTATCAACACGGATATAAAGAAATTTCATAGAATATACAAATAAATTATTTTTGCAGTCTTCTATAGAAAGGAGTGTGCTTTGGAAAGGCAAATATTAACTCTTCTTAACTGATATTCAGCATACGGTATTTTTTTCTAGCTGGAATTGTTGAATATGTATTAATGTTGATTTTGATTAATATTAGAAGAGACCTTTGCTAAAACTCATCACACACTTGAACACAGTTTTCAAAAGTGAGGGGCCCATACTGGTTAGTTACTTTAAAGGCCTGGGTGGACAGAAAGGTATTCACTTGATGCTGAAGGCATTGGAAGTTTGGGTGCAACTCAGCCTGCTGAGAAGGGTTTGCATGGGTTAAGACAGAGAGAGAGAGAGTAGGGACCTCCAGATTTCCAAACTATCCATGTAACTTCATGGCTATGCCAACTGCTCTCTATCTCATTGATGTTTAGACTCATAGGCCTTTGTTTGTAGCCTCTTTACAACTTCCTGCTTCTCCTCACAGTCTTTCTCTGGATATCGAGGTGAGATGTCATCTTGCATATATCTTCTGAGAACAAAGAGGAAAGCAAGACTTCTTTGTTTCTCCAACTGGATAGTTAACTAGGACTGTAGAACCCTTTCATACCCTCCAACATTTTCCCAATGAAAATAGGAATGGCCTAAGGAAAAGCGGGACAAATCGGGATCAAATCAGCAACCAGGACGGCTTCTGTAAATCCGGGACTTTGCGGGTCTGCCCTTTCCTGTCAAGAATGTACTTCTTTTAATAAATGTTAACCTTCTTATGCCATGCCAAGACTTAGTCTGAATACCATTCAACTCAAGTTGTCCTCCAAGCAAGGATTCGTTTAGCTAAAGTTATGCTGCTGCATAAAGGCCCTATATGCAAACAGAAGAGACCACATAGGTGGCATCAGGCACCTGGGCACACTGTTGCATAATCGGAGTGCTTGTTGTTGTTTAGTCGTTTAGTCATGTCTGACTCTTCGTGACCCCATGGACCAGAGCACAACAGGCACTCCTGTCTTCCACTGCCCACTGCAGTTTGGTCAAACTCATGTTAGTAGCTTTGAGAACACTGTACAACCATCTCGTCCTCTGTCGTCCCCTTCTCCTTGTGCCCTCAATCTTTCTGAACATCAGGGTCTTTTCCACGGAGTCTTCTCTTCTCATGAGGTGGAGTGCTACTACCTAGCTAAGGTGCTCTAAAGACATCATCTTTGGTGGAGATACCAACCACCTCTGTAATGGAGGGTCTGTCACGGGTATTGTAGTAGGCCAGCAGACTTTCCAAAGTCATAGTCCTACGAACAACCAAAACACATATTGGCCTGCACGAATGAGCTCAAAAGTTCAAGTTGATGTGTTTCAGAATAACCAACTATGCATGCTGCATACATTAAAAAAAAAAGTCTGTGGAATTCATGGGCCATTATTTTTTGTAGTGGTTCCCCCCCCCCCCAAATCTTTAAGATTGTGGGACAAAGCCCTCACAGAGAAATTACACACACAAATGTTGGGAAAATGGAGTGTTTGAAATCAATTCTAATGTTAAATGCAAAGGACATCCTTGGCTCATTAAGTAAAAATATCTCATTTAATGAGCAGGAAAGCACTGGAGCACACTGAACCTTGACACAAAGCAAATTATTTAAGTGATAAATTAAATTTTATGGGGAATGTAAAAGTTAATAATACTCTGGAGTAAGGTAATAAATGCAGAGGTGTAACTAACATCACTGACTGCTTTACTTACAAACATGCCATATGTACTCAGTTACTTGCAAAGGTAATAAAAAGAAGACATGGCACAAAATTTTGGCAGTGAAGACTTGTGTCTCCTTCCCAATCAACTTCTGTGTTTCTAGCGACATCTTTCATTTTCCCTTTTCTTCTTTACTTTTCATTCTCCCTCCCCCCCCCCAAAAAAAAAATTGTAACAAGCTAACAGTGCAATCCTACACATCTATACAGAATTTATTCCAATGATGGCAGCCTTAGTTTACCTTCTGATCTGAAAAGAGAATAACTGCAAGTGAGCTGTTTCTGAATGGTCTTCAGAGGGACCTCTTGGCCCAACTGAAAAAGCCAGCGGTTCATGAGTCAGTAGAAAATTATACACGCTTCTCAGAGTTTAGGAGTGCTGGATATTGTAATACTTGTGCCATGTTGTGGCATTGTGTCTGGGTGAGAAGACAACCATTTTTATGATTTCTTTTCAACAACTAAAGAGATCTCTATAATAGCTTTTCATGACAGGTGGTTACTGCCGGGTAGGGTTAGTTGGATGTAGCCAGCTTGAGATTTTGCAGCTATCAGAGGAGCTCTGAAGGCATGCTGCTTGCTTATCTGGTCAGGGCCTGCACTCCCGTGGTCTACTGATATATTTGTAAATAAAACAATACTGTTTAAATGTCATAAGTCTCAAGGACATCCTCATCTCAAGATACTGAGCCTGGAGGAATGTGGTTGGTGCTGCATCTGGATCATATTTGCAACCTTATCAATTGATACAAACATAATGGGAGAATGCAAAGTTCTCAGTAAGTGATACGTGACCCCTGTATTACAGTCACAATTGTTAGAAAGTGGGTGGCCAGATTGTTTCTCACTCTCACCTTTGACAAAATTGTCCAACAGTGCGGAAGTTCTGGAACATGATAGATATACATAATAGGTGTTTCTCAACATCTGCATGCAACAGCAAAGTCACGTATAGCCCACAATTGAAAGTCTCCCAAGCTACCTTCTAAACAGCACTGAATTGGTGAAATTCCAGAATCCATTATTATGATTAAGAAAGTTCAATACAGCAAGGAATTAATTTTTTTAATAACAACACCATGGTTTCCATTTACCTCCTAGCTCGAAGTCTGTCAAGCTTCAGGGATTGTCAAGCCTGTAAATTTCAGGTTTATCCTAATACACGCATCTTTGCAAAGCCACTTTCACTAATACAATTCATTTTTATAAACACTTTACCCCAGCATATGTATTTTATGTGGGTTTACTTAATACGCCTTGTTTCAGCAGGACAACTGCATTGCAAAATTCAGAGAAGTGCAAATTTCAAATGGTTTCTGATGTTTGCTTTGCATATTATTTTGGATCGTTGGAATTAGGTAAACTCACCTTTAAATGTAAACTTAGTCAAGTTTCTCCCCGGTCCCTACTTCTGATCACATTCCAATCAAATACAAATGCATATTATTATTTTTCCTAATGATGATTTGACAATAAAAGTACAATTGTCCTCCCATATACATTTACCTGGAAGTAAGTCCCATTGAACCCAACAGGGGCTCCTTCTGAATAGACATATTCACTAATTAGTGGAGTTCTCTGAGTGTTTTACTCTAAGCTTACCCTTGATATCATAAGGACTAATCAATAAGTTTCCTTTTCTTCTTAATTAGTGTGTGTGGTTTTTTTCCTTTTCCCTTGCCTGTGTTTATTTAAAAAAAAAAAATATCCCATGTTAAAATGCAGCAGCATTCAATATCACAAGATGTTAGTGTCCAAAGATGGCAGGGGCATGGTCTCACCTGAGTGGATGATAATTGGCAGTGCCTCGTTCTAAGATCTCCTGTTAGAGGACATTAAAAACCATGAGGACTAGAAACCAACTCTTCAAAAATAAACAAGATATTATTATTATTTTGCACACAGAATCATCAAATTGTAGAGTTGGGAGGTACCCCGAGGGCCATCTAGTCCAACCCCCTGCAATACAGTTATTTCCTGTGCTGCCACCACTGCCAAAGGGGAACTGGGGACGTCTGGCGGTACAGATCTCCTGCCCCCTTCCCCCTTTGTTTTGCCTGTTGGGGGTGGCTCAGGAGTTGCGGGCGGGCGGCTGTTGCCCATGGTTTGTTTTTTTTTTTGGTTTTTTTTTAAAACCTCTGTCCATTTATGTTTCACAGGGTGAGAAAGAAGGGCTTTGCACGTTGCCTGGCAGAGAAACCGCACGCCTTGCACCCCTCCTGGGCAATGGTCTATGACTCCCAAGCCTCCCCGATCAGTCAAAACAAAGGGGGAAGGGGGCAGGAGATTGGGGGAGGCTCAGGAGTCATGGGCGGGCAGCGCGCCATTGCCCAGTTTAAAAAAACAAACAAACCTGTGCATTTATGTTTCACAGGGTGTGAAAGAAGGGCTTTGCACCTTTATACAATATGCATGTGTGCTTGATCCCAGGATCTTTTGCCTCACCATCCCCACTACTGACTCCCTGTTGCTACTCAGCTTTAAAAAAGGGGGGGGTGTCCCCGGATCCATTAAAAAAAAATCTGGTAACCATAGTTTGATCAGAATCTCCTTTCTTTTAACTTGAATCCATTGGTTTGTGTCCTACCTTCCAAAGCAAGAGAAAACAAACTTGCTCCGTCTTCCACCTGACAGCCCTTTAGATACTTGAAGATGGCTATCATATCTCCTCTTTTCCAGGCTCCCTCAACTGTTGCTCATAAGGCTTGGTTTCCAGACCCTGCCTTGATCATCTTGGTTGCCCTACATGATGCAGGCCCGCCGTTGCCTAGACATTTCCTCATTCCTACTGCCTCCCTTTCTTCAAGGGGGGGGGGAATCAATAGTGTTCTCAATCATGTGTAGATTAAAAGATGGAATCGCACAGGTTAGCTATTTATATATTTCCCGAATCGCACGACCAGATTTGTTTTACACAGCAGTCGTGTGGAAAGCATCCTGCAGAGAAATGCACACGCTAGGGACTGGCAACAAAAGGCAGCACTAGCCACATGATTTAAATTAATTAAGGCAGCACTGATGCCTCCAAAAGAGATTGCATTAGCGTTTTGACTCTTTGCTGGGGGAAAGCTATAATTTACATGTACAATATCCTTTCACGTTGCCTATTAATTACATCTACAGTGTCTCTGTTTACAAGCAATCCATTTGAAAACATATGCTGCAATAATTAAAATGTTATTATGCTGACAGCGCCTTTCTGGAGGAACTTGTAACATCTGTATTGACCGTGATAAGCATTGATTATCTCAAGTGATATAAATATTTGGGGAGCTAATAACAATCAGGTAGGAATTCAGTTCATGCTATAGGCAGCAGAAATAAATTACAGGAAGCCTACATCAAAGCCGCCTCCTGCATAAGTTTGTTTTGAAACTTAATGGCTCCCAATAAAGCACACAGAGAGAAAACTCTTTGGAGATTTAACGCATAAGGAAGTGCCTTAAGGAAACTTCCCATCCTGTTGGCATCTAGCATTTCAGTACATCTGTAGAAGCTTGCATACATGGTGAAGTTAGGAAGCTGGGGTGGAAAGTAAAATTAGGACCCCCCGGTAAAAAAAAAAATACAAACAAACCCAATCCAAACTCACAAAGTATTCTAATATTTTCTTTCAATAGGGTGGAGTGTGTGATCCTAATGGCATGAAAGTATGCAGACTCAATGAGTATAGGAGAGATCAGGATCAGCGGCATAGCAAGCCCAGACTGCACCCGGTGTGGAATTTTTTTTGGCACCCCATAAGAACTCCACATGTGCAGCATCCCGCGCATGCACACTACGTATGGAATGCCGTACATGCGCATTCAGTCCGTGCTGCTGCTCGCGAGTGGCGAGGCTCAGCTTGGGAGTCGCAGGGGGCCTGCCGAGTGTCACCCCCTCGCACCGCACCCGCACCTTGCTCCGCCCCTGATCAGGATTGCACCCACTAGCCTCTTCCCTGGCCTACAAGCAGGGATTCAGTTCACATTTAAAGGCAAACCTTCCTAGTTTGTGTTTTCTGAAACAAGACCTGAACCAAAACACAGGCGCCTTCGAAATATACACTTCTCTGAATTTTATAATGCAGTCCTCCAGCCCAGTGATGTGTAAAAAGTGCATATACTAGTGAAAATTGAGCATACAGATTTATGTATCAGTGAAAATAACATACCCAAAATGCATTATATTGGGGAAATTGGTTTGCAAAAATGTGTGTATTTGGGGAAATTGCATAGGTTGCCAAAGGTTGCAACTTGGAATACAATCCACATGTGCTCTTCTTTTGTTTCTTTTAGTTTTTAATGTCTTTTGTTTACATTCTTGGTTGGTGTCTTTCTCACCACCCTACTTCACAACCTACTGTGAGCCAGGCATTATCTTATCTTCCTTATAACCACTGCACAGTCACAGTTTTTCCATGGTGCTTGTTAACAGTTTGTACTATTCAGAAATGCACGGATTAAGCGTCTCCCACTATTACTGTGTCCTTGTTTCTTTCAGACAAATGCCCTGTGTTTTTTCCCAAAGCAGCCAGAATGGGAAAAAGAAAAAAAAAGACATTGCAGTCACAATAGCATGAGCTAATGCTTTGCAGACACAACAATAGCTGCTACTTGCACCTTACATAAACTACATCTAATTACCTTTGGGTTGCTTGTTTCATTCAAAAACATTCATTTACAGCTGCAAATGGTTTAAGGAGACTTCTACAGTATATTGCACTGGACTCCATGATAATATGTTATATTGCTTGTTCTTCTAGCACAGGAAAGTATTGCTGTTTTAATTATTTTTATTGCTTTTTGTAAGAAATGGAAACTATTATAGTTTGCTTAATAGCAGTTTAAACAACCCATTTTGGTTCGCTAATAAACTGAACTGAACTTTAGTTTGACATTGGGACTCGTTTATTATTATTATTATTATTATTATTATTAAGAAATTAGGTGTTGGGTAGCCAGAATCTCTTGGGGAAACAACAGCAAAATGAACTGAAACATCTCACCCAGAAGTAATATGTTGAAAGGGGACCGTGGTTTTAACTGATAACGGTAGGCAAAGAAATCTTAAGCATAGGAAGCTGCCAGAACTTATTTAACTTAAACCAGCATTTAAACTGTTCATTTAACTTAAACCACCATTTAAACTGTTCAGTACTGCCAGCTGAACCATCATAAGGCTGACAGAGGGGGAAATAAGCCTTTTAATCAGAGTTGAATTACACCACCATTTTTGCCAGGGTAAGTTATGCCCGATTGTCAGATCATGTGACAGAGCTGAACTGAGCTAGGATCCAGGGTAGCGTCCAACCCACACCTCTTCCATGGAACACCCAATTTACATGCCTAACATTTCATCTATCCCCCATATATAAGCAGATTGAGTCTTGGGTGCTTCCGATGCCTAGGGGTGATATGAAAATAACAGCCATCCCCAAGACTACCAAAGTTAGTGGGATCCAGATATATTGTTTTCCCCAATCCTGACTCATTATGGGATCCTAAGAGGAAGGAAAGAAAGTTTGCTTGAGTGCGAGGAGAACCCTCTGCATGAGTTTAGAGTGAGGCAACCACCCCAGGCAGCTCATAAAAGCATGGGGGGCGGGGAGAAGTTAGCTATTTATTTTATTACTGTGGCATTTTTACTGCCAGGGAGCAAAAAAAAAAGTGCTTGTGGAATTTTGGCAATTCTATGCCAGGCAATGTATGGGATTGGTTGATGGGTAGCATTTTCCTAGTATTCATAACTACGCAAGTCGTATCAAAGCTGTCCTAGAATGTTACCACGACAAGATAGATTACCGGTAACATTATTATGGCTATACTTAGCATTCATGGAATTTGCTCTACTGAGCTAGTTACCAGCTCCCAACCTGAGCATTTTATTGCTATTAGGAGAGGGTCTGTTTTGAAAAGTGGGGATCTGGACCCTTGCCCCTCTTGGCTGTGAAAAACTTAGCAGGGAGGGGGCAGCTGGCAGCGCCAGGAAGGTTATTAATGCTGCCATGAAGGAGAAATGATTTTGCGCAGAAGCATTTAGCCCAAGAAAGAAAATGAATGAAAACAAGTTATGGCAAATCCTAAATCTTACGACCTAAGATCTTTCCACCTGGATAAAAGAGCCACTGTGGTTGTGCAGTTAGAGTTGGGGATGGGGACTGCAGAGTCCCAAGTTCAAATCCCAAGCCAGCCATGAAGCTCAATACCTTACAAGGTTGTTGTGATGACAAAATGAGTGGGAACCATGTGCCTTGGAAGAAACATAGGAAATACAATAATACAATTTTTAAAATGCCATTTGTTGAAGTGTTCCTCTTCTCTAGCCCCTCCAAAATACACTGTATACACATCCTGGAAGCTTGTACAACATTTTGAAACATTTCAGAACAACTCTTATTCAGATCATTTCTAACCATATTTTTGTAAGCAGTCAAACTGATTGAAAAGGTCTGATTCAAAAGAAAAAGAAAGGAAGACTGTGGTAAATGCTCAACAACAAAAGAGAGACAAAATAGGGGGGGGAGTGAAAATTAAAAATTAAAGAAAGTGTAACAGGCTGTTCTAGTGACCTTGATGTGAAATAATCCATTTAGCTGCCAGCAGCTTTCCTGCTATTCATTCTCATAGTCTGTGGGTAACTGTGGCAGAAGGAAATTTGTGAAAGCATAATTATCTCTTTGTCCCTCTTTTTAAAATAATGATGGTGGTGATAAAAAAAAAAATTGAGGGCACTTTGACCATTGCATTGCAAAACCTCTTTGCATTGTCATTGTAAAAAGAAGCATAATTTGTACACAAGGATAAATTTTTCATGTTTCTATCAAACATTAATAATAAAGGTTTTAATATTTATTGTTACCCGTGGCCAAAGACTCTGAGTTCCCGCTCCAGTCGGGTTGACACTTCGAAATAGGGATTGCCTTTGGGTATGACTGATTGGGATGGTGTTCGTGATAGGGATTCCCCTTTGGAATATCACACTGGTCCTCAGTTCTGCTTAATCTTCTTAATATTCACTTTTACATATTCATCTGTAATCAGCCTTTATCTGGAATTCTAATGTGTTCTCAATTTATTTTTCCTCTTTGTTTTAATGGTGGCACAATCCACTCTGGAGAAAAAAACAACCCATCTTCATCTTTCCATCTTGATATTAAAATGACCCTCCGTGCTGCATCGATTCCACAGGGCTGTGTTTCTCCCTGCTGAAAACTATCACCAAAGTTTCACTTCGTTCCAAAGCACATAAAGGCTTTTTCTGTAATATTCAAAGGTGGATTGTTGTTTTTCTAATGCCTGAGCAGTTGTTTTGACCACCGCAGGGTGTACTGTGAGATTTTGGCATCCTCCCCCATGGTGGCCAAGCAACTGTTCAAAGTAACAGGAAAGATACAGTGCCAGAGGGAGGATGGCTCAGGGGAATTAAGATAGGCTGCGACTTTGACCTCCAGGGTCATTGTTCTGAATACGACCCAGGAAATGGAGAGATCAAAAGTTACTGCCATCTGACAGCTGGTGCTCTAGCTCAAAAACATTGCATGTTCTGTAGGATAGTATTGGGTCATTTCCACCCATGCATGTATCTTTTCAATTTTCCAAATGAAATACATGCAACACCAACAAATATTTAAAATGTTCAGAAATATATTGTGGTTGAATCTGCATAGCTCTGCGATTGGGCTGCATCCGCCCCACGGGCCTTAGGTTGCCTACCCCTGCCTTAAACGGCTGAGAACCGCAATACCTCAAGGACCGCCTCTCCCCACATGAACCTTTTGACTACTACTACTACTACTACTACTGCTACTAATAATAATAATAATAATACTTTTTTTATTTATACCCCCCCCCCAATCTGGCTGGGTTGCCCCGGCTACAATGGGCAGTTTCCAGCACATATAAAAACATAAAAGTGTCAAACATTTTTTTTTTAATTGCCTTAAAAACTTTGTAAACTATTAACAAATCTTTTGCACACAGAATTTTTGACATAGCAGTTGAATTGAAGTAGGGATAGGCTTGCCATATTCCTGACACCCCCTAAGTTGTTGAGCTTTTTTATAGAAAGCCACCAAATTTTTTGAGGGTTTTTTTTTTTTTTTTTTTTTTTGAGCCCGGCCTCCTGTTAGCAGCAGAAAACAGCTCTGGCCTCAGAGGAGCCCACACCCAGCCTGAGGCAGTGCATGAAGGCCTCGCTGGAGCATTGATGCCAGAGGCCAGATGGGGGGTGCGAAGGTGGGGAGGAGACCCAGAGACCTCCAGGGGAGAAGAACTGAAGAGGCCCTCAAGGAGGAGAGTCAACCCCCTCACCACCTACCTTGGGCACCCAGAGAGAGAGAAAGAGGTGCCTGAGGAAGGGAGGTGTTCCATGCCCGGCATAGGCCCTACCTGCAAAGCACTTCGCCTCACCCATGCCTGTGTGCATCCATCACTTTCTCTTCCCTCAAAAGGTGGTAGCGGCAGTATGGTGGGCTGGGTCAGAGCACCTCAGTGGCACACAAACAAACAGAAAGCCTCAGTTGCACACAAACAAAAAACCCAGAAAACCGAGGGGGGGGACCACCCGGGTTGCCATATGTGCAAGAAATTCTAGACATTTCTTAAAATTCAAAAATTTCCCTGTCGCCATTTCAGGCATCCGATTTGCGTATGGCAAACCTGGGCAGGGAGCTGTAAGGTGAAGGGTTCAAATTGTCATTACACAGAAAAAGATGCGATATCTGCAGGCCTGCCAATTATATTTCCAGCTCTGGAGATAAAGACCTTCCCAGAAATCATGCTCAACATTATTTATCGCCTATGGTAAGAATTCATTCATTTTGGTGATGTGACTCAGGGACTATAATATGTATCCCAATGCACAATTACTCTTGACCAGCTAATACTCTTCACCAGTTCATGGATCCACAACAAGATCCCTTGTCAGTTTGTGAGTGAATTGATAAAGTTAACTTTTCCATCTTGACAGTTAACCAGATCATGATCAACTGTTCTTTCCCATTCAGCATCTCCATTAATTTGCCAAGGTGATCTCTGTCACTGTTCATATATTCATTAATAAAGAACCTATCTGCCCTTCTGTCATTGCAAATATGTATCTCATGAATACTACAATGTATGGACCATCCCTAGATCAGTAGCTCATCATATTAAAACTGATTTCATTTTAAGGAAGTTTATATGTTTTGGAAGACAACCTGTGATTCACTGCACTGAAAATATGTACAGATTATAGTTGCTTGTGAACTTATACCGATGGTATATGGCTTTTAGGGATCAAGAGTGAAGAGCAGGTTCTATATATCAAAGGCATTTGTGTGAAACAAAATGCTGGATTTGACACTATATGTTTTTGGTCTGTTCCAAAAGAGATAGTTTCATATTATTATTGTTGTTGTTGTTCAGTCGTTCAGTCGTGTCCGACTCTTCGTGACCCCATGGACCAGAGCACGCCAGGCACGCCTATCCTTCACTGCCTCTCGCAGTTTGGCCAAACTCATGTTAGTAGCTTCGAGAACACTGTCCAACCATCTCATCCTCTGTCGTCCCCTTCTCCTTGTGCCCTCCATCTTTCCCAACATCCGGGTCTTTTCTAGGGAGTCTTCTCTTCTCATGAGACTCTATATTCTCAGGTTCCCCACACTTAGAAGGGATATAAAAGCATATTTTAAAGGCTGGGAGTTTGCCTGGATTCTTATGGTCCTTATTAGCTCCTGTCTGATGGCCAGACCCAACAGATATATCCCCTAGGCCAGGGGTCAGCAACCTTCGGCTCTCCAGATGTTTCGGACTACAATTCCCATCATCCCTGACCACTGGTCCTGTTAGCCAGGGATCATGGGAGTTGTAGGCCAAAACATCTGGAGAGCCGAAGGTTGCCTATGCCTGCCCTAGGCAAACTCAAAATGGAAGTACAGTCAACTTGGTGAAGATACTAAGGCACATGTGACTGTGAATAATGGTTTATTCTATTGGTCTATTGTAAGATGAAGCAGTCAGGAGCTCTGGTTGTTTTTGTGTGTATGTGTGTATTTTATACATTTGTTTGTTAGCTAAATAGTTGTCCGCCATGCAGGTAGTTGCAATTCATGGCAAACGTGAGACAAATAAGATGGCTAAAATTATATTTTTAGATCAAGGATGGGGGAACCTGCAGGCCCTCCAGGTGTTGTTGAACTACAACTTCCATCAACCCAAATGTGCATGCCCAGTGGTCAGGGATGAAGGGAAAATATAGTCCACAAACATTTGGAGGACCACAGCTTCCCCAGAACTGTTTTACACTGATCCATTTCAGGCTAGTTTTTTCTAGTTGAAGACATTTTTTTTATTGACTAATGCTAGAGATATTGTACAGCATGATCTATTAACTGCTCGGAATCATTCTGTACTACTGTTAAATAATTTGATTTAGAGATGAGAGAACAGTAAGCGGAAATATCTATCACTGTGCCATTGATCAGTATTCAGTCAGTGAATTGGATCCTGAATCCAGAGTGTTGAGAAATAGCTGGAGAGCAACTTCCCTAATGACAAAGTATACTTCCTCCATTGGAAGTGATTGTAATCTAATCTTCAATACATTATCTCAGGATGCTGACATTGTGGATTGCGCCTCATGATATATGTATCATGAAATTACGATTAGCAATAAATTAATGACTATTTAAGGCAAATAGAACCAGCTGAAAGGCTGGCTGTTGCTGTCTTTAAATGTTTAATGATAACATATTTGTATGGGTGTTAGTGATCCCTGAATATATTGCCCATGGAACAATTAAGGCAACATATGCAGAGACTATCCATTTTTCTTTTCCGATTTGTGATCATTCTGTAATCAAAAAACTCTTTGAATCACATCTAAGATTACTCAAAGGCTTTACTTAAAGTCCTATAGGATTACTTGTTTTTCTAGTTAACAACTCATCACTGTAAATGCTGTGTAAAGCAACACAGGTGGCCAATCCTCTTAAGAGTCACATCAAAGAGGCCACCATGAAGTTTTAGATGTGATGCAACAGTGGTCTGAATTGTGTCTGTCACTGATCACCAAAACGCAATGTATGATGCATGATTAACATAACTTTCAGTTCTCAACACAAAGCAGTAGAAATTTGTTTAAACTAGCATACATAATCACACCCTGTGATTTTCCTAGGTGTAAAGCAGTTCATAAAGGCACTATTAATAATAAGCTAGGGTAGGCCTTTCTTCATCTAGGTCTGGCCCTGGTGTATACAGAAAATCCTTGGGGTGCTGGGGTTAAAGAAATCATTTCATTGTATTTTGTTTTCTATATTTTCTTCTTTAGTTCTATATGCAGGCCTGGGTAGGCTGGGTCTTCCTGTTATATACCTGCTGGGATTGATAAGGCATATGACCCTCACCTGAATCTCATAGCTCTCCTGACAGGTGATTTGGTCTGCAGCCACAGTGTGGAAATAAAGGAGGAGATTGTCTACCAGATAGCAGGTACTCTATTGTTCTAATTAGGCCCAGTGCTTTTCTTACAATCCCCTTCTCAATGAATTAATTTTAATCTAGCTTGTAAATTCTTAAAATTTTCTTATTTGTTAGTTGGAACAACTACTGCTCTCACTTCATTACAAACCATATTTCTACCTGCAACACACTTGAGCAAACCTGTTCCTCTTCCTTTCACAGATATTTTGTTTCCATTTGCAAATGTAGCTGCTTCTGATGAGTTATCATTTAACTCTTGGGGGAGTGATTAGCATCAGACGTCATGTGCATGGAAGTTGCCAAATCAATAAACCAACTAGAAGGGTTACTGTTAATAGCACCAGTTTTCCTATAACTTGATATTGCTGGATAGTTCTGATGAACTGCAAAAGCATTTTTAGTTTGCTTTCTGTTGCCACCCTGGAACTTTTCTTTATTAGTGCCACTTTGTTTTGTACGATTCCTTGCAATGAAGGAAAACAACTTTTCTGCTTGTAGATGTTGATAATATAATTTTGGTTACTGAGAATAAACAAGATTGTACAAAACCAAGATTGGGTACAGGCCTGGCCAGGACATAGGCCTCCTGTGACAAAGGTGACCTGTGTGCTTGCTTGCTTGATTAACAGCTGTTAGGAACTTCAAGGTCCCTGCTCTCCCTTCTTATGGTATTTATATTGGACCTGGAGACTCCAATAGAGAGCATTCCATGTCAAGAAGGAGGGCAGGTGGGCACCTATCAAATGACAGGGCAGGAGCTACACAGAGCAGGGCCTTTTCACTGGTGGTGCCCTTTGTATGGCTCGCTCTTCCCAGACCTGCTCTCTTTTGGCCTGTATTTTGGAGCTTTATAATTTAGGAAGACTTTGGAAGAACTGGTTGACAAGTCTTATCAGTCGCTGACTTATGAGCGGATTTCATTTGCTGCTATTCTGGGCTCCTGGTGCACCAGGGTTTACACTAGTGTAATAGAGTTGGCCAGGACACCAGAAGGGATACAATTTATGAGCTTTCTCCATTATCTGCACAGAAGGGGGTGTTCCGTCAACAGTGCAAAGGCTGAGCTGAAGTGTTTCCTGCTAGTTACCTGTTTTCAGCAATAGGGGTCGCTGTTTGGTAGTACCCGATTGGTTAGCTGTCAGATTCTAGAGCTCCCTATTGGTGGCTCTTAGGTAATTCACAAAATACAGAGTCCATTCATAAAACACAGTGTTCATTCATAAAGCAGTAACATAAATCTCCATCACTACATATTGAGGGTGTATTTCAGCGGTTGAACGTACAGGTTTATGGCCATGCTGTAGTGTAGTGCTTATGTGACTGCAAATAAAAGGTGGCTGGGTTCATTGTCCCTGGGTTTGGGGGGGGAGGTGACAAAACTGATTTCCAATAAGTGCCCCCCTTTATTTCCATAACAAGTCCTTGAGTCTGTACTCTGAATAGTGACACCCGGGACCTAGAAGTTGCAGGGCTTGTCAGTCCAACCCCTGCACAGTCTCATCAAGGCTGACCTTAAGGCGAGGCCCCCTATATTTAGAGGCCCTAGGCTTCAGCCTACTTAGCCCATACATAAATCCGGCGCTGGTATACACCATCCAATAAATTCAGTTCCGTACAGTTCTTTACTGTTTAGCTCCATAATCCCCAATTATATTGTCCATTAAATGCTTGCTTTCAGCTGCTTCCCATCTTCCAGATGGGCACTTCTGAAATGCAAATTGCAGTCTTATCAACTGGGCTATGGGTCAAGTTCCTTCTACTGTTTTTCTAAGGGAAGGGCCAAAGTACAAATGGAAGTTCCCAAGTTTGACCCATGCAACATTCAGTTAGAAGGAGCCAACAGCAGGAGATGGGAAAGGTTCCTCCAATGTTCAGCTCTGAATCTTCTAACATTCACCCAGGAGTCCTCCGGGGTTCCAAACGAGAGTATTTTCCAGCCCTACTGGAATATGCCAGAAACTGAACATGGGGTCTTTTCAGAGAATCATAGAATTGTAGAGTCAGAAGGCACCTTTCCAGCCCCCTGTAATTCAGGAATATGCAGCTGTCCCATAAAGGGATCATACACTTTTGGAGTGTTCTGTCCTCCCCAGTCCTCTAGGCCCATTTCCAGTACAGTCGAACCTCGGTTGCCGAATGTAATCCATTCCAGAAGCCCTTTCAGCTTCCGAAATGTTCAACAACCAAGGTGTGGCTTCCAATTGGTTGCAGGAGCTTCTTGCACTCAAGCGGAAGCCATGTCAGACGTTCAACTTCCGAAAAATGTTCGAAAACCAGACCATTTACTTCCGGGTTTTTGGTGTTCGGGAGCCGAAACTTTCCAAAACGGAGGAGTTCAGGATCCGAAATTTGACTGTACTGCCCTCGGTGGTGGCACCTGCTGTTTCCCAACCCCTCCCATGCCCACATAAGTCTATCTGCCTAATGGTATGGCAAAAGAACAAAGTAAGTAACCAAATTCACCCAATAAACACATCACCATTCAAGCCTACCTAGAGGAAAGAACACCCCAGGGAAGGCAAAACACATGCTAGTCTGATGACCAGTCAGAATCAAATCCTTCTCAGCCTCATTAAAGATTTACCAGCGGCTTCCTCTGCCAAGTGGGTGAACATGTTGTACTGCAGACTTACCTTAACTGGTGGTTAGTCTGGGTAGAAATATGACAATTCAGCCCTGTTACCACCTCTTCCTTGAAAGTCTCACAATACCTTGGCCAGATCTCTGAGCTTACAAGACTTCAGGTGATAAGGCTCAGTGCAGTGGCGGAGCTTCATTCTCCGGGGGCGGGGAGCAGGTGGGGGCGGGGCTGGCACGCATCCTGGGGCGTGGCGTGCTGCCCGCAGGGGCGTGGCATGTGTTCTGGGGGCGTGGCGTGCAACCGGCAGGGGCATGGCGCCCCACGCAGGCAGGGGGCAGCCACGATGGAAAAAACCAGGATCACGCCAATGGGGGCGGTGCACTCCCATAGCCCCCCTTCCTCTGCCCCTGGCTCAGTGAAAGGTCTGTTACAGCCATTGCCAACCTGGTGCCCTTCAAATGTTTTGGACTGAAACTCCATTCAGCCCCTGGTAGCATTTCTGGCTTGGGCTGATGGGAGTTGTAGTCCAAAATAAATGGAGGGCACCAGGTTGGTGAAGGGATGTTGGGGGATGTGTGAGACTCTGGAATTGTTGGAGCTAAGCTGTATGGACTTGGTCAGTCCACTGGATGTGAGACCGTGGCACACGACATGTAACATCAGCGTACAATCACTGAACAGAGACATTGGTTGGATGGCCACCTGTCATGTCATGGATGCTTTAGCTGAGATTCCTACATTGCAGGGGGTTGGACTAGATGACCCTTGGGTCCCTTCCAACTCTGCGATTCTATTATTCTATGTTGTTGTCTTTTAAGATAGGGCCACTGCTCATTATGAGAGGCAACCCAGGGCTTTTTCTTGCCTCCTTGCCACAGCAGCCAACTCTTCCCTGCAGGTTTAGCTATGGGGATAGGGTTTTTTCCCAGTAATAACTATATTTGCATCATCCAGAGTGATATATGGATTTTACTAACTCAGCTTTTCAGGATGCAAAAATTATCATGTTCTGCAAATGAACAGGTAGAAAACAGTGTACCTTTGATTTTAGTAATTTAGTGATTTTAGCCCTGGAGCCTCAAACTGAACTCTCTTAGGGGGATAAAAATGTTGCGTCCAGTTGCTAAACAGCCAACGTCTGCTGTATGGTAGAGGTTTTTTGTTGTTGTTGTTTTCCACTCCAACCTAGGAGGATAATTCCTCTGTGTGGCTAATTAGTATTCTCTGAAAATGTCTAGAATATCGATCGGAGATTTGAGGATGCTATTGATGTACAGTAGTCAGTTACGGTTGGCTGAGAATTTCCTTTAAGGGGAATTCAAAAGAGGAAAATATATTAAAGTTTTTGTGACTTTCCCTTGTTATGTAAACTGACAGCTTAACTGAGAAATAAAAGGTACATCCTTTCAAATTCTTTGAGCTTTTACAGTTCCCATAAGATCAGAAGCAATCAGAGAAATTGCACTGAGATTTTTTTACAGAATGAATCCACATTCTAACCATTCGGATACCTTAAATGTTTTCTGGAAACCTGGAAACATCTCTGAGCACATAATGACCATATATATATATATATATATATATATATATATATATATATATATATATATATATATATGGGTTTATTGGTACTTTGACTAGGGAGGGGGTGCCATCTTCTTCTCTATCTCTGACAGCAAAGTATCTTATGCCAGTGATGTGTGCATGCATCTCCTTTGATTTTGTGCCCAAGGTGGCATGGTTCGTTGTCATCCATTTGTCTCTGGAGACAGTGGAAGAGTGTGCCTTTGGGGGTGAAGTCAAACCATTGGAGAGTTACAGCACCACCCAGGGCTGCAGAGACCAATGCAGGAGAGACATGTTTTGTTGCAGCTGGGACAAACAAAGGCATCTGGTTGTGCTGATGGAGGTGTGCCATGGCATTTCTCCTTTCTGAGCTCCTCCCAGTGGTCATTCCTCCTCTGGTTATTGCTGTGGATACACGAGCAAGGTAACATCATGATGGACATTTTATGCATGTTTCCTTAGAGCATGTACAACTTGTATCAAGGCAACAGGGAGGACTGGATGAGGATATACATAGTTCCCATTCCCCACAATGGATGTCTGTGTGTATGCCTGGAGAGATTTTGAGATTAGTCTGAGTTGTTGTTTTTTAAGTCCCCACAGTCATGAAAATTCACCAACATTTTAGTGCATTTAGAATTTCTCCTAAAATTCACATTTAGGTGTAGCTTTAAACACAGAGCTTAGGGCTTGCCAATCAGAAGGTTGGCGGTTCGAATCCCCGCGATGGGGTGAGCTCCCGTTGCTCAGTCCCAGCTCCTGCCCACCTAGCAGTTCAAAAGCATTTCAAAGTGCAAGTAGATAAATAGGTATCGTTCCTGCGGGAAGGTAAACAGTGTTTCCGTGCACTGCTCTGGTTCGCCAGAAGCGGCTTTGTCATGCTGGCCACATGACCCGGAAGCTGTACACTGGCTCCCTTGACCAGTAACTTGAGATGAGCGCCGCAACTCCAGAGTCAGACATGACTGGACCTAATGGTCAGGGGTTCCTTTACATTTACCTTTAACCAATATACACATTTTCCCAAATCACTTCCCACTAACATAGTATCTTTTGCATGTTATTGCTTTAATACATGTGTTTTAATGCACACTTTACCTTGGTATGTACCATTTTTTGTACACATTGTCGCGGGCCCTTCGCCCTGTACAGCCCACCCCCGGACGTTTTACGGTCTATGAGTGCTGCACCAACGACACACGGACCCCAGCTGCAGCCCTTCAGACTACTGGCTGGATCCTGCTTACTTCATTCACCACAGACGAGGATATTGTGAACTAAAAAGATGTTTATTGCGTACAAAGCTTGTGGTTGCTGATAAATAAAAGGTTGTTCGAGAAGCTTATAACAGTTGTCCTATACCGGCCTAATACCTCTAAATATTACCGGCCTAATACCTCTAATAGTAAACTAAATATCAATAACAACGCGTTTCACAATCTCTTTATCCTCTCTGCTAACACCCACCTAAGACTCTAAACTCCCAGCTCTATCTCTTGACTCACACTTCAACTCCAACTCCCCGCACTTAACTTCAACTCCTCCTGCCCACACTTCAACTCTAACTGCCTTACTGCCCACTGGGAGGGGTGTTTTATACCGAGGCTAAGCCCGCCCCTAAGGGTTCTAACTGTCAGAACACTTAACCCCTACCTGGCATGGGGCTAGTTCTCCACATACCTCCCTCCTTTTTAGGTTTGTATCAGAGGAGTTACTAACCAAAGTATCCCTCTGATACAAACAACATTTTAAACATCACTATAGACATTACATACACAAACATTTTATAACTCTTACCTATATTACCTAACTATAGCATAAACAGTTACATCTTCAGTAAAAGTACATATAGTTGTGAACATTATATACAATAGTTCATGCAGCATTAGGCCTTTATTGCAAGAAAAGTCGTAACTGTCCATTTTAACCTTTGTCTTTGGGTCTTCGTGTTAAGGCGTCTGCGATGATGTTTAGGATCTTTTCACGCTCCTTATCGTCCTTAACCGTCGCAAGAAGTATCTTTCTCGGGGCACCAGTCTTTTCTCTGCCAAACGTGATGGGATGTAAGCTGTCTTCCCTGGCCAGATGACACAGTCCCATTCCGATCTCTGCACTCGAGGCGTCTGTAACGATTGTGGATCCCAAGCTGGGTAGAGTTCTTGTTTCTCAGGGTCAAAAGCTCTCTTAGTTCAACCTCTCCCTCCTTCAGGATCTCTGTTAAATGTTTAAGCTCGCAGACTTGTACACACATCTCCAGGTCATCATAAGCTGCATAAGAACTGGTTGTCTGGCTTTTAAATGCACTGGGAACTATTTTCAGAAGTTTGCGGATATCTTCTTTTTTAGTCAGCTTGCTGAAGCTTTCGAGGCAAGCGTGATCACTTAATGAAAGTAGGCTAAAAAGCTCTGTTTGCTTATTGCTCATAGCAATCTCCCTTGTTGTCAGTTCATCTTTGGTCTGTATTGATTTATCAGTTCCCACTTCGAGCAATTTTAAGACTACTTTTGTATGCCTTTGACGTGGTAGTCCTGTTAATGCTGTGTAACCACATTCATTTTGGACATTTATTTGTGTTGCATGAGCAGCAGGGTACCCATCCTCCCACCACACAATCTCTAGTGTAGGAAACACTTTCACTTTCATAGAAAGTCGATGGGACCCCATGCCAGTTATAACCTCCAGTACGTCTTTCTTTCTATCTTTCCAACTGATGAAGGGTTTATCATAAATTTGACTAGTTGTTCTAACTGATCTCACAGATAGGTCACTGATCACATTGCAGGTAGACACTCCTTTACCAATATCACAGGCTTTTTCAACAACGTGACTACTGTAGTCTAGATTGGGTTCATGGTTTAGTGACTGGGTTGGGTTTATCATATTCTTATGCATGACCCGCCTCCCTTCACCATGCTGAATTATATTGTTTATATCATTCATTTTTGAAATGATCTTACAAGGACCTTCCCATGTCGGTTGTGATATTATGGGCAAGGGGCATAATTGTGCTTTTGTTTTATCCTGCCCATGTCCTTGTAATTGACAACTATGGCATGCTTGACAAAATAACTTTATTTGCTTGCCCATCCCAGGCCAAAAGAAATTTTGGGACACCCTTTGTTTGGTTCTGGTGATTCCCAAGTGACCTCCAAAGATACTGCCATGTGCATGTTGTATTATCTTGGTTCTAAATTCAGTAGGTACTATCAGTTGCCTGTGGATTTCATTACCCCCTCTATTAGGCTTTAAAAGAATCTCTCTGTATAGCAACCCATTGTTGACTATAAACCGCTCCGGGCTTTCAGGGGTTAATACTGTATTCAAGGCTGTGGCTTGAAAATATTTCTGTAAATCTGTATCTAGTTTCTGCTTGGCTGCAAAACTAGCTGCTTGACTATTTGTAACTGGCATTATACTTGTATCTTGTGTCAGTTCAACAATTGTATCAGGCCTTTCCTCCTGAGGTAACTGTCGCAGTTTTTGTGCCCTAGTTATCACAAATGCACTCTGTACATGGTCAAGTAAATCCCACCCGAATAACATTGGAGCTGGGATTTCTGGTGAAACTGCTACTTGCCATTTTCCAGACCATTGTTTATATGTCAGATTAACTAGTGCGACTGGTAAGATTTCTGGCTGTTTTGATATTCCTTTTAAACTGATTGTTTTGCCTTTAATAAAGTCTTCTGGCTTTAACAAATCAGGATGTACAATACTAATCTGAGACCCTGTGTCTTTTAAGCCTTTATATGGTTTACCATTCACCCAAATTTCTTCTCCTGTTTTGTGTAATAACATGTCATCTTGTTGAATTATATAGCACCTCACAACTTGGGCCACTGGTAACTCATCAGCCTGTTCTCTAGACTGGGCCTCGGTTGCCGTGGCAACCATGTTGGCAGTTGGCTCTGTCTCCACAGTTTGGACACAATATGTCTGCTTCTGAGGGATATTATTTGCACTCTTAGTTCTGATTTCAGTTCTACAGTCCAGTTGTCTATGGCCTTTTTTCCCACATTGCCAACAGATTAATTCAGGTCTTTTACCCTCACTATATTTATTTACTTTTCCCTCAGTCCCCCCCGTTGTCATAGGCGTGTTATGGGGAACATTTGCATTGGCGGGAAAAAATTTCTTGGCAGTTTCTGTGGTAAACTTTGTGGGCTGTTGCGTTCTCTTAAACTTATTTGTGTCCCACTGCTTGTCCTTATATTTTGGGGCATCATAAGCGTGTTCTCGGATTTCATTTATTTCATCTGCCAGATTAGCAGCTTCCAGGATGGTTTTAGGGCGTCTTTCTTTAATTAAATACTTCAGATGGCTATTAATCGTGTCATAAAATTGTTCCAATGCGATCACCTCTTTTATTTTCGCCACAGAATCAGCACCCTCCTGTTCTAGCCACTTGTTTAAATAATTTGTAGTTTTAGCTCCTAGTTGAGCAAATGTTTCCTCACGCAACTTTTTTATTGTTCTAAACTTTTGTCTCAGTTGCTCTGCAGTAATTCCGAATCTGACATAAACCAACTGTTTAAATGCTTCAAAATCTTTAGATTGATCAGATGGCATTTGAGAATAAATCTCTGTTAATGTTCCACTAATACGAGCTCTCAGTATTTGCATTTTCTCCTCATCTTTTACTTCAAAATCTTCGCAAGCCCTCTCAAAAGAAATGATAAACGCTTCAGGATCGTCTTTATCTCTGAAGTCAGGGAATCTTTTTAAATCCACCCTGCTAGGATTTTGTGTGGAACTATTGTTGTTGTTTCTATTATCTGCAGCTGATAATTCAAGTCTTTTCATTTCTAATAAATATTTTCTTTCCTCCCTTTCTCTTTCTCTCTCAATAGCTAAGGTCATTTCTTTCTCTTTTAGTTTCATTTCTTTCTCTTTTAGTTCTCTCTCTTTTGCCTCAGCTTGTAACCTTAATTCTCTCTCTTTTGCCTCAATATTTAAGGTCATTTCTTTCTCTCTTGCCTCAGCTTGTAACTTCGCCAGTTCGAATTTTAAATTATATTCCTTCTCAAGTTTCCATTTCTCAAATTCCTCTGAGGCTTTAAAACTAGTCCCCTCAGCAGGATTTTTGTTAACTGTTTCAGTACTGGTTTCCTCAATCTGGGAAACCCCATTTTCTTCTTCAGAGCTTTCTACTTGTGAGTCCCTAAGAGCTGTTTTAGTCTTTCTAGGTGGCATTTTCTATTTATTTGGTGGTATTATTTCTGTACTTAAATCAAGGATGTTTCAGTTAAACTATTTCTTCAGGCTCAGTTTCCACAGTTTAGGTCCAAAGTCACGCCTAAAGTTGCCTCAGTGCACTTTGTCCAGCGTACTTTTCCGACCTCTCACTATAAACCTTTCTGCCTGAACTAGTTTCAAACGCAAAGTATCTTTGTAACTCTCTCACAATCTCACAGTCTTAGGCGCTATCACACCACACCCTAGGGCCAGGTAATTCCTCTCTGAATTCCCCTTCTCCCTTTCCAGGTGTATGCGATCCCCTTCCTGACTAGATTGTAGAGTCTCACTGAAGTTTGCTTAAATCCTCTTTAAGCCTCACACTTCACACAAGGCGTCACCCTTATATCCTTCTTGTACCTTGGCACTTCTTGCCAACACTTTAGATCTTTGATCTCAACGTGACCACCACTTTATGACAATCTTTCGTCCCGACGCTGCCACCACTTTAATGTCGCGGGCCCTTCGCCCTGTACAGCCCACCCCCGGACGTTTTACGGTCTATGAGTGCTGCACCAACGACACACGGACCCCAGCTGCAGCCCTTCAGACTACTGGCTGGATCCTGCTTACTTCATTCACCACAGACGAGGATATTGTGAACTAAAAAGATGTTTATTGCGTACAAAGCTTGTGGTTGCTGATAAATAAAAGGTTGTTCGAGAAGCTTATAACAGTTGTCCTATACCGGCCTAATACCTCTAAATATTACCGGCCTAATACCTCTAATAGTAAACTAAATATCAATAACAACGCGTTTCACAATCTCTTTATCCTCTCTGCTAACATCCACCTAAGACTCTAAACTCCCAGCTCTATCTCTTGACTCACACTTCAACTCCAACTCCCCGCACTTAACTTCAACTCCTCCTGCCCACACTTCAACTCTAACTGCCTTACTGCCCACTGGGAGGGGTGTTTTATACCGAGGCTAAGCCCGCCCCTAAGGGTTCTAACTGTCAGAACACTTAACCCCTACCTGGCATGGGGCTAGTTCTCCACACACATTACTGGGAAAACTGCTTTACAAAATTCGGAGAAGTGTGAATTTCAAAAATTGTTTTGTGTTTCGGTTTGTGCATTGGTTCAGTAAGTGCAGATTTGGTACATTCACATTTAAACACAAACTGAATCAACTTTCTCCCCCATCCCAAATCCTCAGGTATGTGTGCTGTGCCCTGGTGGGTTATATTATACCCATATTATACAGTACAGAATATTCCTAAATATAAACAGCAACGTGATCTTGGGCAAGTTGCTCTCAGAAATGCCCCTCCCGTAAAAAATATAGCTGAATAAATGGCAATTTTCTTCCTTCTAATGTTGTCCCCACACCAGCCACCTTTGCCCTGCTTAATCTTAGGACCAGATTACACTCCCTTAAACTCCTTTAGCCTAACCGACCTTACAGGGAAATTGTGAAGCAATAATGCTTCTCGGAGCTTCTTAGAGAAAATAATGTTTTTTCTTCATTTAACTCGACTCATCACTTATATGTTGATATAATGCATGTTTTTCTTTGATTTGTTTATTTTTACACCATGCCTCCCAAAAGGTTTCCCCATTAATATTAACGGATATTTGAATCTCATTACTCTGATTTATGCCTTTTCAATATATCTAAAGCTCTGTCAATACAAAGTTATCAGTCTCTTGTGAGAGCCTGGCATAGGACTGAAACTAGGAATGCTCTGGGACATATCCGAGAAGCCAAGGAGGTTTTTAAGTATCCCCTGGACTGTAATGGAGAGATGTGCTTGCAAAGGATGGCCGTCGTTATGTTTCATTATTGAATACCCCACAGATTTAACCAGTTATAATACAAGATTATTTTTGCGCACAAAAAGTATGAATGGCCATATTAATCCCCTAGCCCTAGATTTGTAGCATGAGGTTTATAAAGAAGTCTTCCAAAACCTTCTGGTTTCAAAACCAGTTTGCAGGGGAAAGTTTCATTACTTCTGCTCAGCTCCTTTTGCCATGTAATGTTTAAAAATGTTTCCAAAGGAAAATGAGAAATCATTTACATTAATTCAATACAAACAGATGTTCTATTATAAACTAATTCATTGCATGCAGAGGTGTGTGTGTGTGTTGCATCATTGTTGAACCACTCATTTTGAGGTCCTTTTTGCCCTACAGATAATTTTTCTGCTGCCAACCTATTTCCCCCTACCCTAATGAAAATCACATTACAGTGGTACCTCTAGTTGTGGACTTAATCCGTTTTGGGGTGCCATTCACACCCCGAAAAGTCCACAACTAGAGCGCATCTTCTGCACATGTGTGCGGCACGATCAAGCACTTCTGCACATGCACGAAGCGCGCAGATCACTTCTGCGCATGTGTGGGCGGCAAAACCGGAAGTAAACACTTCCGGGTTTGCCATGTTCATAAGCTGAAAGTCTGTAACAAGAGCGGAATGCAACACGAGGTATGACTGTATTATAGAAACATAGGAAGCTGCCTTATACTGAATGGGGCTTTGGTCTGTGTGAAGTATTGTCTGCACTAGCTATCCAGAGTTTCAGATAGGGGACAGTCCCAGTCCTGCCTTGAGAAGCTGGGAAGTGAATCTGGGACCTTCTGCATGCAAAGCAGAGCTATGGCCTTTTCTCAATCGACTGGTGCAGACTTTGGGTCATATAGCCAAACTTCTGAGCAAAGGGATAAGAATCCTAATTCCTCTAATTTTCTGGAAATATCCTTGGTTCTAATATTGATTGCTAATTACTAGGCTTGCCTGTTTTCTATTGCTGTGTCAATACGAAGGATAGTGTTGCTGTTGACATACTTCAATAGAATTGATATCTGTATTAAACACTGGCTGTTAGACTATCCCCTATGCGAACTATCCCATGTTCACGACGCAAGTGGACAAAAACACATTGGAAACAAGCAGCTAAGCTCAATTGCAATAAATACTCTGAAAAGGCTTGATAAGCACATTTCTGGGTATATCAAAAATGATTTGAGCAAATAGTACAGAATTACTAACGGTTTTTCAAAGTTGTTCAGCAGAGCATTTACAACATCCTGGGTGCCTGGGGTTTGGTAGTGGCAAGGAACACTTTTGTACAGCTTTAGCTAGTGTGCCAAGTGTATCTGTTCCAAGGAATGACAGATCTTGCCACAATGACATACGCCTTTGTTGTATTGGGTGGAATTCTCAATGTAGCATTAAATGGAGAATGCGCTCCATGGTCCACTCACCACTGGGCTTGGCCAGGAGACCTGAGCGGAGGGACACCTCTGCCCAATCCAACCGTGCTACCAGCCCAGAGTAAGAGGAGTTTGGATTACTCTGTAAAGCGATATGAGTAGATGCTGTGGCTTTAGTAAGAACATCTTAACTGCTCAACACTGGCCGCGCCGCTGCTGCCTCACAGTCAGAAGGGGTGCCGGCCGCTCGCGCCTGCCATCTTGGGTGGACTGCACATGTCCACCCAAGATGGCGGGCGTGAGCGGCCGGCACCCCTTCTGTGCAGCAGCATGGCAAGTTTTAAGGCTGTAGCGTGCTGTTCACGCACTGCAGCCTTAAAAGTTGCTGTGCACCGGCGGCGCTGATCATCGTGGGGGCGGGGTATCGCCCCGAGTATCACCCCCCCCTGCTGCAATGTTTACCAGCTGTTATGTTAACCAGCTTTTCAGACCCCAATGCTGATTACTTGCCCCAACATGCTTTTACTGGTCAAACCAGCTTGCAGTGACTAGTCATCCTAGCTGAGCGTAGAGGGAAGTTTGGTTAATAAGGCTTTAGACTGTAAATTTTCTAATGGGCCTGTGTGGATTGAGTCTTAGTGATGCTTACAATGGGGCCTATAGCCCCTTCCAGGAGAGTGGGCTTGTGGGTATTTTTACTGGGTTTATCTGCTCAGAAACAGTTGCTGGTTCAAAACACACCTACTAGATTACTAATTGGAAGGAGATGGGCGGATCCTGTAACCTCCAGTTTTTTAAAAACCTGCCATGGCTGTCCATCTTGTTCTGGGTACAATTCAAAGCATTGGTATTGACCTACAAAACTATAAAAGACTCAGAACTCATGTCCTTCAGTGCCTGCCACTTCCCACATGAACCTGCCTGTGAATTAAGATCTGCCTCAGAGCCCCTGTTCTGTCCCCACACAAGGAGAGGGGCGCACATGGTCTTGAAGGGAAGGCGGGTGGTGACTGGAGGTTAAGCCTTCCTCCAGTGATATTTTTCGGGGGGGGGGAGAAAGCCAGCAGAACTCACCATGAACATCTCCCTTGTTCTCTTATAATGGCAGTGGCGCCCATCAAAGAGGGGCCGGAACCAAGTTCTGGTGAGCTCCAGCTGGGGGGGGGCAACCCCTGCTTCCTACATCATGGTGCCCAGGCTGTGGAACTCACTCCTCGGTAACTTTTGCCTGAGAGCAAGATGGCTGTCTTTTTCTACCCTGTTTTTAATCGTCTGAGGCCTTTTAGATTTCTGCGTTTCATGGATTTTATCTGGTCCGGCTACTGTTGGATCACTCTGTGACTTACTTTATATTTTTGTATTGGCAGCTGCTCTGCAATGGGGGTAAAAAGTTCAGCTCAGGGGAACTTACTTACTTACTCCCACCCCCACGTAAGAGTGTACACTGTAAAGGTTGCAGCCTTAATAAAATGAATGAATAATTTAAATAAAGTTACAAAACTTTCAGATATTTCTCCGTGCACACCATTTTTTATATCCTGAGGCAACTGATAAAGATCTGTTTCCTTGTTGGGCACCCACAGGCCATATGCTGATCAAATATATTATTTCCAGTTCTCTTCAAAGCTACTTGTGTCCCTCATGCATATATTCTCTCTGCACTTCCTTGCTGATTACTGGTAGGAGATTTAGACAATTCTCTCGCTCTCGCACACACATTCTTATGTCATTGTACTGTTTATGGGTTTGAACAATAGAAAGTTAATAAGTATGTTTAACAGGAAATATCTTTTTTTGTCTGTGTGAAGAAAGTTTCAAGCTGCCCACCACAGCACTTCCTAGATTCTACAAAATATGTTATAAATGAGGGGTTTTTTATATTTAGATATACACATCACACTGCTATGCTCCTCCCCCCCCCACCGCAATGTGAATGAAATCAACAACTTTACAGTGAAAACCTATGCATGCCTATTCAGATCTAAGTCCAACTGACCTCAGTTATGCTTACTCCCAGGTGAGTATAGGACTGCAGCCCTAATATTATAAGATGGTGGGTGTTCTCC